>NW_009952564.1:5726639-5757575 GCF_000747805.2 Chaetura pelagica
GAGTGTATTTATTCAGTTATATTCTTTTCAGATATTTGGATTACCAGGCTGATTAGCCAATCTTGAGCAATAAATGGATATGTATAGCAACAGACAGTGCACATACAACAGATCAGATATGAGCAGCTGGTTTTTATGGTGTCCAGTCTCATTAAGCATTGTGGGGGTACTCAAATAATTAATGTACATGCTTTAGTAATAGATATCAATGAACATAGACCTTCACAACTTTTAATCTAGAAAGATAATCTCAAAAATCTTGTTGTAGCAATGCAGTTACTTGAGTGGAAAATAGCCATAAAGGCATCCTTACAGCTATGTTAAAATACATTCTAGCTGCTTTGGGAAGCACAGTGTTTCTAAGGTACATAGCTAAGGGGTGTTGGTAAGTGATGGCTGGTTCTAACCTTCTGTCCTTCACCCTACAGCCTCCAGTTTCTTTTAAAAAATCTTGACCATCTAGTAGATAAAGCGTGTGCACGTATGTTTGTGTTGTGAGAGGAGGAGGGACAGTGCAAGGAGTCAATATAGTAAAGAAGTAAAATTAATAATTAGATGCAACTGTTTGGGGGTATTTTTTCTATCTTTGCCCATAGCAACTCATTGGTCCTAAAGCACCGTTAAAATCCTTCAATATAGGCCAAAGTTAACACAATACAACAAGGTTTTCCTGAAAGTTGACTAGCTTTCTAAAGGGTCACCTTCTAAAAGTCGTTCCATGACTCTCTCAAGCATGAAAAGTACAGAACATAAAAGCTATAATATAAAGGTATTCCCTGTAGAGGCAAAAGTACAGAATGGTCTTTTAATGCAGTCTGGTTACACTAGAATCACTGAACTAAAGGCAGGCTTTTATTCTGGAATGGGCTGATATGAAGATTCTTAAGTAAAATTTCACTATATTGTACTCTGAGAATTTTCACTTGTTTATTCTCTAGGAGTTTGAATACCAGTATTTCATTAACTAGCTTTTGTTTGCAGGCACTTCAGATGTTAGTACAATTAAGCTAGTTAGGGTGGAAGCACAGATACGAAAATCAAATGGACTTATTAAACGTTCCTAAATGAGGTAATGCACTTACCTTAATATGAGGAAAATATGTGTAGAAAGAGCTAGCTATTTGTAATGAAACCAACATACCTATAATTTTACTTTCCTGAAAGAATTAATGACTATGGAGAACACAATGAAAATTAATGTAATAACAATCTGGTAATGCATTCAGAAGGAAAGACAAAAGAAGAATAATCCAGTGAAACTCTAGGTCCCCAAAGGTAAGAGCTGTTTCTTCAAAGTGGGAGTTATGCAACAGCAAACCCAAATTGGTTTTGTCTTCAGATTGCAAAGGAATCATATATCTACTGATAGATGTTGGCAATAAAATAAGTATTTATATGTGCACAGCACTGAGAATTCAAGTTGGAAAAGAGAAATTAGTGAAGATTTGGCAAGCTGAATCAACCTGAAGGGACATCCCCTTGAGTAAAGCTGGGTAAATAGTTTTTACTCTGAAATTGAGCCAAAAAGTTAAAGAGAAGTGGAAAGGAAGCAGAATCAGATAACTATGCTCTCAAGTCTGGGTTAGTAAATGACAAACATTTGCTTATTGAAAAGTGAGCTGACATAGTCATGAAACCAATAGACATGGGCAGTGAGTTAACATAAAGGTCCTTTGGGAAGAAGGTACAAAAGCAACATGAGATTGACAAGAAGGTTGCCTGATTTTATCCTTCTAACCTTTTAAATTTTTTTGTGAGATGAATGCATAGGGTGGCCCCAAGGTGGAATGCTAATAAAAAAGTTCAGAAACAAAGTTAAGCCGTAAGTGCTAACTCTTCATAAAGCCCATGTAACCCCCAAACCGCAGGTTTCAAAATTCAGCCTTTGTAGTCTTGTGACAATTTCTATACATTGGTTAGAATCTTGACTAGTGATTGCAATTAATGGAGAGACAGAGCACCAGAAACAGTATTTTCCTTTCAACTTTTTAAGATATTATTTCTGATTCGCTCCAGTGTCTCCATTTTGCATCTATCTTTCAAATCAAAACATGCAGATGTGAAGTTTCAACATCTTATTTTCAAATGGGATAAAAAGTTTACACGATGTCATCAAATTACTCAAAAGTGCAACGGAAAATCAATGGCCTCCATTTACTTCATTGTTGAGCCATAGAACTAATTCTGATTCTGAGAAAAAGGCAGTGGTACTGCTTTTTGAGTACAAGCAGGGAAGAATTTTATTTCTTAGCAGATGCAGGGAAGGCAGAGATATATTGAGCAGTATTTATTAAATTTTCTAACTGGGCAAAGTGATCTTGTTTCCAGTGTCTAAGCAACAGACTATGATGAAAATGTCTGAAAAGCATGATGGAAGGTGAAGGAAAGGGCTCTTCTTTTAATTCGAGTGACTATGTTTATGTATTAATGAGGAAGAAAAGTTAAAGTAGCAGCTTGAATTGTGTAACAAGTTCCTGAATTACAAACAAGTATAAATGGAGATATAGGCACTTGTTCTTCTCCCATCTTGGAAATCTTACTCAAGCATGTTTATTTTTGCCATCTCAAAACTTAACGCAACCATTGTTTAGAAATATGCAGTTTAAAATTGTCCTGGAATGAAAAATGTGTATTAAATTTTACCTTTAAGAAAAAAGGAGTTACATGAGTCAGGAGCAAGTAATTTCCTTATCATTACACAAGTAATTTCCTTTCTAATGCAAAAATATTCTTTCCAATTGGGCAAGGGAGGAGCAGCCTTTCCCTAGCAAGATTCTGATAGTCAGATTATTTATAGTTTGGAAGAAGGGATGAGAATATTTCTGCCATTTTCACTCTTAAAGTGTCTTTTCACATGGCATCAACTTATATATATAGTCTTAGAAAGCAAAATACACTTTACGTCCTCACTCCTTGTGTCTTAGACATGCCTTCAACTATGGGGAGGGCTCAGGAAAACTGGCCAAACTGGTTGTTTATATAATGGAACTAACACACTTCTAAATTGGGCAGTAGAGCTGAGTCATGGCTCACATAACTGATTAGCTCTCTTTCTCTCTTTAGTAATCACAACTCAGGAAAAAGAAGCCCATGTAATGGTATTTCAAATGACACTGATAGTGAAGATCAGAGACCTCATCACTGAGGCCCCAGCAGTGGAAATATCTTTAGTTAGATAATTAGAGATTACAGCTGTCACTGAAGCAGGCTCATAAAAGTATTCTTATTAAATCTTTCCACAGGACTGAGGAACTAATAGGTGAGCTGGCTCCTTAAAAGAAAACTGCTAAGTAGCAAACTCAAGAATGAATCTCACCAGTAAATTCTGAATAGTTTCTCCCACTCCCACAAAAAGCAAAGATCCTGAATATTTACTTATCTGTCTCTTTCTAGTTGTTTTTCAACTATTGAATAGAATATAATCATAAAAATGTTACTCTAAGGCTTGTTCAGCCTCAGACAAGCTATTAGATGTGCCTCTGTACAGGCAGCCACAGTGTATTAAAGACAAGTATGTGGAGCTGGAGGAATGCAGTATGCTGCCAGGTGATGCCCAGAAATACCTCCTAGTGTTTTGTTTCAGAATAGCAATGCAATTAAATATAAATAAATCAGGGTGAACTGGCTTGTTGCAGAGTTTACCTAGCAAATGTGTCTAAAGTCAGTTTCACGAATAAGCTCTAGCTTTGCAGAGCTCTCCAAAAGCTTCTGAGTTTGGGAGACTCTGCTCAGACATCTGAAAAGAAGCAATGTCAAGTTGTTACATCTCTTTTTCTTTGCATTTCTTCCCTGACTTCCCAGAATTTTGCAGGGACAAAAACAAAAAGTCCTTTTAGGGAGCTAATGGGCCATTTAGGGAAAGGCTGTGTCTGGTAAGCTACTGCATGTGTAGGAAAAAACATGTCAGGCAGTGGATAAGTGTCAAGTTATCTGCTTTTAAAATCTCTCACAGTTTTCTCTGTTGGTGCCATTTTTAATGAGAATCTCTTGTATTGTGTCAGGAGAAGAAAGGAGATGAGCTTTTGTGCTGTTCAGGATGAGCTATAAAGGAATCAGTATTACAAATAAAGCTATATGGCTTCAAGGTTTTGGTACAGGTGCTGTGTACATCACACAGGAGGTAGCAGATGGGAAGGGACTCTTGACTATACACAGGC
Organism: Chaetura pelagica; assembly: GCF_000747805.2. Classification (NCBI taxonomy): domain Eukaryota; kingdom Metazoa; phylum Chordata; class Aves; order Apodiformes; family Apodidae; genus Chaetura; species Chaetura pelagica. The sequence continues at coordinate 5,730,797 of NW_009952564.1, forward strand.
TCCTGACAATATCAAACAAGCCATGGCAAGGCTGCTATTAGTTATACTGCAGTGCAGCACTTAGCTGGCTTCACTTCTGGCTTCTGGGACTGAAGCACTGCGGGTGCTGTGGTGGAACAACTGCATATGCAGAATAACCACCGTAGAGAAGAGCAAGCATCCCTTTGTGCTACTGTTTTGCAACTCAGGCTAACATTTACTGATCTCTAGTGTTTTATACTACTGGTTGGTATTAAGAGTGTTATTAAAGGTGCTGAGGCAATCTTTCAAATGTTAGGAGGAAAAGAAGAGGAAAAGTTTAAAAGTGACCTTAAAAAGAGAATCTGCTGCTCACGTGCCAGAAGTGAATGACTTATGTGAGTGACTACTCTTCAGTTTCTCCACAGAAAAGTGCATTGGTGAGCACATCACAGGGAGCTCTGGCAAAGAACTGGGTGTCATGCTCTTGGTTACAGAGGTTATCACTCCATTACTCATCTGCACCGAATGGATATTATTAGCAGCTGCCTTCCATTAAAACCAGTAACCCGTTATCAAAATGATCTGAGTACATTTGGGGTACAGAGGTGCCTAAATCAATCAGTGCAGGGATGCTGCAATGTACTGTGAACTGTTACACAAGAGTTGCCAGGAACACGGAAGGTAGCCAACACCAAATCTGCTGACTGCTCTTCCAAAAACCATTGCACACAGTCAAATGGAGTGCTAAACAAAACAGTTGAGATACAGACATGCCATGCATGCAAAGCATGTGGTCACAGTGACCAGAAGTCAGTCAGGTGTGTCTAAATCTCAGGACTCGGCTCAGAAATCCTGAACGTTTGTTCTGACACATGGATTAGCAAACAAAAGGCATCAGAGAAGTCAAAAGTTCAAAAGCGCGTTTCCACATAGCTCTATATTGTGCTTCTCTGTAATTTTAATTCCCTTCCTTTCACTACTCCAACTTTTTTTTCCAAAGAAATTATAAATTCATAGTGAAGGCCATAGAAACTATTTTGATCCATGATATCCTTTGATTCACTTGTATTCTACAAAGGTTACTAGCTCCTTTGTTTTTCTTATTGCTTAATCTAATATAGGTGAAATCAGTCACATTTTTATTTTATTCCGATCAGGCCAGATTATCATAGCACTGTTAAAGACAAAAATACTTTAAACAACAAGTGACCTCTAGTTTCACCACCACTATAACAAAAAATTATAAGAATATATACACCTTATTTTAAAACCAATCATCAAAAGACGCGCACAAGGCATGGCCTTTCCCACATGGATGGTTTTGCATGTAGATTTTATTTCTTGTATTAATCACTTGGTGGTAATTTATTTATGGGATTTATTAAAATTCCACTAATACGAAAATAAAAATATTTGTATGAAGACCAGTGAGACGATATGCTGATTACTTTTCTGCAAGTTACTCTGCCTCCTTTTTATTTTGCACCACTGGCAAACAGTGCAGATTGAGAAGACTGGAGAGGGGAGAGAATGAAGTTAAAAAATTATAACTAGCAGTAGACATTGGCAAGCATAAACAGAAATTGATTTTAAGGAGCTTTTTATTCAAAATTTGAGTCAAGCCTGCTTATAGTGCTATAAAAGCATAAACAGAGCTGTTGGCAATTCTTTCTTTGTTTCAGTTCTATGCCTGCTCACTTGGTCTAGAATTATTTTATAATTCCTAGACTATAAACTTCTTTCCAATTCTTTACATGTACTTTATTTCCTTGCTTCCAGTACTTTAACACTTTTACTGTTGCATTTAATAGTTAGAGGTTTTTAAATGAAAGCTATCAAAATGTCTATTACAAACATTCTCGTTTTATCAGATGAGCACACTACGAGGGCAGTTCACATTTCCACAGACTTTTGAAGGTGAGCAAAATCAATAGGAAATTCTGCACTAGTTTCTTCTGCTATTCTTTTGTATGAAGATATTTTACCACAGAATGTTGCTGGCAGTTGATGCTGCCTATACTACTAGCACAGGTGAACTTGATCTTCCTTTGGCTTTCTTGTATGAAGGCAATTCCCAGTCTATTTGTCTTGGTTTGTATAACAAGGTGGATTTAAAGCTTCTTTATTTAACAAAAAGTCCCCTATTTATCTTTATTCAACAACACAGTCTTCAAGTGACAGTAGATGGAGCTTATTTCAAACATGCCCAAGATCCAGCTTGCTTTCAATTGCCAAAGTAAGTAAGTAAGTTTTGTGACACTTCAGAGAAGCTATGAAATATCATGAAATGTGGCCTAGGCTAAAGGTGTGGATGGACAAGGATCAGTGACTTCCATGCAAAACTGTAGCTTTCTGAAATTTACTTATATTAGCTATCCCAAATTTGTTAAACAAATGCTTCATTTTCTATGACCTGCAGTGCTTTTCTATGGCAAGTACAGATTATAGGCCTAGTTTAAGCTTTTAAGCTTTTAATTGCCAAGAAACAATGCCTGGTTCATTTGACTTTTTGCTACATTAGCAGACTTTGCTTTACTTCCAAGTTTCACTTGAGCTTACCACTGATTCACAACTGCTGTCAGAGGGGTTGTTTTTGATACAGTGACTCCAGAGAAATAACTTTAGGGTTTTACAAGCAATACTTCTGAGGAGCTGCACAAAGATAATTATCCAAAAGGGTTATAGGGTCTCTAAGGACTGAAGACATGAACAGGTAGAGGAGGGGAATTCATGTCCACAGGCAGTAGGATGGTCATCTTTAGATTTACAGCAGGAGGCTACCAGAAAAGCCTAGTGACATCATGGAAATTCAGGCACAGTCAAAAGTTTTGTATAAATTTTATATTGCAGAAAAATAGCCATGGAAAAATGCCAGTGTCTTTCAGGCCAGCAAGCAGGGAAAAGGTCAGAAAATGATTCATTTGCTCATCAAACCCAAGGGTGATGATTTTACTCACAATAACAGAAGGACAATATTTTCTAATCTGTGTAATCAAGACTTTAATCCTTTCTCTTAGCTAGTATAAAACGTGAGGTTTTTCATTGTAAGCTTGTGTCAATGTATAAAACAGACTAAAACAGAACTGACAGGCAGTAAGCATTCTCTGTTTCCTCAACATCACAAAATGCAAACCCCCAAGGACTGTCAACTCAAAACAAATTAGAGGCTCTCAAAGGTTGGTCTCTCTCTCCAGGAAGGGACAAGAATAATTTTGAAGTAAAAGTTCATGAATAATTCTCATCTCCTGCTTGAGTACTTACTCATCACTCAGGAAAAATCTCAAAAAATAAGTACTACTCTTCCTTCAGAAGAAACATATCCTGCTCTCATTAACTTTTAGAATATTACTTAAATATTAATTGTTAAAATATTAACTTTTAATTTTTGCAACTCCTTTAAGTACCACTTAAAGGACTGTTCATCAGTGCTTACAGAAGCATGGCTACACTTACAGTTCTTCTCTTCTTAGGTATCAAGACCATATTTGTACATCTCATCTAATGTAACCCAGTGCTCAAGATCCATTCAGGAAGGCTGCATTTTTTTATTCACTTTCCACCTTTCAGATCTTTATGGACAACTTTTCAACCTCTGATCTTTTTGTTCACTTGGTTCTTCATTAAAATCTTGGGATTCCCACTGATTGAGTAGGATAGAAAGGGCTACTGAGGACTGGTAGCATAGTTGCAGGCAGAATTTTCTTTTAAAGTGTGGGACCAGAGGAGTAGATGGGTTGAGGAGGGACATGTTCTTGTGAACTGCACCATATGTTTTGACGATTTTTTTGGCGCCTCCACCTTTTAGCATCAGAAGCTATTTCTGGTAGCATATCTCCTTTCACCTCTATGCTAATTAACCCTTCTAGTCCAAGCAAGTTTTTCTAGGGTTAGTGTATCAGCTCTAGTTAACTTCTGCCAGCACAACAGAAGCTTGAAACTAGTGAGACAGCAAGGAAAGATCTTCCAGCTTTCTGAGCTACATATTTACTTGTTCTGTAGAGTTCAACCTAAGATACACCTTCAGCATTTTAGACTGTGCTGAGGTGGGAGAAGATTGAGAAGGACAGGGTCTGGTTTTTCTGGGTTTGTTTTTTCTTTAACTGAAAGAGGCATCTGATGCTCAAGGAAAGAAAAACACTGGTCAGGACCAACTGCTATTTATGCATGTAGGAAGCAAAGGTGCTAATTTATGCTATTGTCCCTGCCTGTAAATTTGCTTTCTCTTCATATACATGACTATTATAAAATCTTCTTGTGTATCCTTCCTACATCAAATCATGAAGACTAGGTATCCTCTTCCTAAAATCTAATCTCCCACTGGGTTCACTTTCCTCAGGTAAGTGCTACTCATACACCTGTTAACAAGGTCTGATTTGGACTCTCATCTTGTCTCTATCATCCCTTGTTGCCATACACCATAAAGGGATCTTTGGAGAGGCATAGAGAGCAGCTCACCTTCACAGATCCCTAAAACACAAACCTGTCTTTACCACAAAATTGAAAAGACTGGTCTTGAATTTTAACACTTAGGCCAGGAAGTCTCCAGGCAGGCTCTGCTTTGGCAAAATCCAAAGAAGTCCCTTTGCCTTCCTGCTTTGAATAGGCAGAACACAAGCAAAGAGATGGGGGCAGCAAGTACCATCAGTTTTACCTACTTCATCACTTTATATTATATATTTAAAGTTCTAAAGAGTATCTGAGAAGCCACTTGCCTTCTGTCAAGTTGTATTTCAGCAATAAGCATAGATCTTTCTTCAACTTAGCATGTTTTTGGGAAGAAGAGTCAAGCCTGAGGCCATTAGCAAGCATCCTGCAGCCTTAATCCATAAGTGTTTGCAGTGGGGAACTTTGAAATAAAGACTGTAATAATTCCTATGCCCTGAAAAAGAGGTGTAACTTCCTTATCTGTGATTATCATCTTAAAACATACTCATTTCAGCTCAGAAATCCTAAGTTTGGTTAGCACTTCTTCAGATTTCCCACTACGTTTTGCAGTATTTGCCCAGCCCTCATGTTTCAAGCTGAGTTTTGTTCTGAGGCTTAAGAATCATCCACCATAAGAAGGCTGGAGTTACAGCTCCGCTTCTACTGAACAGGAGCAGTAGTGTTGTAGTATTACCTGAGATACTTTGATCACCTTCACAGTTCTTTTAAAAAAGCAGGTGTTCTTTTGCTTTTGCTTTTCAGGTGCAGAAAGGAAATAACAACAGAACATATTCCTTTTGCTTGTGACAAATGCTAGGCAGTGACATCAACTTACTTGTAAGCCAGAGAGTCAGATGGCTGCACCCTTGGAGATCCACACAGAATCTCTTTACCATTACATTTGAAGTAGTCATTTTTTTTTAAAATAGTTACTTTCTAATGAGAAACAGCATGTAGTATTGTTGAGCTTGATTAGGCAAATTTAATTGGCTATAATGTATTTGTGCAAAAGATATATTCAGCTTAAACATGGTTCTTAATCTCTCAGTATTTTAGAGTAATTTAACTAACTATGAAGTCTTTAACTTTTAATGAGCTTTATTCCAAGTCACTTCCTCTTTTGTACCTTCAGCTATCTCTTAAGCATTGTACACTTTCGTTTCTCACAACTGTGATCCCCACCTTTCGTGTCTCAGACAGAAATGGCTGTACCTCTTTCCCGTACCTTGATGGTTGGCTTTCCTCTCCTCTACACCCTGGTATGAAGTATGTCCTTTATGATTATCTTGTATTCTCTAGTTTAGAGCTTTACCATTCCAGATTACACCACCCCCCCAGATGTAATTAGTTTCTCAGCACACCAGCAGTGCTTGCCCTGGTATATATTTCCTTTCTCTCCCTGCTCATTAAGCTGCTGCATTTACATAGCTCTTTCCACCATAGGGGTCTACAAGAACATGGTAATCAGAACAATTGAACCTTATACCATACAGCTACATCAGTATAACAGATTTGTTTGAGGAGTATTTTAACCTTTTTAATAATCCCTTTACTTCCAGGAATTCATCTTCAGTTTTCCTAAATCCACTCCATTTCATTTCCAGTTTGGCAAACCTCAGCCAAGTGGTGACAATTCAGCAAGAGATTCAAGAATCAGATACAAGCATCTACCAAAGAACAATCCTCCTTAAAAACAATTGCTGCCTTGCTTGTTACTTCATACTTTCATGTTAGCTGTTATGGCACATCTCAATATGTGTCTACTCTGGATACTCAATTCTAGTTACTACTTCCCCTCAAAATATACCAATTAGTCTTGTTCTGTTCATGGTTGTACTATTTTTATCTTACAGGCTTATGTTATTCTCACTTCATGGTTAAAGGTGCCTAAATGACTTCTGATGCCTGTAATTTCATTTTCTATTGTATTTTATCAAATGAGCACTTCAGTCAATCAACTTAAACCTCATATTGCTTAAAGTACATAGTGTGGATGCTAAGGAACAAATATCTGTCTGAAAAATGGGGGCTTTCTTCAAATTATTTTGTACATTTCAGCTCTAATCACATCCTAATTGAAACAAAATTTAAACCTACAGAATTTTGCTTCATTACCATTGAATACTATGTCCACGCCTATGGTTTTTGAAAGTGCCTCTGCAGCATTTGCAACTAAACAAGCCAAAGTTGACTGTCGTAAGAGAAAGAAGGCTTCAGTTAGCTAGATCTGTTTCCCTGCCCTAAATATGGAGCACAACTATGCCTTTGATAAAGGGTAAGAGTCCTCTAAATTTTCAGTGTTAAAAACAACACAATTTTAATACTGACCATGGTTGTTTTTTTTCTTGTTTATTTGTTTGCTCTTTTTTCTTTTTTTTAGTTAAATAAGAAATAAACTATACCAAGGTGTATTAACTGGTTACTACATGGTCTGTCATTATTCATATATTTTCTGTGTTCCAATGATTTTCAACTTGCTTTCTGTAAACCATGGGAAAAATTATGTTCTAAAAAATATAAAGAAAAAGAAAAAAGCACCAACTCCAGCTTATGCTATCATATACACAGGACAGAAATAGTTTCTCTCTTCTCATCTCTCTTCTCTCATGTGGTATTATTTTTAAATGTACCTGTGCATTAGAGACTTTTAATCCCATTATTTCTTCAAAATTTCATTAGTATATGAAATAAAGCTCCCAGGTATTATGCTGGTCATCCATATCCTTGTGCGAATGAGCAACCTTTTGAAGCAACAGTGCATAAGTTTCTGTAATTGAGGTTGGAGAAGTCTCCTAACTGCAATATACGGAGCCATTATTGCTTCATTTTCTACAAGGAACATAATAGGCAAATTCTAGAATTGTCTAAAATAACCTTTGCTGCAGCCAGGCTTTCCTCTTTTTATGCCATAATAGACTGAGATTACCAGCTTACTATATCATGCAAGTACAGGGCCTTGCCTTTTATACTATGAACTTTATTCCAATTTTGCTATATCTATTTTGTGCAAAATATTCCACTTTCCTTTTTTACTGAAGACACCTCCAAGCTTTGGTTTAGTGCATTTAAACACCGTGCTCCTACTCATTTTGCCACATTTATTCAATATACATATTCACTAAATGTCCTGTGATTGATCTTTGCAGAATTTAATTAAGTGACTCCCTCTGACATTTCTAACATTTCCCATTTTTTCCTCATCAGTAAGGATTACCTATTTTATATTTCTTCTACTAATTTCTGTCTTTGCCTGCATTGCAACTTTTTTATTTCATTGTTTTGCCTTCTCACACACTGACAACTGCTCTGTGCTAGTAATAACCCATGTTCATTCCTTTGTTACTGCAGAAAAAAAAAAAGGCTAAAAAAATTTCCTGACAGGTGTTCTGCTTCGTCACCTAATTTCTTACCCAGTTAGGAAAGACATTGGGTTATTTATTAAGATTTGGGTTGCTTAACCTGTGCTGTTTCTTTAGAAAGAATTGCAGGTTGAGTGCAGATAACAGCACTCAGAAAGTACTTTCTAAAAAAAAAATTAAAAAAAATGTGTATTACATTCCTCTCATACAAGACTTCACAGAAAAGTGCTTCATTACCAGTCTTTGATGCCTTGTGAAGGAAAATCTCTATGCAACTCAGCAATACCAAGGTGCTGTAGAAAAGCAAATCCTCCAAGTGAGCTACGTATTTCCCAATAGAAGTAATGCACATCCAATGATTCCTTTCCAAATACACCTCGAAACCAGTTTGCTGTTCTCCTGTTCAGAGAGTTAATAGGATCCCAATAGATCAATTTAAAACTTCTGATGTGGATCATAGTTTCAGTCTTTAAATAAAGGTATTCAGAGGCAAAACCCACTTTAAATTCCTGTGGGGTGTCATTGCATGACCTATTGCCTGACACTTTAATGCTTTCTGTAGTTCAAGGCTATATGAAGGTTACTTCCTGACTGTTCTTCCATTTGCCTTCTTCTTCGTACCTTCAGTTAAGCACTAACATACAAACCCTTATTTCAAGCTAAGAAACCAGTCTCAATCACGGAGCTGCTGCCTTCTAAAGAACTGTTCATTCTGTCAATCAATTATACTTCACACCTTGTCAAAAGCAAGTGATGCTTATTCAATCAAAATACATTGAGTGTATATGCTAGCACATAGTTTCAATATCTGCATTTTCTTAGAAGACCGATACCAGTTGCTTTTCTGGTATCAAATAGCTGGTTATTATCAAGCATTTTTTCCTTATTTAAGTTTTCTGTTTAATGCCAATCTGCAGCATGAGTTACCTTGCCTCTTTCCACTGAACTAAAGCTTTGTGTACAACTGGTGTTCACGATACCATTAGTTCTAGGTATCCTGCATACAAACAAACCTCACCCACATGACGTAAACACTTGCTAAGCAAAACAATATTCTGAACAACTATTACGTGTCACACAGAAATCAAATGAGTGATTCCCAATGAAAGAGAATTCTCATATTTTCCTTAAAATAAAGGGAAAGAGATAAAAGATTCTATAAAATGTTACCAAGACTCCACAGTTTCAGATACTATTTTAGAAGCTCATGCTGTGGTTTGTAACCTCCTTTTCAAGCTTCCCCTACTTGTCTCTTTGTGATCTCCAATGCCACTGGAAAATAGCCTGCCTTTGAGCAAAAAGTTCCCTGTTATTGACAGGAAATATACCGTGTCTGCATTTGAACTCAATCAATAGAAGTGGATTTATCAATAAATCTATCAGAACTATAAATTCAGCAATTTGTACAAAAGATTAATGTGAGGCCACACATTACCAAAAGAAAGCATGGAACAAAATATGCAGCTTTCCCCCTATTGGAAGTATCTTTCTTTTTTTTTTCTACTGGATTTCATAACGCTACATAACAAAACAGACCAGGTGGCTCCCACCCAGCAGCCCTGCCACCTTTTCTGTAGGCTTCAACTCCTTCATCTGAGGATGATGGCAGACTCAGGACCTGCAGGATGTATAAACTCTTCTTCACTCTTGCAGGCCACCAGAGCTGGGCCTCTGATGCCAGCTCCCTTGTCTTGTCAATGACCACCCAGCAGTAAAAGACACCCCTTCCCTCTCCTACTGGCACAGTTTGCAGGTCAGGCTCCCTTCTTCTAACCCCAGCTACCATGCTAGGAAAACACCACTGATGCCCTCTGCCAGGTTCTTCCTTCTTGCCTGGCCATATTTGTCTACTTAATTTGTGTATAAATATTACAGTTAATGGGTTAAATATCCTACTATATATCACACAGTCTCTATGTGTGATAGAACATGGGAAGTCTGCATTTCAGGTTCTTTTGTCCTTGCTGCTCACAGGACTGCCCTGCTATTCATTCTGTCTTTTCTTGGTTTGCAATGTGCCCTGAAAAACCAGTTCAGCTAGTTTTTCAGTTTCTTCTATTGATTAACTTTTATGTCACTAAGTCATGGTCAAGCCCAGGTTGCAGCAGCGCTATTCTATCATCTTGCTCACTAAACATTTCAATAGAATTAATTGCACTTGAATAAACTGGAGAATGGTGGAATATGCATTGTTTGATGCTCTGACACCTGACTATGACTTCTTTATGCACTGAGCTCCCTACAATAATATATGCTTTCCTAGAACAATTACTTTAGTACACGAATTTGAATAAATGGCTATATCTCTGCAGAACTTTGATCTGTAGTTTTTAGTGGAGTTCTTAATGTATCATCTTGAAATTTGTCTCATTTTCTTTTTTGCCCTAGCCCACAGCATTCACGCCAGCTGGAGCACCTGGAGCATTAAATGACAATAACTGGCATTTTCTGGCAACCTGAACAATACAGGGTCATTCCACAGGCAACCGGACTCCTTACCTTCTCCTTTTTTTCTGAACAGGTTTCTTGCCAGGCTCTGTTGCTATCCAAGCCAGAGAGGACAGGCTGGGATGGACTTGAATCCATGCCATAGCATGGGGGTTCTGCCGAAATTGCTAACAAGGTACACAGAAGACTGCAGCACAACTCAGAGCACTGGTGCTGCCAAAGGGTGGTCCCAGCATGCTCAGAGCATGAAGAGAAGAGACGTGGCAAGGTTGTAAGGTTTTTGAGCTCCTTTGCCCTGGGATCCTGGCAGTCATGTCTTCCCAGAAACCTGAGCTGATGCTTACACAGGCAGGCCCACAACTTAAATTCTCTTATTTCTTTCATTCCAACTGTTCTAAACATTAATGTTCCCAAAGACAGTGAGCTATCTAGCCCCATCAGTAGTCAATCCTCATTAGTTTTCCTCAGAGATTTCATACTGCCTTCTGAGCCATTCTGAGCAGTTGTTATTCATATGCAACAAAGTTTTTACTGAAGAATTAAGTTTTACTTTTGCTCAATGGCATAAAGGCTTGAAACATTTTTTTTCCCCTATAGAGCTTTTAGTGCTTTCAGAGTTAGCAACTTTTAAGTGTGCATTGCTTCAGGTATGTAATTTTCAAGAGTTGAAATCTGGCAATTTAACTTCGACAAAAATTCCTCTTTCGTGACCTGAAGTCTAAAATGTTTGCCCTCTCCTGCTCTATCCTGCTTTTTAAAATATAGTCAATTTGTTTCGCTTTTGTGTTAGTTATATGCACAAAGCTCCATTTTTAGCCTTTCCCAGAAATTGTCTACACAAAAAGTCACATTTGTGTTTCAAAGCTCCATGGGATTGGAGGGCAGTGTATGTTAATCTTCCAGTTTAACCTCTTTTACAGCATTATGACACATTTTTCACAACATTTTGTTAAGCATTAAAGCACACTTTTTTTTTTTCCCTCACTGCAGCAGCAGTAATTTTTTTTACTGTTATTAAGTAATAGAAAAGTCAAACTACAGGGTTCTTCTATTACTTCTAGAGATGCACGAATACAGAAAAAAATCTAGGTTTTTGTGTAATTTGGGAGAGGAAAAGACTAACTTTTTTCTGGTATTTATTTTGTGATTAAATAATTCCTTGTAATTGGAATATTTTCTCAAGGTATACTGGAAATATTAAGCTGCTAAAATCTTTTAAAAATCATAATAAACATAAATTTAAGTTTTTGTTTTTTTCAAATATGCCCTGATCAGAGCAGTTAGCAAAGAAAACATGAGGTATACTAGCATTACCAAAACAGGAAGAGAAAGCTTTATTTATACAATGTCTGCTATTTTTAATAAGGTTTGAATACCTACTGACACTTTTAGTTAATCATTAATACAATGCTGTGCTAACTAGACCACAATATGCCTAACATGTCATGTTCATTTCATAGGCTTGGTCTCTAAAAAGAATTATTATTTTTTTTCTGTTTCTAAGTCATACAAAAATGACATCTCTTTCTCTATCAGCCCAAAATATCAGTACCTTTCCCTATCCTCTCCCTGGCCAACATTGCCTTTCCTGATTTTTTAAAGAGGAAAATGACGCAAAATCAACAAAATACACATTAAGTATCTTAGTATTCTGTATTGCTCTACCTTTGGTACCCAGATAAAGACCCACTATATTGGTCACTATATGAATGTAAAAAAAGAGTACTTCTTTCAGAAATCTGTTTTGTGCATGTGAGCTATAGCTAATTAGCTTTAATGTTTTGCTTCATTAAGTAGTTATTGCACAATTTTTCCCCAAGATCTTCCTCCCTTGTTCACCAAAACTTTTCAACTTTACATTGCTGGGTTACAGGGGCAGAATTTTTTATTTTTTATTTTTAAAAAAGGCAATTTATTTTGTCCTCACAGGAAAAAGGTTGTAACAATTGTTTGTAAGTTTGCCATTTATGAGGACAAACTACTGGACATATTAGTATTTGCTTTTCCTCACAGTGGTACTTACACCCAGACATATATCTTTTTTCAAAGTTACTGACATGATGATTACCAAAATGAAAATAGTCACACATTTCTTGAAGCCATTGATTGGGGCTTTTACTGACTCAGATGTTTGCCATGCAATGCATACCTCATTTTTAACTTGCTTTACTACTAACAGATATTAGTGTGTTATTTCTGAGTTTTCAGCTCTCATGGACAAGCTGGCATTGATGGGCTGCTGACCCCTTTGCATATTTGTTTGTTTGTTTGTTTCAGCCCTAGGAAGGCCTGGGAGCAAAGGAAAGCTAAACTGCTACCTAACCAATGATCTTTTAACTTATAGCAATAGTGACCTTCATCATATCCAGGAGAGGAGCAACTCACGGTAATTTAGCATGTCCTGCATTTTAATCTGAATGTATGAAAGTAAGGCTTTGTTTTATGTTGAGACACAGTGTTACGTACAGGTTCCTATGCTCATTTCATTGTGTGCATTTGAACAGATCTTAGGCAGCCACTATCTCTGTCCCTTTTGTGCCTCAGGGTTTATTAATTGTGAACAATGGGTCACTGTCTCTGAGAATGAAGAGAGGCTAATGCTTCCTAAGTACATTATTGCCTATTCATTTGCCCCTAAAATCATTTGGCTGAGTTTCATCTGTTCTTCCATCTGTGAAATCATCATTTAGCTGAATGGTGATTATACAGAGTTGCTTTTCAGTTCTTCATTGCTGTTTAATAGCTGTGCTGTCTTTAAAAGATTGCCTTACTTATACTATAGTTCAAATACTTGAATCAGCTTTGGATTCATTTGCAATGAACTCTCTCCTTTTCCCATCGCTGAGTTGCACTGGTGGGAGCTTTAGAGTAGCTCTAGTACTGGGAAGTACTGGAGGATTTTTTTTTGTCCCTCTGTGTTCAAACCTGAAATGAGCAACTTAAAATATGTCTCTCTACACCAAATCCACAACTGTGGGTGTTGAACTGTAAGTGAATCTGAACCGGGTTTGAGCAGAGTTGAAGTAGCAACAATTAAATTTTGCATAATTTCCATGTAATTTACCCATCATCTAGTTTCTTCTTAACCACAGCGACCTTCTCTGGCCATAGAAAGCCTTAGATAAAATGAAATTAACATGAACTTCCATATAGTACTATGTTTTAATGCTTGCAGAAGTACCAGTGCCACGCTGTGAAGTTTATTTCTTTACCATCTATATTAAAATCTCATCTAAACAGAGTATATTATGTTGTGTTCATAGTTGGGATGTATCAATCATATTACTGTGCTTTTGTAATACCTTTTTTTCCTGAAGCTAGCCTTTTGGCAAAGAATTGCATTCCTGTATTAAGAAAACTTATCTATCTGGCAGCTGATTTCCTAGCAAGAATAAAATGTTAAAAGAAATTGGAAGCTGTGTTGCCCTGCTACACCAGTCAATGTCAAGTCATTAAGTTGTTAACCAAGACCAGCTTGTAGCAGGTACATCAAACTCCTGAGCCACAGCCCAATCTGAGCCAAAAATCCTTCCCTAATACATGATAATCACTTGACTAGTGTCTCATTTCCATCAGTGGCTTCAGGGTACTCTTTCTGCACAAACAAAAATTAGTATTGTCTTCTAAAACTGTTTGGCCTCTGGCAGACAGATCTGTATTTTCCACATTCTGATTTGTTAGTATTCTACTAGTACTCTACTAACAATTAGCAAAAAAGTCAGAAAACTTCTAAAAGCTGTCTGTGTTTTACATTGTATCTCATCACAACTTACTCTCACATTCAGAAACACGATAAGAAAAAAGTTTATTTCAATGTCTTTCAAACAAATGAGCCACAGTTTTCAAGTGCTGAAAAAAAAACAAAACACAACAAAATAAACAAACAAGCAAAACAGTCTCCATTTGTGGAGGAAGAAAGAGTGACTTTGTTCCCTGACACAGGCTTTCTTACCCAAATGAAATTTAGGTCTACTCAGCAAAATCAAGCAAAATCTGATGGCAGGAAAGTTGGGCACACCTGATGTAGCACTAGTGGATGTGTTATGTCAGGCTTGTAGCTCACCAAGGACCCTGGTAACCTTCTCTAGGAACAAGATCTGGCACCTGCATTTCATAGTGAAATTACTGTAGAGCTGGCATTTCCAGGCACATATGTGACCGCAGTCCTTCTTGCTGCTGTTTAGGGAGATCTTCAGGTGTTTTCTTCAAGAAGGTATAAATACAAGCATTAACTTAGAAAAAATAAATTGGAAAAAAAAAAAATCTTCTTAAACATCATAGTTGGAAGATTATTAAGCTTTTGGTAAACAATAATGAGATCTTCCTCTTCTTCAGGTCACTGACAAAGTCTCCCAAAATAGTTTTATAATGTTATATTAATGTAGATACTAAAAAACCAACCTTGAGCTAAGCTATGTTCTAAATATTGTACTTGAATTTCAGACAGTCATGTCAGTGGTCAACTATATTTAAAAATATTATATACGTGTTATAAGAAAAACCTGAAAAGGGAAATATTTTTTTTTCCACAATCCATTGTAGGCCTGCTCAAATTTGTTTATTTTTAAAATGTGATTGGCCATATTGGTGGGAATGATGCCTGACTAGCAATAAATGAGACATAATTAATTTTAGGGAGATTATTAAGGCATATGACAAGCCTCGTAATGAAAGTTCATTTGTCTTGTCTACTGATCATACTCCTAGGATGTATATAGATGAATGAAATAAGCTCTGTAGCCTATAGCACTATGAACTTACATTTTCTTGTGCGTAGATGTTATGATGCTGACCTCTATTTGGCACTGACTAAGCCAAGTTTCTAAAAAATCTGTCTTGGCAACTCAACAGCAAGAGGCTAAACAGGTTAAATATACAGTTCCAATTAATATCCACTTTTACTTTATGGGATCAAAAGTTGTGCCCATAAAAAGGATAAGCAAAAACTGAGTGTGGCAAAACTGCATATCTATTAGTCACAGTAAGAGCCAGTCAGCACCAGTGAGACCATGGGAGCCCTCTTCATATTTCTAGGGCTAACTGGGTGTAATCAAAATGTAATCTCAACTGTTTTACTCTATAACACATCCTTCCCTTCCCATACATCAAATAAATTAAATGCTAAAGCTTCTCTCAGTGATATAACTCTATTTCTCTTTACGGAGGCCAGCTTAAATGTTGAAGTTCACGTTTCCTTTAACCAGTACGCAAAGGCCTCTTTTTTTTTTAGTAAAGCTTGTTCCTGTCATAAAACAGTGGGTCTATGAACAAACATACACATTCAGTTTTGGTTTTAATTCAGCTTGGCCTCATCTTTACACTTGACTAACATCCGGCTGCTTCTGCAAACCACGCTTTAGCCAAATCTAGCTGTCAGCATTAGGTATGCTCCAGATCAACAATGTGAGCTGAAAGGGACCATTAAGACATCCATATCAATATAATCATATTTGTATCAGATGCTATGAGCCAGTTGATAGCTATGCATATAGTGCGTCACTGGTCTTGAGAAAAAACTGCAAGTAATTACAGTTCAGCTCCCATGATTGAGAAACCAGCTTCTCAGCCACTTGGAAAGAAGAAATGGGGACTTAAAGGAGCTTTTTATGAAGAGATTTTTATTAATAGTGTAATTTCTTTAATAGTAGGATCCAAGTCCATCATAAAGTATATTCAGTCTACAGCTCGAGTCATATTTCAGCTCAACAGAAAATATACTGATTCGTAAGCTAATCATTTAGCAAGCTCTTTCTTCCAGCCACTGATAATCAGCCTCTCTCGAACCATCACTATAATTTTACCAGGGCTCCCTGTCCTTTTTAAAATAGACATAAGAAGTTGTTTTTCCTCTGACATCTTGCTTAAGACTGCAGCAGGTTGGAAAGCACCTACTTACCCATGTTGTTTCAGAAAGGGTTTGGAGGGCTGTCTCTCTGTAGAAGTTTTTTGTCGATTTCTGCCAGCTTATCTGCAGTGTGGTCATCTGTATCCCACACGTGAATCAAAGGGATACACCCACTAACATAGAGAAGGCTTCAACAGTCTTCCAGATGAGGAGGGAAAATTTGCATAACCTAATGTCCACAACCTCTTGATTTTCTCTCTTTTGGGGTTTATTCAAATTTGCATAACCTAATGTCCACCACCTGCCTGACCATTTTACCTCTTGATTTTCTCTCTTTTGGGGTTTATTCATAATTAAGTCTCATATCATGCATTAGCAAGAGCTTGAAAGTATTTAACTTTCATGCTTTGGACAAAATCACTCTTTTCCATTTAAGAAGGGAATTCTGTTATTTCAGAGTTATTAAGATAATCAATGACTGGAAAAATACCTGGCTTTGTAAAAGTCATTTGTGTAATGTGTGATGCTATGGAGCATTGTGGTACAGATTAGAGAACTTTAAAGAATTAGTGTTACCAGAAGGGTGGAAGAGAATCTATTACTAAGAACTTTTTTTCTCTGGGTTTTGTTAGCTTTGAAATTTGCAAAAGTCTTCTCATAGTTCACTCTTCTCATATCATATATTATGATATTTATATATTGTCATATATTATAGCATGTTTTACTTATTGGAGGCCTAAGAAAGTGAGGGAGTTTTAACAAAAAAACTCTAGTGTTCAGTTAAACGTCATCCATAGGACCAACTAAGATAGTCAACTTTAAAATAAAACTAGCATTTTATCAAGAATAGTACTGCAATCCTTATTACCATTTTGTGATAAAATATTGACGTTTGAGGTATTCTGTCAGCACTTTTTAAACAACTAGCAATTAAATGGCAATAGATAATTCCCTGTCAAAGACAGAAAAAAATGCACACAAAATGTATGCCTGCCTTCTTTTTTCTTTTTCTTCCTGATTCTCTTGGAAACACACTTTTTGTTCTTATCCCCTCACCTCTTCACAAAATACACAGCTAGGTCTGACTCCACATCTCTCTAGCTTTTTAATGGGGTATTGGGCTATGACTCCAGCTATCAAAGTATAATGATGAGATTTACAGTGAAAAAGGGCATAATTTTCCCTTTAGCCAAATGAAGCTATACTACTAGCAAAATATTTATATGGCCAATGTCAGCATTTCTGAATTATCAGATGAACTGCAAGTGTAAGCTCATTCATGAGAAACTGCTTGAAGATATTAGTAAGCTGATAGGACTGGAGCTTCAATGTTTTTTCTGTTATCTCAGCAGACTTCTGAACAGCACTGGGTAAGTCCACACATCAGACTCCCATTATGTACATAATTCCTTACACCGAAAGAACTGCTCCATGGTTTATATTTTGTTAGCATTTGCTTAGATGCAGCAATAAAAATTAATGGATAAATTATGTCTTATTTTTCTAATAGAAATATTTTCACTTCAGTCTTTGCACTATAATGTTGGTATATGAATAAGAACCTTTGGCTTGCATGTCACCCTAGAAAAAAAGTTAAATTGAAGGAAAAGCTTTTGCCACAAGAAGAAAACAAACCAACATCTTTTCATTAGGGAGGCCTGCCACCATAACCTGGCTTGGTAAAATTTACGAGGGGTGAAGAATTAAGATTTTTGGCCAGGTCACAGAACATGATGCGTCTCATTTTTCTGGAGGGAGAATGATAAGAAAAATAAATGAGCAGTCTTAAACTCTAGGGGAAAAAAAACAAAACACACACACACACACACAAAAAACAACAACAACCAAAAAAAAAAAAAAACAGGAAAAAAAATTAAACACAAAAAAATAAACAAAAACAAAATCACCAAATCTCACCATAGCTTCAGTTTCAACACTGAGGCTTTGAAAATTTTTGACAAGGGGAAACAAAGAAACAAGTTATTTTTATTAGTATTGAGGAAAAGAACAAGAAGTCATCAGTGTATTTCTGCCCTGTTATTCCCAACAAGTCTTTGCATCTGTCCTCACTGAAAAAGAGATGTTTGGTTTGTGTCTGATTTTTAGTGATACAGGTACACTTCCCAGAGCACTTCCTGGGATCTACTTCATAACTCTAACAGCAGCTGACTTCTAAGGACAATTGGACAATATTTTCATAATGAAGTTTGCATATATGCTTTAGCTTTCTAATTCCAGTAAAGGATAATTTTATTTTTTTTTCATGGTAACTTCTATGTTTAAGCAAACAGCTGTCTCACCAGAAGCTTTGTTGTTCTTATAGGAAAATTTAGAGAGTACAAGACAGTGTATTAAACATATTAGAAAGAAATCAATTATAATAACTTTATGACAGGCTTTGAAATATACACACACATACCCAAACACTTGCTTTACTTGGGGCAAAAATCTACATATGTTTCTGATTCTGGTAACATTGCTGCCGGTTTGAAGGATATATTTCTCAAACTAACACATACCTTCCAAACAAACTCAAACTGGGAACATAGATTCGCACCACAAAATTTCAAAATATTTACATCTTGGAAGCCAAACTATGTCGCAAACTAATTCACCTCCAGTTTATAATATATGACTGTATAACTAATAAGTGAAGTTGGAAAACTGAGTTGCTTTCCTGATTAATGCAGAGACTGACAATAATTCTACAAACATACAATCATTTAATTTCTCTGTCAGCCATTTGCATTTTAGCTGACCACTTTTCCAGGGAAAGCAGTGATTACATGTCTGCTGTCTCCAACAGCCACCTCAGATGTGTCAGTCGTTCATGTGTGCTCAGCCTGGCTGGGTACCCTGTGCAGGGTGCTGTGCTTAAACACCTCAGAGACCATCCCAGCACAGGGTGGCAGTGGGGATGCTGGGGAGCCCGCCCCACACATGGCAGCATGTGCTTATCACATCAGCCTGCACCGTTAGCTAGCTCTCTTTGCCCCAAAATCCAGGGGTCTTGATGATTCACAAGGAAGAAACTTGGAATTCTGGTATGCTGAATTTTCTGACTGGTTGTAAAAATGAAATGGTGACTTGAATTTTAACTGAAATACACTCTAAAGGCATTTTTAATTAAAAAATAGAAATATATTTAAAATTTTCATAAGCCAACATTATCATGGTGTTTTGCTAATATGTAGTGTTTTTCATAGCTCAAAATAATCCTCAGGAGAAGACAAGCTTCTTTATTCCCAGTTACAGGCTGGAAATTTTTACATCAAAATCAACATGGGATTCTGTGTTTCACACAGTAAGCCACCAGTTTTACATCAGTTATGTTCTGCTATGGAAGATGGGGTGATGCACAGTTACCCCTCAAAGCTCAGTATGTGAAATATACCAAATATTCACTTCTAAAATACTTTACCACTCAGCTGTGCAGTCCCTTTAATTTTGCTAGACTTACATGTGCAACTGACAGAGAAAGTCATCTGAGTACAAGTATACTATGCAATATGTCCTTGGATAGAGAAGAAACAAGGATCCTTGCAAACAGTGCACATGCTGCATTCATTGACAGGACTGAAGAAAAAAAAAGCACCAATGTTAAGAAATCAAAAGAGAAATTTTCCAGCATAAAATAAATCAGAATGGGAGGATGATACCTCATTCAAACAAAAAGGAAAACTTCCTTGGAGAATTAGATGAAAGGGTAGTTTAAAACAAAATCTAGAACAGTGGACATCTAGATACCTTAGTATCTAAAAATAGACCTCACATATGGGACATTATCCTTAAGCAAAAAGAGACTTCTGGCTCCCTTTTCAATAACAGGGAGCATATCCATGTTCTGTTTTGCTGGCAGAAAGGACCTTGCTCTACCCTCATCAAAGCACATGCAGGTTTGCTCTCCTGTCTAGTGAGACACAGCAAGTCCTGCAGCCACAATGCATCTCTGAAGCCATTTGGATGTCTCCTTTCAGCAGAGCTTGGCTCACACTGCTGGAGAGACTAGGAGAGGGCTCATGCTGGGCTGCTCAGATTATGAGCAGCAGAAGGTATATGTATAGTTCCGTGTCAAGATATTCACAGAGCAGTTAGAGACATGAGTATGCATCAAAATCCCCTGCCTTATGACTGTGGAAAACATTTGATTCTAAGGTGAAATTATTGAACAAATCTAAAAAGTTTTATTTGCTAAAGCATGAACATTTGTCCTTTTACACTGGTTTTCACTGATGTGAAACTAAGGGGCAAAGCATGAGAAATTTTCAGATTACTTACTCTTTTCAGATTTCTGTTGGAGTTAGTCTGAAACGAGGAGGAATATTGCTCAACTCCACCCTGAACCAGCTGCAAGTTTTCATCTAAACAGGGATCATACCAAGTTCCTTATCTGAACACCTGCCATGCAGACATTTCCCACACAGAGTAACAATCATATTTTAGTATCCTGGATTAAGAATGTGAAAAGTAAATATTATACAAATATTCTTCCAAATTTGGGAAAGCTCCCCAAATTCACCAGACTTATATGCACCAAGTAAGCAACACAAATAATAAAACAGTTCCAATTTCGTTTATACTGTCAGCAATGTCCAGTTCCATTTTGAAAAGATATTGACATACTAAGGGGGTCTGTCAGAATGCACTAACAAGTAAAATTCTCCTGTAATTGAATATCTCTGTTTAGACTGGATCTCTGTTTGCTTATCAGAACTGATTTATCAGTTCACATCAGAGAAGCCTCCAGTACTCTTGGAATGTGTTGTCTTTTGTTATCTGCATGAGCATATATGGTATCTCACCAAATCAAGATAAGAAAAGTATTTTACTACTGTACATCACCAGTGATGCATCTGTTTGCAGCAACAGTGTAGGAGAGAGTGCTCAACAAACCAACTCTTCTAAGTAGACTTAATTTGAAATGTTGTTTAATTAAAAGCAAAACCAAGCAACTTACAGAAAAAAAAAGTGTCTAACAGTGGTCAAAACCAGCTTTTGCTACTTGGTGATGAAGTGCATGACAGACCATGATACTCTTCTCTAAAGAGGATAAGGATAAGAACTGCTTGTGAGATTATTCACAAGCTCTAGGAAGAGGTTTGTTGGTTTGTTTTTTTTTCCTGGAGTGTACATGAAAAAAATAGTCTATACTGGCAGAATCTTCATTACTGTTTGTTTCCTTTTTCAGATTTCCTCAAGGTGATCCCCAGATATCGTGTGAAACTTTATTATCATTTGGATTTTTTCTGTCTTCCTACTTAAGTATATTTAGAGCCCCTTTATTTACTGATGACTGTGAGAACTTTAGAAAGCCTAACATCACCGGCTTTAGAGCCCTTCAATTAAGCACAGATTGAAACTTCAAGGAAACCAAGTGTTGAAGGATAGAAATAATAGCTTCAAACAACAGAAAGAAAAAATTAAGCTAAAAAAAAAAACAAACAGGGACCACTTCCTGGTGCTTCAGCCCAGGGCAGTTGTGAAATAGACAGCTTATGGAAACAATGGAAATTCCATTGGCTATAAAAACCTAAGAAAAAGCCAAAGAGAATATGAGTTCATTATATTCACTCTAGGGTTTCATTCTTACCCTATATGCATACCTCCCATGGTACTTCAAGTCAGACTACATTCAGAAAGTTCTGCTGATACTCTCAAGTCAATGTGGAAACCAGACATCTTTTGGTATATGTCATTATGCCAGCAAAACCATTACTGTAGCTAATTGCTCCAAAAGAAGAGATCTTTCAGGGAGCTGCCAGAGAAATTTGGCCAACAGTAAGAATCTCCTATCTGCCTGATCTAGGTCTACATAAGAGACACTGTCAGTGGAGCTACAAGAGTGTCTGTAGATGATTCAGTCGCTGAGCTCACTGGCAATAATGCTGACCTATGAATAAAACCTGTAAGGCCATAGATGGATTTACCAGCATGGTACAGTTGGTTTTGAAATGCGATTCGCTTCATTGGTTAACAAGGTGAAAAAATATGCCTTGTTTTACAAAGTCCTGTAATTCATCTTCAACAAAACTACAGCTTTGCTCTTGCACATGAACGAATGTCAAGCCATGACATTTTAACATAATCATTTCTATCTAGCTGTGACTCTAGCAAGACTGGTAAATGTGTAGACATTTTACACGTAAGCAATGAAAGGCTGGAAAGAACCTATGAACACAGTGATGTATTTATAATCTAAAGCCAAACTGCAGTGTACTAGTGTAACAAGAGTTCATCATTCTTTTTGCAGGCTAAAGACCAATAGCCTGCTTCATAAAATAATGAATGTTTGTAGTAACAATTTCATGGCTTGGCTACAATTTAATAGCCTTTATTTCTAACATAAGTTCATGAGGGATATCAGTGGTAAACAGGTGCTTATGAAATACGTTATGTCAGAATTACTATTAAGCTGTTGTTAGTGTGTTTGTTGCAGTTTTTACATGTTGTTACTGTTCATAAGATGATTCATTTCATAAGCTTTATGTGCCAATTAAAAGCTGGACACTTGCAATGGCTTTACCGAATATGCTTATTGATCAGTTAGAACCTGGAATGATTCCGGGTTGCGTCAGTTTTATGCCTGTCCAATAGAGATTACATCTGGGTGGCTTTTGATTTGGGCAGTGTAAATCTTTAGACACTTATTATTTCCCTCCATCCAGTACTTATGTCAGAAGGTGTCACATTCACTACCCAAGGGATTAATTTCCTAGCTATTCAACAGGGACAAGGCAAGAACAGCATCCTACATACAAACCTGCCAATGTGCTCAGCCTTGACCCACCCCAAGGGCAGAACAGGTAATGTATTTCCTCTGCTGTTGCCTCTAATAAGAGTACTGAGAGGAGTGAAAATCAGTGATATTAGCACTGTTCCACTAAGAAAAGAACCTCTGAGCTTTTACTTGTGATTTGAACAGCTGACCTAAAGGTAAAGATATTTTTATGCTTCTATTGAACCTTTGGGATATCCACGTTCAGCACTGAAAATACATACTTATTTTATACCCCGTATGCCCAGCACACAGCAAATTCAGCATTTTTTAATGGGATTTTTTTTCAGTAGCGAAGCTTGCCAGGGCAGCTTTCATTCCCCATCACCACTCCCTCCCTCCATCTCACTCTCTCTATTGTCTATCAACAACTGTTTGTGCAGTGAAACAGATATAAAAACTGAGTGCCATGAAAAAAATTATTTAAGAGAGCAAAGTGAAAGCTACATAAGCCATTGCTGATGCCAAAAGAAAAATATGTGCTACCATGTTCCTGGTTCATCTTCTACTTATTCTGATGGAGCTGGTCCTAAGTATTTATGAGTTAACTATACTGGAGAGAACAGAAATTATTTTTACATTCCAAAGCTTGCAGGATAAATAAAAATGAAGTAGCATTCTGCAGCTGCCATAAACTTGTTCTCTATATGCAAACAACAAAAAACAAACAACAAACTATTCCATTAGTAGTGAGGAGGACACAGCAATGTACAACAATGGCAGCAGGAGGCTGACCTGAGTTGTGACTCAACTCTACAGAAGTCACTTGCAAGTACTTCAATTTTTCCTTTAAAACCTTAGTAAAGAGAAAAAATCACCTTCCACTGTTAAGAGGCTTTGAGCTCTGGAACAGGTGACAAAAGGAGTTATATAAGTGCAAATTACTATGCATACTCATTTACATTAAGAAAACGTCAGTTTTTCATTAAATGTTTTGCTTTGTTCAGAAGAATGAGATCCATATCTTGATTTAATAAACCTTATTCAGCCCACTCAAATGACCAGAGTGTGTGATTCATTTGCTGTGTGCAGCATTAAGCTTTGCAATAGCTTTGTCTATGCCCCATAGTGAGATGGGCTATGATCTCAAAGTCTGGCAGCCTAGGGCATGATTCGAGCTTGGATGGGAGATCTTTATGAATGCACATTATAGAGCTTTTTTGCTTCAGCAGGTGTCACATTTCCCTGAGTCACTATTGAATTAAGACCCAAATTTGGCATTAGGAAGCACTGTGCTTTTGGAGGTGTCCTTTACGCAATAATAAAGTAATATCAGGAAAGCAGCCACATGGGCAGACTTCATTTTCTGTGGTGATGCTTTATCAGGGATACATGTAGGGTTCATAACCCTTATTAGCTGCAAAGCAACATCTAGCAGTTGTTCTATTTTAAAGAAACATCCAATATTACAAAATCTTATCTGAACTATGTTATCTTATTTTAATACTCTTGGAAAAAATATATACAGGGTTTCTACACCTCCTGGCTGGAAGACTAGCAAGCCTGTTAATTCTTACACAGTGTGGCTGTTGCTCAGTTTCAGGGGTTGATACACATTCTCTCTTCTTCTCTTCCATTTTTATTGCTGTCTGTCATCTACATGCCTATCAGCAAACCTTAGATTTGTTCCTCCCTAATCCACCTGGATGTAACACCATCCACTGACTCATCCACTGTCAGATAAGGTCTTGCTTTCAGGGCAGCTGTTTCCAGCTGTCTGAAGTAGGATTATCTGTAGAGCCACTCCAGGACCATTTATGGACTGTGCATTCCAAGTAGCTGCATGTTGCCTACACCTCTATATTTTAATTTGCTATTCAGCATTCTCTAATAGTAATATTGCTATTAGAAAAAATGTGCTGCACGTACTAGAATAGGGAGAAGAGGTTAAAAAATTGAGCTGAGAACTTCTCCACCCCAGCTACAAATTGCTGAAGACAGAACAGCAGGAAGCAGAAAATAGTCTTAACATCTCTGAAGCAGGTTTGAACTTACTTTATGACTTGTCCCATCCAGATGTTGATTCAATGCATCAGAACAGCCTCAGAGCTGCCTTCGGCTGCTCACAGCTCAGAGGACTTCAGAAACTACCTTTGCTGGCAACATCCTCTTAACTTAAGCTGTTCCCACTAGGCTGGTGACAAAAACAATCTAGAAGCACGGTGGTAGCTTTGGATCACCTGGAAATCTGGCAGTGGAGGCAGACACTTTGATGGAACCGACACTCCACGCAGGGGAGTCACAAATAGAAGGTTGTAAAGCAGGCAGTATCTAGCTGATAGATTTCTAATGCAACAAGTGTTTCAGAAAAAAAATTAAAAAGTCATATAAATGTAATGTATTGTCAGGTTTCATCTAGTGCTACTTAATTTCTCACGTGCTCAGTATGCTAACAAGAGTAATTAGTGCCTACTTGTCATATCCAGTGACTTGCTTTTGGCATCCAAAAGCACATCCTGTTCCAATGATTTACCTATAGAAAGCTTGTTTACCAGAGCAAATAATGCTTAACTGCTTACACTTGCTGCACAGGTTGTTGAGCTTGCTGTTCTTTCATATCAAGCTCAAGAGACAGGTAAAATCCAACCTAAAAGGCTAAACATCTGCAAAACACAGAGAGTGTTAAGCCAGCGGTACTGAAGTAGCCTCTGGTGAGGCTTTTGCAAAAACATCAGAAATGTGGCACTCCTCACTTTTCCTTTCATAAGATTTTGAAGTCTTTGTAGGCTTATGGCCTATGGCTTTCTTGAGATGCTTAGATGAAAATTAACAAAACAATCGATGACAGGATTTTCTAAATTTTGTAGGACTATATGTCTCACTTCTGAGGATGAAGAGGGGATTTACACTTGAGCTTTGAACCCAAGTTTTACATTCAGCTGTGTGAGTGATGTAGTATGTCATCACAAAGGATTTTGGACATGAACTACATCAGCAGCAAATGTTTCAAACAAATCTTTAAAAAAGATAAATGGAGATAAAAATACAAAGGAATATAGCCATGCACCTTAGTTGCATGGAGATCCAAGTCTCAAGTTATACATTCTGTGTCAGTTGCTCTCTGAAGTGGATTCCAGACTGAAGCAAATCTGCAAAGGTTCCATATTGTCCTCTTCCACATCTGCTTTCATATCTGAAACTTTGTGAAGTCAAAAAGTAGGTCACGGTAAAATCAAACCCAGGGCTATGTCCTGAGTAGGCTTCAGACTTGGACTCCTTAACCCAAACCATCAGAGCTTTGAATGCTGACTCCGTGTGCCAAAAATACCAGCAGAGTTGGGAGCAAAGTGAGATTGTTTCTATCAAATATGGGATTCATTTATGGTAGTTTAAACCGATGACAAAATTACAGCATTTTTAGAAATTTAGACTTCAGTAGCTGTGAAGTTAAATAATTGTATTGCATGAGTCAAGTAAATGGTTTAGTAATGATCTAAATAGCTGAGCTTTGGATCAAGGCTATAAATTTTGTTAAGAAATTGAGTTAACAATAAAAAAAACAGCAGGGCAAAACAGGTATGAGTGACAGCACCTAAACAAGTTCTAGAAGCAGGTTTGTTGCAGGGTGGAAGCTGTTCAAAGGCCAAGTGACCTACCAAGCAAGAAGTCAGAGGATCTCCTGTCCATGGCTGAAATTGCTCAACGCATTGACAGTTGTTAAGCACAATGGCAAGTTGCGAACCTATTTAGTTGATCCCCTCTGCCAAATCTTTTGGATACATTTTGGGCTAAAAAAACCCCAGTTGTCCTTGCAAGAGAAGCCTGAGACCATCTGACAGGGTTAAAAAATGGTTTGTAAGCACATGCACGTGCCAATTCAGTGACTTCTCCTTCATTCTTACCGCCAGCAGGAACTTGTCAAATCAATATGATTCAAAACATACAGCCCTCAGACTTGTGGGGATTATATTTTTATTAGGAATACATATGTGTGCTCCTTTGTCCTCTCCTTCCCTCATTTTTTTC
>NW_009952564.1:5758034-5759601 GCF_000747805.2 Chaetura pelagica
CAGGAATCACTTCAGCAAGTTTGGTATGGAGGCACACCAGCATAATGCCACCTCCAGCAAGTACCAAGAGGCTTTCCAACGTGAAGCCGACGAATCCGCAAGGCTTGGAAACGATAAACGTCAGGGGGGAAGAGAAATTCGTTTTCATCACGCCGCTGGCTTTGGAGATCACTTCCCAGGCAGCTGTTTCCAAGAGGCTCTGGCCTTGTCTGCCCCACTGTCGGAGAGCCAGTGCCAGGCTGGCCCCGCAGCTCCCGCCGCACCAGCCTCCTCCTCCCAGGAATGGCTGCGGGATGTGCCAGCGGGCTGGGGCGGCCAGGGGGAAAGGGCTAAGTACTCATTAGTGCAGGAAATGTCCACGAAGAGACTGCTTTGCAGCAGTTCTCTGCGTTGGGGATGTCCTGGAGCAGTCACTGCACTGGAGGCCTAATTTATTGCCCCCCTTAGGATAAGTGTTCCTGCCGCGGGAATGCTGCTTCCTCCCCACAGGTCCCGGGAGGGAAGACGGGCACTCACTTCATCTTTAGTCAGTTCTTTCATGAATCACCACGCACAATGTGTGTTTCTCTGTCGAAACGGCCCTTGGGCACTCCTGAAAACTTCAGTCAGTCACTTCCCCATACTTGGCTGAGTATTTGCTGGGCAGACTTGTTTGCAGTCTGGTATCACCGCTTCATTCTTTGTATTGTTTTCTGCAGTGAGAGAGTGGAAAAGGCAGTTACCCTGCCAGCTACAGGTGGTGCAGGCTGTTCTCAGCAATATCACCTTAACATCAGCCTCTACAGATAGAGGCTTTGTGATTTTCTTTTTAGCTGCAGGGTATTTTCCTAGTTGTGCTTCTGCTGCCACAAAGAACACAGCTCCCTGAAATGGCTGGCTGCCTGCTGGAGCTTTCTTTCAGGAAACGGGAACTGGCTTTTAGCAGTCATTCCAGTGCAAGATTTAAAGGAAAAGGTGCTTTTTATTCTCATTTTCACATACAACTTTTTGTTTGTCCCCCTAAACTGCAAAATAGACAACTGCAAAGCAAACATGCCACTTCACTTGCATGAATACTGTGTTATGCTTCCACCACTTCCAACAGATATTTTTCTGTTTAACACCTCATATGAAGACCTACTAGAATCTAAATTACTTGCATTTATTTATTTATTTATTTGCTTGTGTTTTCATCTTAATGAGGAAAGGAAGATAAAAAAAGGAAAATAAAAATGAGTCAGAAAATGATGAGTGATGTCTTCATGATTTGCACAGGAAAGTTAGAAAATTCCAAAATTAAGGGCACTTAATTAGGATCACATGTGTTAAGAAAGAAGTGTAATAGAATTAAAGCAAGATGTACATGAGAAGTTCTACAGTATAACACATTCTACAGTATAACACAAAGGGGATGAGAAATGGAACAGAGATCTGAGAAGGCAGTTAAGTATGTTAAAGCTAGTATTGGGTGAAGAGAGAAAATTAACAGCTAGACTGAGTTTGTTTGGACTGAGATAAAGAGAGAGAGAGAGAGAGAAAGTGGTTTCTGATTGCAGCATGCCTTCCGCACGAATGCAGACAATTGAGG
>NW_009952564.1:5759750-5765783 GCF_000747805.2 Chaetura pelagica
CAGGAATGCAGACAATTGAGGATCTGAAAAAGCTGCTACACTGATGACAAGGCAGGAGGACTAAAAAAAAAAATTGCTGTGTTCTACTTGCTTGTCTTTGTCACTGAGTGCATAAGCCCTGGCTGCTTCCTTGACAGCACAGCTTCAATGCAGCTGTGAGGGGTGCAGGAGGAAAACAAGCCTGTGCCCTGAAACACATGAACTGCTCAGGGAGCACATGCAAAACAATGAATCAGATCTTTTTTCTTGGGAAAAGCAACACGGGTCACGGCAGGGAATGACTTTCATTTATTTCATTGCTAGTTTCAGTTCCGTTTAATCTACAGTTAATGTAAAACCTTTAGACAATATTTTCAGTCTTAGGTGCTTAAATTAAGGCTCTGAAGTCCATTTTCTGCACAGAAATGAAGGAGAACTAGTTTTCAAAGGTGATGACTTTGGTGAGGTTTATTGGTTCTCTGTCAGTCCCCAGCTAGCTGCCAAAATACGGATTTAAGAGTCCAGCTGTAGTCAGACAAGTATAAAAAGTCTGGCCACAAAATCAACTGTTTGAGTCTGGTTGAGTGCCTTAAGAGTTTAGAGCAAAGCTTAGGAGAAAAACACAATACAACAAATTTTTGCTTGTTGCTGAACCAGCTCAGCTTTTTTAGACAGTTATTTCATGCATGTATCACACAACTGTATCAGTACATGGGTGTGCAGCAAAACGTTAATCGTTCACAGTGCCTCTGAATAACTGGGTATTTCTCACCCCCTGCTAAGTCATCTTAAAACTTTAGCTTGCTAAAAACCTAAGATGTATCTGTTTGTGAGAAAACTTAATCAATACCATGCCACAGTCCAACCCCACCAACTAGTCTAGGAGCAGTGGAGGCAATGCAGGTCACTGACCAGTGGTGGGTGAAGAAGGCAAGCCTTGGACCAGTGTTCCCCAGCACAGGGCTCCATCCCCAACCCAGCCTGCTGCTCACACAGCTCTCATTTCCGTCTCCTCGTGTAAAGCCCATAAAATGCAATGTGCTTTCTTCCCTGAGAGAGGTCAAAATTACTTACTCATTCAACTGCCCTTGCTCTATGTGGTGTCTCACATAGGCAGACATGTTAGGGACGGATGGCAGGAGAAGAGAGAGAGGTGAAGCAAAGGGATCTGTAAAGTTTTCACCTGTTTGAAGTTTCCTGGGAAGATGATGCGTGACAAATCCTAGGACTGCCTGCATTGCTTCTTTTCCACATATTTCCTTAAATATTCCTTTGGTTTTCTATACATAGGGACGTACAAGTACCTCAGAGTAAATTAAATGGTGATTTTGTTTTCTGAATTTAATTGTATTTGCACTGCTCTCTGTAGAACCAAAGTTACTGTAAGATTCCCTTCTAATCAGAAGGTAAAAGTCTTTTACAATATTAAACCACTGGCAAATTAAGTAAAATGTTTCTAAAAACCCACCAAGACCCTAAGAGAATAGAGGAGGTACCATTTAGTTTTTCAGAGGCAACTGCTGTTAGTTTATTCTACTCCATTATACTTCAGCTTGTTAAAAACCTATGATGCATCTATTTGTGAGAAAAAATAGATTATTACTCCTTGTTGATTCATGACGTTTTCACACCATTGGCACAAAACCTCAGTTGCAAAAAAAAGAATTATCAAGTTTTTTTATAGGCATTTCTAAAGTTTATCTGAAAACAGTGTCCAGTTCAAGACTCTTTGTATTAATCAGTCTGAATATCATCGAAGAACACTCAGCCAGGTAAAGTCAACAGTAGGTGTGCTAAGAGACCAAAGGAAAAAAATAAAAAGAATTTGGACCTTGGTAGACAAGGAGCATTGCTATTCTCTGGAAAATTATGAAATGATACCTTACTTACAGGTTCCTAGAAACACTATAAAGGATCTCATGGGAATTATTAAGACAGATGCAGAACTGACTTATTGATCATGACCTATTTGATTCACAAAAAGCTGCCAGCCTTTGTACTACAAATTACACTGGTGTTGTTGCATCTGGGCACATCTTCTGCCATCCTTTAAAGGTCCAGGTTAATATATTGCTTTTATGTGGAGCATTTGAACATCTCTTCATGAAAAGGGGTGAAGAAAGTGAAGAGCACCAGAAAAAGAGAACAAAGGAGTCTGAAGAGCAGATATAATTGTCCTGTAAACTGCGGATAGAGGCTTTTGATAGAGACATTGTCCACACAAGTGCATTAAAAGCCACACTGAATATCCCTCAGTGTAAGTAGCTTTAGGATGAATTTAAGTACCAGTTGAATAGACGGTTAGCCAGGATGTGATATCCGTGTTCAAATCCCTGGATTAGTCCTGTAGTTTACACGATGCAATCCCCAAGGTCCACTTTGTAACCATTTCTCATCACCCAAGGATTTCCTTGGGATTAATGGAAAGTCTAATGCCTAGAAATCCTTTGAATTTTCCTTCAGCAGCATAAGGGAGCAGTAAAGTTATTTACCCAATTAAACATCTCCATTTGACTTTCCATCCTTATTTTAAAAGTAGTGCTTTGGCAAAACAGATAAATTAATATTAATGACATCTGTCTGCCTTTCCTTGACTTATCTGTGCTTCATCCTCAGTTGCTGCCGTTATGAGGATTTGGGATTTTATTTATATTTAAACTTATGTAAATGGAGGTGCAAATGGGACAGTGCTGCAGTTCCTGACATCAGCCTATAAAACCCTAATTCCAGAGATGCTTCCTTGTTAAACACTCAAATGTGAACAACTTCTTTTCACAAAGTCCTCCCTAGACAGAGAACTACTGCTCTCCTTCACAAATTTCTATCAAAGGATCTTACAAACAGCTGACTGCTTTAAAATCCCACTATTGTCCCTACCTGCTGCAAATAGCTTAGCCAACTTTGAACCAGAAACCAGAGTCTTTTCACTGGATTATGCATTGCAAAAGGCTTTGGATTATTTTGTATGACTAGACCCCTTATTTATAACAAGAAGATTATGGTATTAAACAATAAAGAATTTTTGGGCTCATGAGGGTTCAGATCTTTTAATTAATTTGCTAAAAACTTCAGGATAGAAGACTCTGATAATCTTCTAGTGCTATTGATACCATAGTAGTTGGTACGTTTCTGAACAGTTAAAAAAATACTATGCACAGTTCTGATACTTTAGGTAGTAAAACAAATACTACTCACGCTGTGTAGATACTGACAGCAGCACTAAGGCTTGTTAACTTGGCTACTTGTGTAAAAAAAACCCTTGAGAAATGCTAATTTTTAGCACTCGTTATTGTTTTGTTGTTATCAGTATTTACATATGGCTGACTGTCTTACCATCTTTCATTTATTCATGGTTATTTACCCATGGGATGGGTAAATCCAATTAAACTCACAGTGGTAGAAGAGGGTCACCAGTGAGAATCCATCACGCAAGAGGTTCCACAGGCATCAGACTGATGAAGCTTTTTTCTTTTGTGAAGTGTCATCTTGTCGTTAACTGGTTTAGGCTTTTTCATTCTGAGCATAAGGTGAAATTTCTGCCATGGATGGGCATTTATAATACCCTCTGATGTGTGCATTCTCATGTTCATAATAAGATAGGAGCTTAAATGTTAGCATTTACTATTAAAAGGCAAAAAAAAAAAGGTCTTGTTTACCTCTCTGACCACTTATTTTCTTAAAATTTTTAGAATTTAACTGTCTTTTAAATCTGTTATCTCTCTATCAAAGATTATTGAAACTGACCAACTAGTGTAAATCTACCCAATGGAGGGAAAAATACAGCTGGATTATACTACCCTCTTTCCATAGGTAGCACCTAAAAATTAAGTGGCCCACTTTATACCAGTGTTGCAGATAAAGCGTGTTCCAGGACTGTGACCCTGATGAGGTGAGGAATAGGAAGTACTGGAGTCAGACCTGGTGTGAATAGGAGGAGAGAAGGAAACCTGCATGCCCTAGTGATGGCTATTATTGCCAGGCACATCTCCGCCCATGTGGCTAATGGGATATGTGCAGGTCTTACAGGATCAGGTGATCTTTGCAAGCTGAAGTTTCTCTCTCTTTTCCATGGCACAAACTGTCAGAAGATATGTTAACAGAAGAATTGACCTAGATCAAACAGGCAGAAAAGGAACTGGAACAAAGGGATAAGTACTTGAGTAGTGTCTGGAGAGGATTTTTTCACCAAGAATGAGACGGAATAAGTGCAGATGCTCTCCAAGAAAGCTGACTGCTTTATTCATACCACTGCTGAACTCAGCTCACACCCTTTGTCTCATAGGAGTTTCGGTCCAGCATCCCTTTAATGGATTTGGCTCACACAGGACAGCAATGTGGAGAAATTTCTATTTACTCGTAGCAACTTGCTGCTACGCCATGCAATCTGCATTGCCTCACAACGCCTTTTACTGTAATAGCCTGCGTCCTTGGTGTGATCTGAACTGTAAATAACTTCTGGGGCTTATCAGACAAGGAACAGTGTGGAGAATAATAAAACTGTTACTGTACTTGATACTCTGAGAACTCCAGGTTAGCCTCACCTCCAACAAGGCAACTGCCTTTGCATGAAAAACAACAGCAGCTCCCTTCCCTGAGACAGGGATCCATGCTTTGAGAACAGATGGTGCTACTTTTTATGCCAAGCATTCTGCAATTTACTATTTATTAAATTGACCAGAGAAGAACATCAGACCTGTTATCAAATAATACGTGAGCCATGATGTGTGCAGTGTTCATGCTGAACTCCTGTTTGCTCTGAGGATCTTTTACACCATTAAGGAGTGGAATGCACACATACCTGGAAATCAGGCCCTCTCTGATTTTTCCTCCAGCAGATTTGTTTTTAACTCTGTTTCTACTGTATTCCTTGATTCCTTTTTATTTCAATAATTTCTAGAAGACCACAGCAATTGCTTTATTATGCTCCCAGGACAGATGGTGTTGGTGTCTAAAGCTGGGGGAAGCACCACTGCAAAGACTTCACGTCTTTCTGGCATCCCCTTTGAATGCCTCCTGTGACGTAGTCACATAGTTCTTTATGATTGCTCCACTTCCTCTGAAAATAAGTGCCAAAACTCCTATATCTTCAACACTAGCACGCCTATAGTTTCCAGCAGAGTAGATAACAAAGCTTCTATTTTTCCATTGACTTATCTCCCCAGTAGTGACCCAATATACTGGGACACCCCACATGGGTTACAGATATTTGCTGTTCTAGGAGGATAAATTGAGATGTTTAGATGCTTGGTCTTCTTAGAATTTAGCCTAGTTGCTACCACATTAATCTTCTCAATTTCAGTCATCCTGTCAGCACTGCAATATATCCCAGTATTATGATCCACACAAAAGAAAAAGACCAAACTGAGCTAACCTCTGTGAAGCTGCCGTTTCTGGAAAGAACAATTCCTGTTACTGATTTTGGCAATTTGATATTTTTTGTGTTTTAGAGATTGCTCTGAAAGGAAAGTAAAGCCCTGAAATAGAAGTTTAAGGTACTTTACAACAGCCACAAGTATTTGACAAATGCAGTTATCCAAAATCTGTAGTCACTGTCTACAAAGGGGGCCTACTCTCCCCTCAGCTGTGAGAATTGCGCAGCGTGTTTCTTTATGAATGTCTGCAATCTCAGTGGTGAGGCACCTGAGAGAGGTAATATGAACTGCAGGTGCTGGAGCTCCGGCCTGTGTGTGTTGATTGCCAAAAGATGGAAGTTGTTTAACAAAGCCTATGCCCACTGACCATTTGGATTCACCGCTTAGACTTCACTTCTTTTTCCTGTTTTCCTTTCAATAAAAAAACAAACCAAAAAATTCTGCCTTGTGTTGCATTAAATACAATCTTTGAGTTTCCAATCTGAAGACTGGAAAAGATCTTTTTTGCAAATACACATATGTTTCTAGACAATCTAGTTCCTTAAGGAAAGGGATCTCAGGCCTACAAAGGTCAAAGTAGCTAAGAAAACCTTAAGCTGGGGAAGTTGTTAAGTGGTCAAAGTCCTAGATTTACAAGTCAGTCAATGCTGCATAATTAAATTAGGTCTCTCACATTTGGTTC
>NW_009952564.1:5765834-5779026 GCF_000747805.2 Chaetura pelagica
TCTTTCTCTGGAAACAGTATGCAGCAGTGGGAGGACACAAAGAAGGGAAGCAGCAGAGCTAGTAGGGAAGCGGTAGAGGTGCTCTGATAGAAGAACACCCATTTTGTTTTCCATGCAGATACAAGTCATACTTATTTCAGATTTGTTAGTCCTCACTAGCCAGAAGACTTCAGAGAATCAGCTCTTTTCTTCTTTATTCAGACCCTGAGTAATGCAGAGACAGAGCATTGGACTGTGTGCTTTTTTAGAGGAAAAATTATGTACTGGGGTCTTGGCACAGGGTTGGGCTTGCATGGGGAATCATATCTTCCAAACAGGACAATCAGTGGCTGCACAGCGGTGATGAGGGTGTCTCTTGCACAGGTCATTGCAGTGGCATCTTCAGCCAGATCGGGAGGGACCCTTGAAACTACTGCCTTGCTCAGTTCTTATAATCCAGCAGGCCACGGTCCTGACATACCTGTTATTTCCTCTACTTTGAGGGAAAAAAAAAATAAAAATTGAGAGCATGGTCTGGACTTCCATTAGGTTGCTTTAATTTTAAAAGTAATGAATCTTTCAATTTTCAGCAAGGATGAAAGAAAACTCAAATTCAGTTTGATCATTTTTCTACTGGAAATATGGTTTATTAGCATGAAGTTATCCGCTTCATATTTGAGTAATACAGTATTCTATAAAGTCTAGTACTCTCGAAACTTATATTTCATGAGTACATTTCTAAAAAGACCCATCCAGAAAATGGTCTGAAGAGAGGATTAGAGTGGGAAAAGAAGGAGAAGTAGAGGGAGAGGGAGAGGGAGAGGGAGAGGGAGAGGAAGGAGAGGAAGGTAGAAGCGAAGTAGGGAGGGAAGGAGAAGGGAGAAGAGAGGAAGTGAAGGGAGAGCAGAAGACATTTTCTAGATATTTCAGTATAAGGTCACTTTTTCCAGCAAAACTACACTGGTTTACATCAAATAAGAATCTAAATTAACATGACTAAATCAGTATCCCTAACTGTAGCTAAAAACCCATCAAGAAAGGCATCCTCTGACCCTCGCACCTTCTCTTTTTATGTACATGTATGTAAAAGAATCGTTAAAGGTTTTTATGGTAGTGCATTTACAAATAATGACATTTCCATGGTAATCTTTCTTATCTTCAAAGCTTTTATCCTAGCTTTACAGGATTTTTACTGTAAAACAGCAGTGTTCACTGAATGCTATCAACAATGCTATAGCTCATCTGTAGATATTCCAGTAAATGTTCTTTGAGACAGCCACCTTCTAACATGAGAGGAAACATGATAATAGGAGCCTCTTTTCTTGGATCCAGATTATGCAAACACTTAAAGCACTCCCAGTAATAATTGATTGACACAGGACTGTATGTTACTTGACTCCCTAGTGGAAATTATCTGCAGTTCACAGAAGTGGCTCAAGTAATCCAGATATAGCCAAATAACATTCCCCATTTCCGAATTATATGATTGCTTTTTATCAAAACAACATAAAATGTTTACTTACAAAGTCTTAACCATAAGTATTCAGATAGCTTTATCTTATTATATGAACATTCATCAGAACATTCCAGAACTTTCCTGAAAGATTAGTGACATGTTACTCTATGGTTCAAAAGTATTAAAGTATTAAAATAAATTGATGAATTAGAAATAAAAGCAAGGGTAATTCTGTAGGGGAACAAACTTCAGGGAGAAGCATGTAATTTGATTGGATGAAAAGGTTCGCGATACAGTTCTCTGGGAAAAACTTCATTCCTTCTTCCTCCAGCAGTCACCTTCTGTTGCAGTATAACAGTCTTTGTACAGTATCACATGTGATTTCTCAGATCATGATATCAGCTTCTTGTTTTAACTTATTGCCAAGATGATATGATGGGATCCAAGCATTTACTGAAAACTCAAACCTATTGGAAGTTATTCTTATCTCACTTTAACCATGAACAACATATTCATACAAGGAGAAATTAGTTAAAGCTATATCTCTCACCTTCTAAACATGTCCATGATTGTCCAGCTATGAATTAATTACATTCAGCAAACTATTAAATCACTTCAGGTAACAAAATGAATTTTGCTGAAATAAACAAATATGGTATCAGTAAAATGCAGCAGACATTAATATGTATCTGAAAAGACCTTTTTTATTATTTTAGTGATTGTAATAGATGAATAATTTTTTTCTTACTATGGTTTATGGTTTATGGTTACTATATGGTTTATACTCAGGATTGGTATAAGCAAAGGAGATCAGAGTCCTAGCTAGCTGGTTTTCTTAGCTAACATTCTTTCACCAAGCTTTTTGGTTTCTGCTTTTCTGTCCTTGTTATAACAAACATCCTCACATTTGAAGTAACAAAATGCCATGCATTCCCATGGACAAAACCAGAGCTTAAAAAAAGCTCAGAAAAGATTTTGCACAGTTCAGACAAACGTGCAGACTCACATTACAACAGAAAACAAATATCAGAAATTCCTAGAGGTCTGCACATATGCATTCACTAAAGTTGTCTGTAATTCTTGAGTAATATTGATACAACGTTCTATAGACACAGAGGAAGCAACAAGTAGTTTACAAAAATCTCCTTTGCTAGGAGTTTGAGAAGACAAAAGACAGCAAAGACAATGAGAAGCCTGCACGCAGATTCCAAAGCTATTTCAGTCATGGGAAGGCAAACATGGGTCAGTCTTATTTTTCAGAAAGATGGAAAGAAGTAGGTCATGGTACAGGGACCAAGTACAAATTAGTGGAGTATTACAATAATATGGATACTGAAAATGTGAGAATTCTGTATTAATGTTACTATGTGAAAGAGAAATCTTAAGTTACATCAACATCTGCATAAATAAATGTATGAGCATTGTGTGCAGTCTCCCTCCCCCTGACTTCTAGCACACAGCACACAGAAAAGCATAAACTTAATTTAGTTTTTCTTACACACATACTTTTTTTCTTATACTGGGTCAGTTTGTGCTCCCACCTCCAATTCTCACAGAAAAGTGGAAAAGGAAGTTCCATCAAGAAAATATAGTCAGATTAAA
This sequence comes from Chaetura pelagica, assembly GCF_000747805.2. Classification (NCBI taxonomy): domain Eukaryota; kingdom Metazoa; phylum Chordata; class Aves; order Apodiformes; family Apodidae; genus Chaetura; species Chaetura pelagica. The sequence continues at coordinate 5,768,872 of NW_009952564.1, forward strand.
CTGAAAGGTGAACAGGAATGATTGTCATCTAGCAAAGTATTTACCTAAAAGGTTTACTTTTCGCAGGCACCAGTTCTGCAAGAAACACCATTCAAATTATAATCTGTAGTTTCTGTGTGGGATACTTTGTTCTGTGACAATATAAAATTATAGGAGTGCTTAAAAAATAATGGTCCATGAGTAGAGCTGAGGTCCTAGATTTCCCTCCTGTGCTTGGTTCCCGAATTTATGGCTCACAAAGGACTTTCAAAGGATGGAGGCTTTGTCTCTGTTCTGGTCCTTGGATATTGTGCTCCTCCTCCTTGCCAGCCCTGCTGGGTGAGGTGATCTGCCACAAACTCCCATGCTTCCATGTTGCAGGAAATATTGCAAATATTATTGCTGCTACACACTGCATAAGCTGCTTTGTACATCTCCTGGGACTCAGTGAATGGCAAGATAATAAAACATTTTTCTATAGAGTGCTTGAGCGTGAGTTTATATTTTCTACACTTCTGATGAAGTACTGGTCAGAACTGTGATATAAATGATGGTGATGGCAATGTAAATTACAGTCTGGATAGAAATTAAAATATCCAAGATACAGATTATGTCTATTACTGATGTGGCTTCAAAATGATATCAATGTGGTTTCAGAGGTATGATAAATTTCAAGACTAACTCTACCACTGAAACTCTGATGCCTGCAATGACTTTATAGGTATGACATTTTAGCAAAAGGATTCCAAAAGGAACACAAAGTGAATTATTGAACTGCATTTCTTTCTCTCATACATGTGGGAATAAAACCACACTAGACAGTGAATTTAATTTTTGAACTGGTAATTTTGCTATTTGGCCACATACGACAACATCATGAGGAACTAAACTAGCCTCACAGTTTTGACACAGGTGTTGACCATAATATATATAGTTAAAATACTTCCTTATTTTCACTTAACATCATTGTGTGGTACTTTGCAATTCCTCATTGTCAGTGCTTTGAACATGAAGGAACCATTTTGAAAAATCTTTTTTTCTTTTTTTTCTTTTTTTTTTAAAGTAATGTCACTTAAATAATAAATATTCTAGATTCATAAGAAGTAATGACCCCAAGTTGCAATAATGAAATGTATCTGGGGTGATGCAAATAACAAAATTATTTTAATGCACCTTGTCATGATACTGATTTAGCACAAATTCCAGGGGAAATACGGCATCCATTTAAATATTGGTATTATAATTTTTTTTATTTATTTTTTTTCCCCTAGGTCTACCTTTCAGATTCCAGAGTAAGCAGTGTCCATAAGTAGTAATGCAATACAACATTTTAAAGCATACTTAAGTAGCTATAACAAAGTCAAGAAAAGTGTCTTTCTGAAACAATATTTACTTAATTCTTGATCATGGCAACAGAAGATCTTCTTGCTTAAGTTGCCGTGCTCTCCAGAAAAACTTGTCTAAAGAACTCAAGATTCTGGTCAACAATGATCATAAAAGTATCTAGTAAGTTAATTACAAGCATAAATCTCATTATCCTGGCAAAATGGTCTTTTAGGAAAAGTTGTTTCCATTAAGCTTTCTCAAATTTTACATTGGGTTTTAATTTTCACTAGCTCTTTTAAAATATCTCAACTATGCCACCCTTTCTAACACAGTAGTCTTGACTCTTCTAAGCTGATCTCATAACTTATAAGACAACTGCAGAGGAACTAGGCACCTATGAAACATCAACATGTTTGGTTGTAGTTTAGTAAGTTTTTAAATATTATTTTGCTTTCTGTTATTTTCTTTGGTCTGTTAGTTCTTCTTCTACAGAAACTGGCTACGCTCTACAAAGATGTCAAGACACACCATTCATCTCAATACAAATCTTAATTATGGTAAAATGGGAAAATGTATCCTTTCAACAAATCCAGAAAAGATGTTAAAACAGTCGGTGAAGTCAGCTGATACTAAATCCACTACTGTTTGATATGGATATGAAATGTTCACAATAACCTGACAAGTATTACACGGCTCAGGTTCAGGAACCACAACTCAGTGTCATGCCAGAAGTTTTTGTGTATAGTGCTAAGCTGGAAAAGAAATAAGTAGGAGATCAATAAAAAATTACTGTGATTGTATGTCAATGTGCATAGGTCTTCAAAATGTTAATCTGTTGTGAACTTCACCCACCAGGGAAACTAAACGGTTTGTCACATGGATTAAAAATGTAAAAATGTTTTGTAAATTACTTCCCTGGTGAGGTGCCACAAAACAGAGAAAACACCATGCAGATTTCACATTTGAGATGAATGCCTCTGAAGGCAGAAGCCTTAGAGAGCAAAATTGTTAGAATTCATTAAGGGCAAATCCCAGGAAAGTGATTACAGACACGTATTCATGTGCACGTGTATGTGCATGTCGTCATACACACAGAGAGAATAGTAAGAGCTCACACAATTATACCAGCATCCAAACAAGCCTGTTTGTCCTTCAGAACCTAATACCTCTGAAGATGTATAATTTTAAAGTTGCATATACAAAAGCTGAACATACATAGTTATATTTGGGATTCCTGTCAGACAACACCTCAGAATGGAAAGAAGCTTGATGGTTATTAGAGCCTCCAAGGTTTCAACACCAGGCTTTTAGTCACTTCTTGTGTAGTCCATGAAATTGTTGGACTCAATAGCTTCCCTGGATGCTAATGGTGTGTAGCAGAACAACAAAACAAGAAAAAAATAAGTCAGGAATCTAACTTTGGTTAAACGGAAATAAGTAAGCAAATTCAGAGGTTACAAAAATAGAGCTACTGCATTGCTCGTGCATCGGAGAAAAACAGGAATAACTTCTGGCAGTCTGTGAAGTTGGTCTTGTCTTCTCGTACAAGACACTTCTTCTAGTGCTCATGGCATCTTCCTGAGTCTTGGAATCTTTTTACATACAATCTATGTTACAATTTAGTGGCTTTAGTTGGGTTTCTTATCCTGTGGTGAAATTTTTTTTGAGGAGTGTTATGTTGAGACGCTGCCACTCCTTGTTCAATTACTAAACTTTTAAATAAGTTCTCACTTGACTTCCATGAAGCCATATAATGTACTTCCTAGGGAGGTTTTCATAACCTTCTAAAAGGAGGCTAGCCATAAACTGCACCTGCATTGCTGAGCACCTTTGTAAGGTTTCCCAGAGGCAGCTGGATATGCTGTAGAGATGCATTCCATAGGTGGACAAGTGCAGTTTCTCTCACTCTCTGCTGTGCTTGGCCCCAGGAGGAAGAAGCTGCCTCAGCCATTCAAAGGCTGAAACCAGATCTGTTGTATTGCTGGGGCTCCAGCCATTAATTACCCCATGGATTATGTCTAAGTCTTTCAGAGGACTTTGGAAATGGTCTGGAGCCAAAAGAAGGAAAGATGCATGAACTTCTCTCAGTTGCAAAAGGTTGAAGCTAGTCAGTAGAAGGTGCAATACTTCACGTAAATTTGTCATCCTCACCTACAAATATAATAACCCTACATGGAGGTGTACAGTGAAAAAAAATTTTTCTTTCAGGTTTTTTTAATTGGTCCACTGATTTTTACTCATATAAAATACCAGGAAGTTACACATTTGTGCCTATGTGGGTATTTTAATATCATTAGTTAACAACCCCGAATGAATCCCATTAACTGCCAGCTAAATTTTATACGGAGAACAACAAAAGGGGTTTTTTTTGCAAACAGGAGAGCTGTTTTTGAATGTTCACATTCTTGTCTGGAGTGATCTGTGTGTAGTCTGGAATCATATAACAGGAAGGATTTTGTAGAAAATAGCTGGCTGCCTGATAGAGTAAGAAAGTAGTCTCTGCACCAGTAAATCTCTGCCATAGTTTTGCATAAAGGCATATCTAAATGGGGAAACTAAGCATTATATTTTAGAAACATATATGAGGAATGAAAGTGTCAGAAGTGACAAAAAACGGCTCTTTCACCGGGCAAAGGATACACATAAAATCAAAGCATGCCATGAAATTGGATTCTCTGATACATTTCAAAATGGGGGGAAAAACCAGCAGATTAATGTTTTTTATATATTTTCTGCAGTCCTGACATCACCTTGTACTTAGCTTTAGCCATGAAACGATGGCAGAAGCAAACTTAGTAAATATTTATTTAGCTCTAACACATTAAGACTAATCCCCTCAGTTTCCCCCTTTGTTTTCCTTTCACACAAATGTGCAAAAGTTGGCACACGTAAAGTTTAATTCACTAGTTCTAACCCAGAGGGATATAGAGCCATTTCAACTTATAGAGGTGCTCGCATAACGAGTTACAAAAGAATTGTATTTTTGCTGTAATATGGGAGAATAGCTTTAAACTTTGAAGTGTGGTGGCTCTTAATTGACTGGTGGAACAGAGGTCTTTGTACAAAGGCCTGACTCCATCAATTCACAGCAAGAATTTTGTACTGAGATTTCTGTGCTGCAACCAGGAGCCAACAGATGTTTGGTGGAGTTTCGCTGGATCAGCTTTACGTCAGTTCAGACAAAAATATGTGAAATAACATGGTCCAAATCCCGTTGTTGTTGTTGGTTTTTTCTTTTGCATCAGCACAGCTTCTTTAATAGTTAACATTTGTACTCCCTGGAATCATGCCATATGTCTTAACTCTTCTTTGCCCAATTTACGAGATATGCGTGTTGCATTCCCATGCCAAAGCTGTGAAGCAGGGCTCTCGTGTGTTTCAAACGTCTTCTAGATACCCATTTCTGAGTGCAACAGGATTTCTGATCCTTTCTGCTCCATTTTGCTTCTTCAGCAGTTCTCTAAGACTTGAGAAAATAAAGCAAGCCAACGCTTTCCCTTATATTGATCTATAAAGGATGGCCTTAAGTCAGTCTTTTAAAGAACTCTGTGGGCTCTCAATGAGGTCCTTACCATGGCATTTTTTTCCTGCAAAGCTGCCTCATCATACCATCTATATCTTTCAAAGGACAAAGTGAATTAAGCCAGGTCTCTTCAGAGCACTGGCCTCCTTTCTTTTCTAATATTCTTCAGTTCTCAGGACCTAGTAAGGCTAGTTGTGCATTCACACATGGTGTAGCCACCTTTACTTCACTGTGCTACCTGTGAACATTGAAAAACTTTATTAATTGCATTGTCACACAGTTGTGTTGTTTGGGTTTTTTTCCTTCAAAAATGTAACTGGATCTAAACTGAGATGCTTACATTGGGTTATTGACACCTACAGTCATTAGTAATACAGCAGAGAAAATTATGACTCTTTTTAGTTACATAATTGCAGTTAAAAAAAAAGGTGAACAATCTTCTGCTACATTGAATTCAGAATGGACTTCTTTAGTGTATTTTTCATTTAAATGTTGCATTTTGTTCTCAGATTATGCACCTCTAATTATTCCATCTTTAAAAAAAATATAGACCACTCAACAGTGAAAAATGTTATTTGAAAGAGAAAGCCAAAATGATTCATTAAAAAAAATGTCAAAATAAGCAGTTGGTGTTTCTGAAATGAAACATTTCAGGTCTTTTTATACCACTTCCGTATTCTTTCAGTTGTAATTATTTGACAAATTACACTCATTGGTGTGAACAGTTTTGGTCACTTTAGAACCATACTTTCAGCGACTTTTCAAGTAACTGAAAAAAAATTGAAAAAAAGTTATAACTGCTGTTATAACAACAAAGGATGGAAAAATATTCACTGTAAAATGGAGCAGAAACAATAGACACAGTCAAAACAGCTGAATAAGAAACAGTATTTCTGTTTCATGAAAGTAATCCAGCAGGCATTTTCCATGCTGTCTACACTTAACAGTCACGAGTGGTCTATAGCCATGTCTAAAAGCAAGCCTTCTAGCACCTCACAAAAAGCATTCCATCATCTCCAAGGCTGAGGTTCCTCTCTTGCCTGAGTCAGCTTCCGCATTTGGGTCTTCAATTCCGTATCCCTGCATCAGTACGTTAGCGATTTCTTCCTTTATCAGTGCTCATTCCATCTTTTATCCTTTCTGAAGATGTCTAATGTAGTAAACATAATTATGTAAATAGGGTTTCAAATGTTTCAGTTAGCTTTTAGTCTTGGATATTTTCACTTGCACCAGAAATTTCAGCCTTTTTGAAAACGGTGTACGCTCTCCTGTGAGAAAGTCTGATTTAAATTCATCTACATTTTCTGATTAAAAAAGTACTTTTGATGAAGTTTCCCACCTCACTGTAATCAAGTCAGAACAGGGTTTCTATAGTGCTACGGTTAACATAAAGACTTAACATTACATGTCAGTGATAAAAAATTTTTGGTCACACTAGTCATATAAAATAAAGCATGTGTATAAATCTTTGTAGGATCAGGCTACTCATAAGGCAAGTTGTATCTAATACACCTGTTCAGATAAATTTATCCATACATAGGCAGATATATGCTACATATTAGAATGATACTATAAATTACTGTCTGGCTTGTACCTGTGTTCTTAAACCTTAAAAGACATAATTAGGTATTAGTGGTCTGAGATATGGCATAAATGTCTGCTCATAATGCATCAAAATTGAGCACTATACCATTTTTCCTTCTGGAAAGCAGTTGCACACTGTTTATACTATTTCCACATATATGAGGGAGAGAGCAATGTCTTCTGTTCATTGACTGAACAGGTAGACAGCAACAAAATCAACTTTTCTTCTCATACAACCTGCCAGAATGCCAACAATCCAGTTCTTACACAGGGTTCATATTCTTACAAGTGAAATTGTTTATCATTGTCTCACATAAGTAGGTTTCCTTTAATTTCTAAGATTATTGATAAGAATATTATCAGTAAGAATGTAAGTAATTCTGGTTTTGTAAAAGCTTCTTTATTAATCTGTCTTTCTGAGAGCTTACGGCCCTGATGAAGGCTTCTTATGGGAAACTGAAGTGATACAACCAACAAATGATGCAGCTAAAAATGACTGTCAGGGCTTGAACAGAGTATTTTAGATAGCCTTCAGCCAAGAATCCATGGAAAATTTTATTATAATTGGTTATACACTTTGTTCTATCTAAGTGTGAATATTTTCTGTCTTGGTGAAAATGTGTTTGCTTTGTCACTTGGTGGCTAATTTTTATGTTGGCATTTATTCTGGAACACGCCTCTCCCCAGCAAGACCTGTTAGAATCACTACGCTACTCATACAACCACGACTATTTATGCAGTTTATTTAAATCTCAGGCTAGTAAAACCTTTCTAAAGCATTGCATCATTATTCAGCTCATGGAAAACCAACATTTTTTAAATACTCAAAAGAATCAGAGTTGGGGTGGCAGGGGTTAAGGATGATCAGAAGTATCTGTAACTTTTCTGTATTTCCTATTTTATTTATTGTAAATTCCATTCAATTGGTTACAAGCAGACAAAGAACATAACTGGTGAAATTAAAGAAGCTCTAAAACTAACATAAAACAGCCATTTTAGCTTGAAATTACTAAGTTGTATATCTAGCCATTTCAAGGTTAATGTCAGATGTGTATGGAGGGAATGTGAAGTCTGAAAATGCAGCTCATGGACTGGATGCTGCCCTTCCTGACCTACCTGGAGTCATTTATACAAGCAAATGGTAAAAATTAACACGTTTGTGTCCATATAACTACATACAGGTTACAAATGAAGCAAGTAACAGAAAAATCATGCAGTTCCACTAACTTGCTTGTAGCCCTGCAGAACATGAGATAATAGGGGTGATGGCTCGTACTGCCCCAAAAGTGAAAAAAGCCACAGTTGTGGTGCTTCACATCTGGGTAACTCCAGAAGAAAAATAAATAAAAAAACCCACCAGGATTTGTAAGGTTGGCATCATTCTTCATGCTCATCCAATTGTTTAGAGAGCTTAGCTGAAGCAAACAGTGAAACACGATAGCAGCTGGTGCAAAAAGATCCTTAAACAACATTTGATAAGACGATGTACATGAAAGAAGGAATGGCATTTTGGCTGGGGAAGGGAGAATTGCAACAAAGACCTCAATTTATTTTTTTGCCATTCTACCTATTATACCTAGGATTACTGCAGAAAACAAAGAAATAATGGCACTGTACCTTCCAAGTGCAAAGAGTGACAGACTGCCTTTCATTCTGCTCTGTTCCTTCTGCAGATTAATGCCCAAGAGTTATGATTATGTTTTCACACCAAAGTATACATAGATTAATAAATCAGCAAATAAAAATGATCATCTGTGGCAAGGCAGATGTTAACAAAGTGCTTGAGCTACAGAACTGAAATCAATACCAAAAACATTTGCAAACAACTATAGGATTGGCAACTGTCAAAAGAAAAGAGATGAATATTTAATGCTGGTATTTTTCTCTAATTCAGATGCATCAAAAAAAGACAAACCATATGTTCAGGGATGGGCATAGGGTGGATATACCAAAGTAACACTATATAGAAACTATAATAAAAACACTGTTGAAGAACTGTTCCCAGATGACATGCTATTGAATATACTTGTACGTAAATGAGCTGACAAAAAATAGATAATTAAATATAGAATTAGGCCTTAAAATTTGTTGCTGGAGGGCAGTACTGAGGATGCAACTAATTTTATGAGGCATTAGCACGTGTCAGCTTATGAGCAGGAGAAATGTATTTTACATCCCTTGTTTCTCAAGGTATTTACACATACATGCAATTTAGAGCAGGATTTCTTTCTTTCAGTTGGATTCTTCTCATACTTCAAGTTATGTGTGTGCATATTTACAGTTAAGCCTTTATTCTTCCTTGATTGTGTCTGCTAAAGGATGACACAGGAAGAATGTCAGGTGTTTCAGTATTGTACACCTCACATAAAGTATTATTTTAAACTGATTAATTTCATGCAAGTTGAAAAGAGGACTTCTGTATTTCTGCTGCAGGGTAGACTGTTTTTGATTATTTAATGCTTTCTTTTTCTAATTACTATAAATTCAGGGGAAAAATTCTTAGGCCTTGTGAACTCTTAACTAAGGTGTGGGAGTACCATTGCTTCCCTTCCCTCTAGTCCTCTTCCCCCAAAGCCCCATAATATTAGTCCAAACTTCATTTTTACTGAATCTGAAAACATTTGTGAATTTGGGACAGTTTCCAGAAAATGGTAGAGTGTGTCATTCTGCAGGACTGAAACAATGACACAGTAAATATTTCCAAAATGAAGCATTGATACTTCACATTTAAATTATGCTCTTTCTTTGTTCCTTTGTTTAGAAACTGACCTAATTTGAAAGGGTCAGAAGTGTTGAGAGAAGCCAGAAAATCGAGCAATATATATTATTTTTTTTTGGCACAACTGAAATTACATTTTCCTGTATTTTGGCTGGATGACCAAAAAAAAAAAACCCCAAACCACTACTATTGTGTCCTTAATCTACACAGAATATTTTTCCATGTTACATAATAATTTTTAATAATTAAATAATTTCTATATAAAACAGTTACATAATTGCAATTCAAGTATTCTTTTCCCTTATAGGGTATTAATTTATATATATACACAGTTTTCTTTTGTATACAGGAATAGTTGAAATCATTTATGTAGATGAAGACTTTAACCTCAGTAATGTTTTCCATGTGAACCACATGCTTCTCTTCATGTAAAGACACACCTTGGGATAGACAAATGAATGCTCAAGTTAAAGCAGAACTTTACAGGCTTTCTATATGCTTCTAACAGCACCTATTAAAAAGCTGTATAGAAATTAAGCACTCTGTGCACAGAGTCTTGTCTTTACAGTTTAAAAAGGTTCTCTCAAATTTACAAATATTTTTTTCAAAGGATCAAAAGTGTGTAGGTGCATTCTGGGCTACTCTTTTCAAGTTGAAGGTAGAAGACCAAGTTCTGAATTCAATTATACATGTAAAAGGATAAAAATAGCTGTCTAAAGTTAATATGCATTCCACTTTGCCACTTAAAGTTTTAAAAGACTTGATCTGTAAGTGACTTTAAATGTGCTAAAAATCATTCAGAGACTGAAGCTTTCATTCAGTTTCAGGCTGACACTAATTTTTATAGATATTGAAAAATGACATAATAGAAAATGCAATGTACATGGGCTTTATATAGCACATACCTACAGCTGTAGTAAGGTCAGTTTTTCTTAGTGAACCATGGCATGTTTCAATGTTACAGTGTTTTTTTGAATTTGCAGTTTATATGATTTCAAGTACAAAACATGGATGTAAGCAGCAG
>NW_009952564.1:5779321-5784372 GCF_000747805.2 Chaetura pelagica
AGCAGGAATACAGCATGTTACTGCAGTTACCTTGTGGCTTCACCTTGATGCATCTTTCATATATTACATTATTATCTTTATATTACATTATTATCTCTAGGACACAGGCAGGCACAACCTTTGGGTTCCTGTACTCCACTCATCATACTGTGGAAAACCTGCTGCATTTAACAATGAATCCACAGAGGAAAAGACAGTGGAAAAGTAGAGAAGCAAAGTAATAAGATTACACCATTTATAGTAGTTACAATCTTGCCAAGATGTGCTCATTTCTAAGGATAAGAATAAGCACTCTCAAGGAAAATGAAAGACTCTGGGACAAGTAGTTGCCGTGATGAAGAGAGTAAGACTGAAAAGAAAAAAACAGCAAGTTCCTCCAGGGAATTCTAAGCCTACTTCTTCTCCCATAATTAAGTGAAGCTGGCGTAACAGTGCTGATACTAAAAATGAATAAAGGTTCCCATTAAAATGAATGTTAAAACTCTCTTTCCTTGAATCAAGAACTAACCTCCTGCTGGGGCTGGGATCATGTTAGTGAAGTGGGACAACAAAAATATCATTGTGAAATGTAGGTATGCACTATAAAACTGTGACCTTATCAGGATATATATTTTTTATTTTTATTTTTATTTTTCCCAGGAGTCACCTTTCTTCTTTTTGACCCTGTGAAAAGTAGATTCATTTTGGTTTTCTTTAGTCATTAGAGAAACATCTAGCAGGACAGCAAGAATCCTCTCACAGAGCTGAACTAGGACTATCTTGGGTGATTATCCCTCTTCTACCACTAGACCAGGCAGGGGCTGGATGAAGCAGTAGGTCAGCAGCTCTCTCATATGCAGGGAAATCAGCCAGACCATGGGGATGTACATGAGGGATACTGGAGAGAGACCACTGCCAAGGGCAGGGAAGTAGGACTGCAGTATAGGGATCTGCAACTGGCACCCAAGAAGATTGGCAACACCCTTGACTTCTGGCTAATATTCACTTTTCTTTCTCTCACCTTCCTGTGCTCTCCTTCTGCTCATCTTCAGTATCTAAAGCTTGTGCCTAGAAAGGAAAGTGTTAAGTTTTAGAACAAAATAAGCAAAATACATCTATCCTTACAGACACATAAGAACCAAGACTGTTTGATAAATACTAGTATAAAATATCACAAATCAATAAAAGTATACACAAATAGTTAAAGAGGAAGAGATAAAGACAAGAAAGCAGGCATACAGGAGAGTAACAGACTACAGTAAAGGGAAGCCGAACAGGAAGAAAATACAGGTCTTGCAGATACTCTTTTGAGAGAAATCTTTTAGTTTTCTGTCCTCTTTCTCAGTAAGATACATGGCTACCAGAAAGATCTAACCAGAGACCGTAACACTGCTTCACCTATTATTTTTTGTCTGTGAGAAATGCATGAGGAATTTACTCAGTTGGCTGGGAGTCTTAAACCTCTTGGCTGAGACAATGGGAATCTCAGTTGCATTGTCAGCTGGATGATACATACTGCTGACTGTAGCTATGAAACATAAAGTTGGAGGGTGATGGTTGTCAGTAACTGCATTACTCCTCTGTGACAAAATCATGAGCTTTGGGGCTCTTCTGAGACACATGAACATTCTTGCACAAATGTGTGAGAGCAGGGCCACTCTGTGTGCAAGAGAACTAGATTTTAATTGCACTTCGCAATGAAGAGAGAGTCAGCCTCTCAGATTTCTCCTTACAGGGATAATCTTTGATTAAAGCAAGATTTAAGTATGCAATTTTTAATAAGCAAAGTACTGGGCAAATGGATTTTTAAAATATCACATACCATGCCACTGTATATATGTTATTCTTGGCTAAGTTTGCTTATGATTTGAATCAAAATATTATGATAGGTTTTCCTAAGACATGACAACCCAGATCATTTTGCATTATACTGTGTGCAAAGAGCTGGGAAACACAAGAATAATCTAACTATGAGAATAATCCAATACACTTTTAATCATAGTAATTTCTTAATAATAGTCATGGTTATAGAACATCCTTTCCCCTAAGAATTCCTAAGTTTATCCAACACTATTAGAAACATAATTTACCAGAGATAAACCAAACTGCATTGTGGGGTATTGCCTGAGCCCTTCCCAAACATGTTCATGGATGACCAGAGCACTGAGTCCACCGCAGGGTCAGAAGACACATACACATTAATATGCAGCCCATGTTCTTTGGTCTTACCGGAACCACTGTCAATCGTGTCTGCTGTGCAGTCGACAGAGATGCTTTTCCATGGCTTTCTAGACAAGGAATTGGAGAGGCACTTTGCTCCATACAGCACAGAAAAGAGTAACCCTGGCTGCAGTTTCGCTGAGGCACACCCAGAGGTTCAACTACTCCGACTTTGGCTGCAGAAATGATGCAGAAACACAACCACCCATCAGCAGATTGCAGAAACCCTGTGTAATGACAAGCTAAATATCTCACACATCTGGAAGCGTGTGGCAAAACCAGACAGGTTTTCTTTGGGGTTGGTTTGGTGTGGTTTTATTTTAAAGGGCATAATGGCCCTCTCTCACCAGGGAGGCCCCATCCCATCCATTCGAATGGAAGTGAGAGTTTTCAGAAAAGCATTGTTCTGCTAGAAATCTATTTGTCTATTCCCACTGCAGTGAACAGCAATTTGTGCCTTCGCTTCAAATGTTATGCATATAAGTTAATTTCACACTGCTTCAGGACTTTTTTTCAAATGACCAAAAGGGTTAAGAACAGAGAAGTAAATGCTTGCCAAACACCCCAGTCTAAATAAAGAATAAAAAGGGCTTTTTTTTTTTTTTTTTCCATGGGGGGAAGGGTGGGTGGGTGCACAACAGCCAGAAAGAGAGGGAAATATGGTCTGGAAATAAAACACAATCTTTTGCATTTCTAGAGCTCAAGGATGCTTTTGAATAGTATTGCTGCCAACTGTGGAAAACCATATTTTATGGAAAAAATATGCCAGTAATAACAGATTTACAAGAACTGAGCCAGAGTGTCCTATACACGTTTATTCAATATTATGCAAGATTAATTGTTTGGAGCATCATGCCTTCAGGAGTGTTCTCAGCACTGGGAGCCAAATATAGCCTTGATATCATGAAGTCAAATTTCCCTTTGTACCACAAAGTCCCCAGGATGCCTGATTACAACAGTGCTGAATCTGGCACTGGAAGATGTTACCTACAGACTGGGCACAGTTCTGCTTAAATATGACAAACTGCATTTGCTTCCTTAACCTGCATGAATCGATGTACATATTTTGGTGACAGACTTTCAAAACATTTTATTTTAAACAGACTTAATGCCTTTTGTTGTATTGGAATGAGAAGAAATTAAAATATTACAGCAGATGACAATTTGATTATAGTTGTTACAAATAGGATTTTAAGGGTTGCACTCTCAGTTACACTATGGTACCATTATATTTCCTGCCCATCCTAAGAGTGTTTTAAACTTGGCATAAATGTAATTATGAGATGTAATTTGCTTTGACTGTTAACTATAAAAAGGGATTTATCTACATAGGACTCATCTATACAGGGAAATGGAATAATTATACCAAATTAAAACATCTACCTGGAATGTTGCATCAGCAAAGCCATACTACTATAAATTATTGTACTACAATTATGCTTATCAGTTTTCTTCTGTAAAAAGGCTCTTAGCATAAATAAAAATTGGGCTCTAATGATTAATTCAGTACTATATTTATCCAGGTTTATTTGTATGGTGGAATTTATTTGTTTCCATCCAATCAAAACAACAAAGAGACTAACAACAGAGTAAAAGACAAGCCTTCAAAAGTATCAGCAGAGTGGGAAAACCGTTGTTTTTTTTTTCTTTAAACTAATAGTCATACAAATCTCTTTGTGCACTTTTGGACAAGTTCCTGTGTACCATCTGAGCAATCCCAAGTCCCAATCCCAGAGCATACTGGCATGAGAACAGTTTTGTACTAGCTGAGGATTAGACTCGCACAACTTTGAAGGGTCCTCTCAGTTATGTTGGTTTGTACAGCAAAATATCGATGAATGTTGAACATCCAACACAGCCAGCAGCTTGCCTCTAGTAACTCTTTGCCTGAATTCTGTTTTGTTTCACAGTTACAAATTAATGAGGCCAGTTAATTGGCTAACATTCAGTGTAGCTGGAGACTGGAAGAACATACCATTGTGAGCATCTGATAAACTTAGTCATGCATAGCTTTGAGAGAAACTGCTGTTCATGCTTACCATTGAAGGAAACTTTGAAATATTGCACTGTATTGCAGAAAATATGGGGCTTATATGGAACCTGCTCCCAACAGATGTCTCAGCAGCAGGTATGGTATATACGGCTATTTGATATTTTCCATTAAGTTTTGCAGGGATAGTGCATATGAGATGGAAAAGCATACCTAGAAGCAAGACTCTCAAGCCAACTCTTTCAGCCTTCAGTATTTTGCTATCAAAAATCTGCTTTGGGGATACATCCATTGACTTTCTGCCCATAACACTGATGTTCTGTGCTGAGAGGCAGCAAAGAAACCGTATTTCCAGGAAAAGCCACCTTTAATTTTGTGACCTGATTACAAGCCTGCTCCAATTCTGAGACAGTCCTTAGCTGGACTCCTGGGACCTTAAGCGAAGAAGGTGTGAATCCCCTGGGGAGCAGACACCTTGTCCTGCCACCGCACTTCCAGCAGCGGTCTCTGCCTGCGGCTGTGGGGTGGCCGCTCCCTCGGAGCAGCTCTGCCCTCACGGATGGCAGAGCCACCACCTCACTCTGAGCAGCGCTACGCGCTGTGCCACAGCCAAGAACCCCTACAGGCTTCAGCGTGACAGAACCCCTCCCTGCTGCCCTCCGGACCCCCGCAGGCCCCTCTGCGAGGGCCGCACAGGGCCATATTTGGTATTCCTCGGCGATTTCTGCACAGGGCTCACACTTCTCCCAGATGCTTCCAGACCCCTTAGCTCTGCCTTCGGACACACTCCTCTCTGTACTTAGGATGGGGTCCGCACCTTTCCCAACCCGTATGCTCGATGTTCCCCTCCGGCAGGCGAGAC
>NW_009952564.1:5788293-5820437 GCF_000747805.2 Chaetura pelagica
CGCGGGGGTGTGCGGTTTCGCCGCCGTCATTCCCGTTCTGACCGGCGGGTTTTCGCTTGTTTGCGGAAATCCAGGGCTGCTTCCCCCCCCGCCCCAGCCTGTGGGAAGGATGGGAGGGTGGGTCTGCGTGTCCTCCGGTGTGCTCGGGGGGGAGAAAGAGCACGCACTTTGCTTCTGCTGATGTTGGCTTGCGTCGTTGATTCGTTTTAATTAGGGTGAAATCTGTGCTGGTTGCGGTAGGCTTCCGAGTTTAGATCGCTTATGTCTTCTTGTGAGAAGGAATGTTTGCACTCTACATCACCCTCATCCTGAGAAGCACTGGGGGCACTGCGGTGCGGGGCCCTCCTGTGGCTTAATGTGACCGCTTGTAGGAAAATACCAGCGCACCCCACCCCCCACTCCCACCCCCTTTCTTGCTTTTTCCTGTGGAAGACAAGCAAGCGACGTAGTATTTGGAAACTAAATTAGAGCGGCATTTTTTTATTTTATTTATTTTTTTTTTACTGCATGCAGTGTAGTGTGTGTAGTGTCATTTTTACAGCAGTGAAAGATGAGGAGGACAAAAAAGTGGACTCGGGCAAGAGCACATCGAAAGCCGTCATCCTGCTGTTGTATTCCCAGTGCAGTAATTAATAGTTGGCAAGGGTATTTTATTATAGGATACACCGTGTCCTTTCTCTCTTGAAGGAAGGAGGAACAAGTTAGAGGAGGTAGTCTCTGGAGGTTCATGTGATAAAAATACCGAAGAACTTGAAAGCCTTTCCACCGTGAAGCAGTTGTATAGTACCTGAGAAAAGCGTTTTCAGGAGGGAATTGAGGCACTGCTGCTGTAAGATTGTGCACTTGTATGTAATAGTCTCCCCCCTCTGGCAATGATGTAGCTTTCAGAAGAGATAATTATTACTAATTTAAGCTTAAACACGTGCATTTGCTGAAAGGGAATACTGTTGTGTATGCTCTCTCTGTCCCAAAGGAAGGCAGCTATGGGAAATACAGGTGAATCTTCATCTACATAGGATTTATTTCAGAGTAGAAAGAGTAGTTCACTGTCATTCCTTGATCTGACGGTGAAGCTGTTACCGTTTCGATTTACCAAGAGTCAATGTGTTGACATAGATTTTGACAATAGGACAGATTTAGTCCTAGTGAAGTTGAATAAAAACTGTAATAGCTGTTACAGCACAAGAGTTCTGTGGGACGAGGTGACTGCCTGGTTTGCCAGAGGAGATTCGGATGCCTCTTTAGAGAAGTTTAACTATATGTTAGAGAAGTGATCTAAAAGTTGAGCTGCTTATGCAGAAATTTTGTGTTGTTTAGTCCTGGCTACAGGACTAAGTCTCTAAATTGATGACTTTCTTTTTTTTAATA
Organism: Chaetura pelagica; assembly: GCF_000747805.2. Classification (NCBI taxonomy): domain Eukaryota; kingdom Metazoa; phylum Chordata; class Aves; order Apodiformes; family Apodidae; genus Chaetura; species Chaetura pelagica. The sequence goes on from NW_009952564.1 coordinate 5,789,662, forward strand.
GGTCATCAGCTGTTAAACTAAATTGCTTGTTGAAAAAAATGAAGCAAGATCTATTGCCTTCTTTTCTTGCATGTTCTCTAGAGCTACTTGGCTGAATGTTTTAAAAAGTGTTAAAGACCTATTTTTCTTTTAAATACGCTCAACAGTTTAATTTCCTATGCATAAAACTGCAGAGCTTTTGGTTGATAACAAACACTTGTTAGACAGTATTTGGTTTTATTTGTGCTAAATTAACTGTTCTGCTATTAAGAAGGTGCCATGTTTCAAAACCATAAGGCATCAAGGCTTAGTTTCCATAGAGTTGGCAAACTTCTTGCACTAGCAGTTTTTTCTCCTCCCTTTGTTCAGGGTGATTTCTGCACTTCTGCAGTGATGTTGCAGACTTGACATAACCTTGCCAAGCTATTTTTATATGTAAATATGAAGATAATAGTAACAGTGAAGTTAAGAGCATCCATGTGCTGTGTCATGTAGTTGGTTACAATTTTAGTCTTGATTAGTGTAATTCAGATGTCGGTCTTACCAGATGCATTTTGGTGTATGTGAACTAGACCAGTAATGCTTCAGAACTTCTTTCAAAAGTAGGAATGCTGTGTCGAAGTAATTTTCTTTAAGTGCAAAGTTTTGAAGTGAAATCTGTGGATAGAAAGAGAGACTGAAGAAGCCGCTAGTGCCTTTTGGACTGTTAGGTAAGAAGCAGGGAAGATGCCTTTTCTTCAATATGCTAGTTTTAAGATTACTTTTTTGCCAGTAGTTGTTACAGGTGATTGTGAAGGAAAAATAATGTTTATTGTAGTTTTGGAGTGCTCTTAAATACATGCTGAGTATGATTATGTGTTGATGAAACCCAAAGCTGCTGACTACTTTTGTTCAGCATTCTTCTTACTGGTTGGTCAATTTTGATAATGGTAGTAAAAGGAAGAATGGAAAATGGCACCACAAAAAAACCCCTGCCACTAGAAAAACTTCAGCATAAAATATTTTTTTTAATGTAGTCATTGTGACTGACAGCTAGAAATGATTATCTATAATAACTCAGAGAAGTATTTAAAAAATGCCCCCAACACTCAAAAAAAACCTGCAGGGGAAGAAAAAGAATGTATGCGGAATCTGAAATAACAGCAACTTTTGTTTTTTATTAGAAGTAAACCTGCTGTAATAATGTGCTTTAAAAATACTCCTCTTTTTAGGCAAGCAAGACTATCGGGTTTAGCTTACCATTTACAAGTAAATCTTCCACTTCTCAGTCAAACTGTGTGATGCAATGAAGTATGCACTAAAGTCATAGCATAAAATTTTGTGTGGCTTTGGACTGTGGGAGATGTATGGTATCTGTAAGAAACATTATCATAACCTTTAATCTATATAATAGCTTAGTATATGTTGTGGCAGATATTTTTCAGATACGCTGTATAGGAGGACCTCATACTTGCAGTGCCTCACTGGTTTCCACACAGTGTTAAGTTTTTTGCACTTTTTTTGAATGTAATCATGAATTAAAAACTAAGCAAAATTGTAAAGTTAGAGTAGAAAGGAAGAATGTATAATACGCATTTTTCGGGCATTTCATTGAGGAAATAAATGGTTTTTTTCAGTTTGAACTGTAGATTGTTAAGCTTCTCAGGCTAGAAACAAGTGTTTGTGGGGCATATGTTATTTAAATTCCCATTGAATTTTTTTTTTTCTTAAAGCATACTGGAGTTCACAACTCCAGACTAGTGGAGCTGCAAGGGTTTGATTATGAAATGGTGGGTAAATACAAGTATATAGTGTACAATATATAAAAATAGAATTTCAAATTAACAAATAAATTCCTGAGTAACTGTTGTCCAGAACTGTCTATTTGACTGGAATTTTTTATTTTCAGGTTAAGTCGTAACAAAAATATGAGGTCATGAAAACTACATTACTAGCTTGACATCTGGTATAACTAGCTTGTGGTAGGGTGTTCAGAAAGATGACAATGTATTCTTTTACCTTGTTGTATATAAAGGGCAATGATGATAGTTTAGAAATTCCTGTCTGTATGTGCATTTATTTTTTGAAAATAGTATGGAGAGAAATGCACTTATAAATAGGCATTAGGTGAGCCAATAGGACTATAGGAAGAGAAGTTTGAATACTACAGAATGTATATGTAAAGTTGGAGAGAATGGAATGTTGGTGAACTATGGTAGTAGGAAGGTCTGTGTATGAAACTGCTATATGAAGAAACAGAGCAACTGCACTGGTAGAAATAATAGTAATCTCAGCTAAAGGGAGAGTTAAACCTGGTTTGTTTGATAATTAGTAAAAACATGAAGCTGGAAGTTTGTCAAGCCTGTACTTCATGATGACTAATATGTGATGTGCTGTTTTGGGACCATTCTCAGCTCTTGTTCTCTGTGGTAGGTCTGTTGTGTTCAAGATCCCAATATAAATGTAAAAAAAAGTAAAATACAAAATTACATAGATTTTAGTAAAATATATTGTACAATATATTGTATTTGTAAAATATATTGACTGCTATTTAAATATGAGACAAGACAGGTTCAATTAATCTGTAGCTTTGCATGGAAATAGTACAAGTTGGAGTTGCTCTCAAAAGTAGTTAGAAAACTTCAACGGACAGGGTGAAAGCAGGTTACAGTAATCACAAATTTTATGATGAACAGTAAGCGAAGATGGCAACTAACATTTTGGCTTCTGTTGTGCAGGAACTCTCATATACATGGAAGTGAATAATAATGCTATTTGAGTTGTTACAGTCTGAGCACTTTGAGTATTATAAAAGCATTATGATTATTGTTTAGCCACTTGTGCTACATAAGGGTTGAATGGTCTCTTGATTTAAATAATGTTTCTGTCTTGCTTCTTTAAATAACTTAATCTTCTGTCATGGACTATGAAGATTGTTTGATATTGCATAAAAGAAGCCTATAGCAGGATTTATTTCTTGAAACATTACAGAGCTGAGTAACCCATTTAGGAATATAGTCAAGTGTAGGTTGTTACTTTTTCCACCCACCTCCTTGATGTAGTATTGCTTACAGGTGATGATAGGAATCAGAGGACTGTTCCATAGCAGGAGGAGCATAGAGCATCTGTACCAGCTGACTATCCTATCCTTCAGGTGCTGGTGGTGTTGCTTTTAAGGTATGTAACATAACATCTGCTAGGAAAAGGAGTTGAAGGTGTGTTACTTTGGTAAGCAGTATGTGGGGCTAATGAGTAGCATTTCAAAACTAAAAAAATAATTTGAAGCTCTAGAATCAGGAGTATAAATCTGTTTTTACAAACAAAATCAGTAGTGAATGGAAGTAGGGTAAAACAAATACAAAACCTGGTGTATGAACCCATAGATTGTAATCTTGTGAAGTGCCAGCTACCTGCAGTGGTCTTAGTAAATGTTGCCCTTTTTTAGTGTTGATTCAGTTTTCTGTTGATAAGCTATAAACTTGGAAGAGTATTACTTTCTGTCCCATGTTATACCAGATTGTTGGAGGTAGCTTGAACTGGTGTCTTGTGGTTGAATGCAGCTTTGTCCAGAGTTCCTAGCAGAGTGTACGGCTACAGACTTGCTCGATAAGCCTGCAAAGAAGTGAGACCACTGCAATTGCTTGTGTTGCCTGCTGACTGTGGAGTCCTCATACATTACCTCTTAAAGATGAACAATGCAATGATGGATTACTTTGGTCTAGCACCATTTGTGTTTGTACTTGGGCTTCTTATTTCCAACTTGAATAAACATATTGTTTCATATAATTGAGATTATATGATTTTTTTTTTATCCTGATGACTGCTATACTGACTGGTATATAGATACTAATGTGGAAGTTCCCATGAAGAATTTTCTTAGGAGCCCAATAATGGAATGCTAACTGAACGGTCAGATTTTCTTAGTCATGTAGAGAACAGCTATGAGTGCAATTATTTCGTTACTGTTATGTTATGCCTTGTTCTTGGCTTTTCTTGCTGTTTGAAGAGAAGGAGGTGTATATGATCTTTAAAGAAACCTACTCAACCACGTCATTCCATGTGGGTTTTTATGAGTTTGTTGGGGTTTTTTTGTAGGGTTAGCCTGTCTAAAACAAGATTTTTTGAAAAGTACTTGAAGCACAGTCTTGGTGCCTCATAGACCATAACTATTGAAAATGCAGTCTTTTGTTTTTATTGAGATAATGGAGATGATGATGAATTACTAGATTAGACATGAGATAGGTTCATCAGTCTTTCCTTTTGGAATCCACACTATTCTCCATTCCCAGTTAGAAAGTAGATGGATTGCCTAGAAAACAGTTTAATGTAAATACGGGAAGAAATCCCCGGAATAGCTAAGAAGGGAAAGATGTAATAGCTGAATATGGAAAATAAAAATGCAAAGAAATAGATACAAAGCAATTAAGCAAAAAGTTGCAGTAAAAGGCAATGTCAGGGAAAATTATTACTGTAGTTCTGTCTAGAATGTGAGAAGAGAAGAAGTTGTTAGATGACAGCTTGTCTTACTCCCCTGGATGTGAAAAGACCATGTAAAATAGTGGGTTAAACTGAGGTGTAGGTACGTAAGAGTAAGGCTGGAGTGGAGCTCATGGCCAGTATTAATCTTGTTTCTGGAAAAGCTAAGCCAGTGATTGCTTTCTACACAACTTAGTACAGGGGTCCATGGTGAAGCACTTGAAGGCACATAGCACAGTAACTTCCAAGTCACAGTAAAAAAAACTAAACTTTTTTTTTGTATTATCCAATAGATGAGTACTTTGGAAGTTATTTTTCTCCTTTTCATTTTTTTCAGGTAATTAACTTTCAGACTTGGGACAGTTTAAAATGTGAAATCAAAAGCTGATCTTTCTGTCCATGAGTTACCAATAGAATAAAATTAGCAGTGGGAATAAAAAAATCTTCCAAGCCTTGAAACTGCAGCTTCTGTCCTCAATCCTTTTACTTGTCTTCCCAAGTGTGGGGAAATGAGGAGAAGTTAAGCATCAGCATGTTATCAAGAAGGTAGTGAAAACTAACAAGCTTCCAGACTACTGTCTTTTTAATCAGTACTACATTTTTCTATTCAGGATTTTTGTTTATTTTCAGTTGTTTTTCAAATAGCATACAGAAATAAAACCAATTTTAATTTTGCAGTACCTTAAAATAGCATGTTTTCTTATTCTCAACATGAAGCCTAGCCAAGTGTAGCTTGTATTGAGTTCACTTGTGTAGTAGGATTACCTACCGAAGTAGATTGTTCTCACTGACCCACCCCCTCGTCATCAGATTTTCATTGTCTGGCTTTTAAGATACCTTTGTATGTCTACAGGGGATAATTGTTTTCTCCTTTTATATTAGTCAAGGTTGGTATAGCATAATAGTTTTAAGTGTTCCTGGGATTAATATGAACAGAACAGAATGTTTTCCTTACGTTGTTTTAAATAGTTAGAAGGTACTAGTGCTATCACTGTAATGCAGTGGCAGGTGCACAGTAAGATTGCCACGGAAATGGCAGTGTCCTACCAAAACAAGGTACTTGCTAGAAGTTGAGTGAAGGCTAGTCAAATAGGTCTCCATAGTTGATATGCATACATATTTGTGGAAGAAACAAATTGACTTAGCTTGAAGAATTTCTTAATTACTTTTAGATCTGTTGTTTTTACTGCTCCTTGTGTTAAACATTATAAATTTGTTTGCCTTTTCTGTTCTTAATCCTATTTTGTGTAGGTTTTCTTTTCCTATATCTGTTGCTTCTTGTTTAATTGTAGTACCACCCATGCTGCATATGATTAAGCTGAGAACTAATTATAGCTTGGACAAGCACACTTAACAACAGCCTATTGGATGAAGTACTGCTAGAGATAGAAGATGACTAAGTTGAGATTATGTTCAAATTGGGTAAATAGCTTAATTTATTTTCTCTTCAGTGTACATAATCTGGTAGAACAATAGCCAGTCAAGCATGAGTTGAATTACATCAAATGCAAGGAATGTCTTTGTAATACAGAGTGACTGAGGGGGCAAAACTTTTAACTTGTATTAACTTGGGGTTCCCCAAGATTCTTTAATTTCTCCTACATCACCCTTCCACAATAATTTATTTAGCCAGCTCTGCTGAGGATTATTTCTACAGGTTGAAGAAACAAAGATGAAGAGCTTTTAATTCCATCTGTGAACATATTTATAAAGATCAGTAGTATTTGCATTATAAAAATGTGCTGCTCTGCCCCTCGCATGTAATGCTACTTCTATGCTTTAAACACTTCAATGTACTTTTGAGTCCTAAAGATAAGCTTTCTTGAAACAGAAGTAACTTTGTTATTACTTCATTAAGGCACTTTAACATTTGAAGAGGCACTATAGGTCTGAAAAAATCATAAGAATTTGATAGTTGTTATTAATGACTTCTTAAAATATTTGTGTTCTGTTGGAAGTTTCAATGTTGTCAGTAGCTGACATAGCATAAAACAGTCTATCTCTAGTAACTAGCAAGTGCGGTTTACCCATTTATCCAGAATATCCTGTATAGGATGAAGTATACTAAGTTCTTCATATCAGGGTATCAGCATTTTGTGGTACCAGAGAGTTTGACCATCTGCATGTAGTTTATATGGCAGGAGGTTGGAACTAGATGGTTTTTAAGGTCACTTCCACCCCAAATCATTCTGCAATTCTGTATTTATAAGACAACTGGTAAGTTCAATAGCTGTAAAACAGTAAGGTTCTTGACTACAACCAGATTAGTTATCACAGTTGATGCCTTAGTTTGTGTGAATATGTAGTAACTTATTTTACCTTCAGAAAAATCAGAATGTTACCTGTTGTCAAGAAACAGTTTTGTGTAAGCTTCATGGAAGATCCTTTAAAGATTCTGCTGAAAGTGGTCTGCCTTACAGAAAGAGGTGAGCACTGTGGGATTCTATAGGACTTCTAGTGCAAGTTCTCTTGAGTGATGTGTCTTGAGAGCTGTCCAGCTGTGTTTTCCAGGACTTGGAAGTCATGGCTTAAGTGTGATAAATTGATGTGGCTGTAATAAGGAGAAAACTGAGGTAAGTGAGGAAAACTAGTTCTAGTGCCTCCGCAGTGGTTTCCTGAAATGTCCTTATAGCTGTAGCCAAATTGACAAGATAAAATTTAGATAAGTGGATTGTTAAGTGAGTGAAAAATTGTGCGTACTGCTGGAATTAGAAGGTTCTGATGGTGTACACTGTCTACTTGGAGTCTTGTTATTGGTGGCATGCCTTTAAGAATCATTGCAGAGGCAGTTTGCCTGCTTTTCAGCCCTTCTTCCTGGTCAGTATTGCACTTCCAAGAAGTCTGTAGATCCTACCAGGCTGAGGGGTGATTGATATACTGGAGACTAGGGCTGACTGAGTGGGACATCTGCATGCTGGAGAAATAGCTGGCAGAAACCTTCTGGAATTGAACAAAAGCAAGTGCCAAGTCTTTCTGGGGTAGAATGACCCCATGCAGCAGCACAGATGTTGTGCTAACTGGTGAAAAGCAGCTTTATAGGAAGGAACATAGAGGTCCTTGTGGATCAGTGTGTGCATTTGTGGTGTAAATGTTGAAGTACACAGTCTTCAGCTGAAGGAAGCAATTATTATTGGCTACTCAGAGCTTGTGAGACTGCATCTGGAGTATTGTGCCCAGTTTTGTGCTCCCAAGTACAAGGCAGATGCTGAGATGTCTGTGGAAGGCCACTAAAATAAGGAGTCAGCAGCATGTGATGTATGAACAGGGGCTGAGAAGTGAGTTTGTTCAGCTTTCAGAAAGGTCCAAAGCAGGGGATCCTAATTGCTGGCTATGACTGTTTAATAGGAGGTTAGAGAGAAAACGAAGATAGGCTCTCCTTAGATATGCTCAGGGAAAGGATAAGAGGCAACAAACAAATTATAACAAGGAAAATTCTAATAATGTGTTAGCAATGTATTTTCCCACACGGAGAATGAAGCACTGAAACAGGTTGTGGAATACTTGTCGTCGAAAATATTCAGAACTTTTCTATGATATGACCCTGAGCAACCTGATCTGACTTCAAAGTTGGCCCTGCTTTCAGTTGTGGATCAGATTGGATAACCTCCAGTAGTGCCTTTCAGTCTAAATGAGCCTCATTTTGTGCATGGCTAGGCAGGAGCTAGTATGCTGTAGTTGCTATCTCTGGAAGCAGGGCAGAAGTGGTTGTAAATCTATTTCTATTAAGATTAAAATGCCCAGTAAAGTCTGAAACAAGATTTTCCTACAAAGGAATTTGACTGCTAAAAGCTTATTTTATATAATTGGATCCCGTTGCTAACTCCTAATGTAAGTGATAACTTCTGAAGAGTCTCTAAAAGACAGACTTGACTGCATGGCTTCCCTTACTTCAGTAAGTATCCAGTAAAACCAGTCCCTTACAGTACAGAGCTGAGTGGCAGTGCAACAAATACTGAAAATGTAGTTTGGCAGTAAATAGAGCACCTATTATACAGCATTAATGTGCTTGTCTATCAATTACTTAGGCTTGCTGTCCTCATGCAAGTTCCTGGACAAAAAGGGTTAACCTGCTGGAATGGCTTGCAGTGGAGGGTGGCCTTAAAAGCTAAAAAAGCAGCCAGCAGTGTCAGCAATGCGGGGGACAGCAGGCGTCTGCATAACTTTGTAATGTAACTGGTAACTCATTAGATTTCCTTATGGACAGCTGAGATTTAGGCATTGTTTTTTATGATTCATTTATATTTCATAATATGACTACAGTTGTTAAACATTGGCAGATAACATTCAAACTTCACAAGTAATGGAAGATGTGAAGTTAATGTTTAGCTGTCTTCCTGGGCTTGGGGGACTGTTACTTGTGCAAAGTACAACCTCCATTGTTCTGCAGGCCTTGCTTCTTCCTAGAGTAGGCGATACCTGGCAAGACAATATATAAAACATGGAGGAGTGGCTTGTTTTAAGTATCAGGGGCTTTCCTGGGGGTTGAAGACCTTGTTGCTTCACCTTTGGCATGTGTCAGTGTTCCTGGCCAGTTTTAATTCAGGATTTTTGCTCATACATGTTTTGCTAGCTTATCTCTGAGTTTTCTGTAAGATCAATGTACACTCATAACACTAAATACAGTGGGCAGTCCCTCTGAGTGTGCCAAGCTACTTTCTCAATTGAAAGTTGGAACAATATTCATTTTGGCTCAACTTAATTTTTTGCTTTAATCTTCCTATGTAAAAGTAAAATCCTATTAAAGACAATTAAACTTGTTAATATAACAGTATTTTTCCAATAGTCTTCACTCCAGAATGGCTGAAATGCCCTATATGTTGGTTTTTTTAAAGTTACCTGAAGTCAGGAGATTATATTTGTGCTTAAAAATTTGTTCTTGGTTATGTTTAGTAAGAATTTCATAGACACTGCTTTTGAATATGATACACCATTAAATGGCCATAATTTCAGCTTGTTAATACTAGCTAGCATTTTTTGCAGTATGTGTTAAAAGTTGTCTGGGTCTTTTTTGTTAATTTGTTAAACTATCTTGTGTTTATACTGAATTAACTTAGGTTGCCTAAGACAAAGGAGAGCAATTTCCATACTCTTTGCTTTGACTTTATTGGCTGTTATTGACTGAACAGTTAAAAAAATCCATGTCCCTCCTACCTCTACTTTTGAGTTGGTAAAATATGGCTCAGTTCTAGGAAACTTAGCTTAAACCTGGTAGTTTTTATTAAACCTTCTGTTTGACCCTACTAAAGTTAAATAATAATTATGAAATCCAGAAATTGATGGTTAATTGTTCTTTGGAGTCTGTAGGTTAAGGAAACTCAAGCTATTGTTAGTAATGTACAGAGAAATGCAGTCTGAGAAGTATAGTGTATCATGGGAAGAACAGAAAGTACATAGGTGAAGAAAATTAAGTTACTGCATAACAAAATCAGTAGTACTGCTGTAGTATTGCACATGCCTATAAATACAGGCATGGCAATACACTAATTCTTGATTAAAACATTATTGCTTCTCAAAGCCAGCTGAGTTGTCCATCATTCCAGCAAGTGTACCATGTAGTCTTACAGTTACTGTATAGATTTTGTCTGACCATTGCAGCTTGTTTGTCCCGGCTGGTGTAAATATTGGGAGGTGCCTGAAGGATCAGAATCACGAAGACTTGAGCAGTTAACAGCTGAGCCCAGCTACTTTAATGCAACATTATTGGCTTGAAGCTATCTTCTGTAGGATTCCCTTAGTTGCAGTGTAGGGTTATAACTTTGCTAGACACTGAAATACTCGCTACTTAAAAGAGAAAATTGTTCATTCCTGGACCTTTATGTAATGTACTAGTTGGACTAGTGGCAGAAAGACTTGTTTATGAAGCGGCTTCAGTCAGCTATTGCTTTTGGTGACATGCAGGATCAAATTTTGGTTTGCTAATTCTGTAGGTCATGCATTTAGCAGTATCTGCCAGGTCTATCAGCATAGTGGTTGGTACCTTGACTGTCTTTCAAAAAGGTGTTAACTGAGAGATGATGTGACAGAGGATTTTGTGTTCTACTTAAGAAAGCTTACTAATTATTGGCTACTAGCTGGTATTTGTACTGATGAGGGAGTAACTGAAATTGTAGTCTTAGCACTTTTGATAATCAGTCAGAGGACATCAGTGTTGCTTAGTGGTTTCATCCATCATGTGTTTGCACCTAGTTCTCTGCATCTTAATAGTGCACGTTTTGTGTGAAGGACCTAGTATTGTCGAGGGAAAAAAGAATTATGATAGTTTTTGAAGTTTGCTGTGTGATTTGGAGGCACAGCATCTACTGACCTAATTTGGTGTCTTGAGACCTTTCACTCTTTCTGGGCCGTTGGATGCAGAATGTTATGAAGAGAATAAGTGTGGTCTTTCATCTGGTACATTTTGTGCGTGTCCATGTTGTGACCAATGATTCTACCAAGGATAACACTGAGCATTATCAAGAGTGACTAAAGAACTCTGAGAGCAAAGGTAAAGAACGTGCATGCAAGTGCACAACCTTAGTACCTATTCTGGTGAGAGAGAGAGAGAGACTTGAATGCATCGGGTTGCTGTTGAAGGATTTCTCCGACTGCTGATCTGTCCTTGAGGAAAAAACTGTTGAGCCAGAGTCTATATCACAAAATAAGACTGGAGTTTTTTTTCCAATAGCGTTTAACTTGTGAAGAGGGCTTTAAACTAAGCTAAAAGCTGATGAGGAGGGCATACTCAAATACAGGAAGTGACCCCTGCAATGTGCAGGAAGTCCAACAGGTCTGGCATGAGGTCAGCATGGAAAAATAGGGAAATTCCTCAGCAAGCTTCAAGTGTGCAAAGGAAGTCAACAGAAGGTTAAAGCAGGAGGAACATAGAGAACAGAGTGTGTAGGTATAAAACTTCAAAAACTCAAGCTCAGCTGCAGTTGGAACCAAGTAAGGGGTGTTAAGGGTGACAGGGGAGGCTGCTGTAACTACAGTGTCAGCCAAAATAAAAACCGAAGGTAATGTGTGCCCACTGCTCAGTGGGGCGGGGCACCTAGTGAGAAACAACATGGAAAAAGTTGAGATGTACAATATCCTCTGATTGTCTGATTTTCATTGGTAACGGCTGCCATGGGGCTTCCCAGTTTTAGAATCTGTGGGTTGTAGCATAACCCACAAACCTGAAAGGTATCATTTTAGAGTGCTTGAGACTATGGACTAAAAAAAAATGCTTCTTAGGGTGCTGAATGTGTTGGCTGATGTCATGTTCTGTTGTCTTTGAGAAGTCATAGTGAGAGGGGGAGGTTCCCAATCAGTGAAAAAAGGTAGACATGCACCCATTTTTAAGAAAGGAAGATCTAGGGAACTACAGCCTGGTCAGTCCCAGATTATGGAGCAAATCCTCCTCTGGGCCTTCCCCAGGCACATGAAGGGCAAAAACAGGTGATTGGGAATGGCTTGAAGCGTGGAATTCACTTGTACAGAATCCAACTGGTGGTTAATCAACAATTGATATTGGGACAAATACAGTTTTATGTCTTTGAAGGCAGGATACAGTGTATTAGGTAAGTTTGCAGATTATACCAGAAGTGTACAGTTGCTAAACTGGGAGGGCAGGACTGCTACTTTGAGGGACCTCAGCATGCTGGAGAAACAGGTTGGCTGGAACATCATGGAGTTCAGCAATGACAAATGTGAAGTTCCACATCTGGACTGGAGTAACACCGTGCAGTAGCACTGGTTGTGGTTCAGTGGGCTGGAAGCCAGTTTGGCAGGCACAGGGGTTCCCAGTAAACAACAAACTGAGCATGTATCTAGCAGTTTGCCCTTGCAGCAAAGGGAGATTGCTTAATCCTAGGCAGTGCTAAGCATACCACCAGGTTGAGGGAAGGGATCCTTCACATCTGTTTGGCACTGGAACACTGTCCAGTTTGGGGCTCCCCAGAGAGACAAGTCTTTATTCAGAGGTGCAGCACAAGAGTGAATAGAAACAGGTTGGGGTATGGAAAAATTTGAGTCAATGTAAGGAAAAAATCCTTCTCTATGAGGGAGGTAAGACTGGAGCAGGTGCCCAAAGTGGCTGAGGAGTTAAGTCTATGGCCATATTTAAAACCTGACTAGATGAATCTCCAAGCAGTCTGATACCATTGGGCCTTCTTTGAGCAGGACTAGATGGCCTCTAGAGGTCCCCTGTCTCTTAACTTGCATGAAATCATTATTCTCTAAGTCAATATTAGAGCTTGTTTGCCTTTGCCAGTGAGAACTATGTTGTGAAGAAACCTATACCTAGGAGTTCACTTGTGTGTGTGGTAACTGGTAGGTGTCTTGGTGGGGAATGAGGTATACAGATTATACCTATGTTGGAGATGAACTGTTGAACGCTTTGGAGACATCACAGGCTTTCTGTGAATGCATTTGCTTTATGAGCTGGTACTGATAAATAGTGATTCCTGGTACCTGAGCACTGTGAATGCCTGGGTCTGACAGATGAAGTCAGAACGATTAAGTGAAGACTGTCTTACTGCTAATAACTTATATGCTGGGATAGACATGAGCTTTCTAGGTAGGCTAGCAAGGTACATAGTGCAATTACCCTTGTGATTGATAATGTCAGTGTATATATCACTGTGTAGCACAATACTGACTTTCTGCCTTAAAATAAAAGACAACAAACAAGAATGATAATCCTATATTGACCTCTTCAAATTGCATTTTTGGATTCTGAATGCATTATCTTGTATTTTCATTAGTCTATGTAATGGTAAGTTTATTATAAGGTAGTGCTGAAACAACAGCTATATAACTTGTTTGTTGTACTTGCTGTGTGTCTTCTGGAATGCCAGCCCATGTTTTTGCAAGTGTGTGATTAAAGACCATACTCCCATGTCATTGGTTACTCAGATTATCAAGTGAAGCAGGAATCATGGGCACTAACTCTTCAGACTTCTCTGATACTTAGTACCCAACCCACCACCCCCAATTTTTCTTAAAAATAAAAAAAATAAAGTAAAATTAAATACTGGCAGATGTTACAATAGCATTGAATAGTATTGAGTTCCTTTTCTGAATAAGAAACTAGAAAGGTTTGGAGTCTGTAAGGAAGTGCAGGAAGGTAGTTATCTGCCCAAACCTTCAGATAGCAGTCAATGTGGTCTTGTTAGAACCAGTTTCTGGAGAGACTTTGTATTATGGAAGCTACAGTTTTGAGTGGTACTGGAGGGTATTACAATCTTGTCTGTTGCATTTCCAGGAGTATGAGGTGTTTCAATTAAGCATAACTATTTGTTGTTCATAGCAATTTAGAATAAAGATGAATTGGAAAGTTATGGAGAACCTTATGAAACTGAGTGAAGCAAACTGGTGTGTAGAAAAATGTTCAGTGATACTCATGAGGTGAGAGATGAGAGTAGTGAAGGAGTAAACTATGTGTGTGTATATATATAGCCTTTGAGCTAGCTACTTCTATACTTGGAAACAAGACCTTGGGTATGTGATGGTCACTCCCATGAACTGATGTTCTGCAATTGTCTCTAAAAGGGTGTGGTGGGTAAATCAAGTGCTGGAGTAAGACGACAGAACAGGAAATACTCTGCTAACCTGTAAATGGGTTGCTTGTCCCTTCTTCAAATACTGTTCAGTTTTGTTCCCTTGCTTTCAAAGCAAGCAGAAAAAAGCCCTAACAAACACCTTACATTTGAAATAAGGTCAGAAGAGGGGAACAAAGATTAAAGGTATGAAAGTGGACTTCTAAGTCAAGTCAGCTAAGACTGCAGTTGAGAAAAGAGACTATTTTTTGGGAGAATAAGAAGAAGAGGAGCAATATGGCGGGCTCTATGAAATCATGTGATGTCAACAGTGTGTGCACAGATGAACTCTTACAGTGCAAGAAGTAGATGCTCATCGAATTAAGCTAAATGGAGGCAAACTGCAAGCAAAGAATGTGTTTTTTAGAACTGGTGGGTGGCAAGATTGCTGGCACTCTTTGCAAGAGGATGCTGTGGATGGAGAAAGCTTGTGAAGTCGACAGGAGACAGATCACTACTTAACAATCAACTGTGGGCAAAGCTGACAGGTCAGGTTGTGACAGCTGAAAGTATTAGGAGTAAATATTTGTCCTCAAACAGCCCCACCCCCACATTATTGCTTATATTTCTGCATTCTTGGACTATTCTCAGTAATTTCTTGGTGAGAGCACAAATCCTGACAAGCTATGCCGTTAAGTTTCCAGGTGGTGGGGCAGTATATAGAAACGTACAATCATAGAATGGTTTGGGTTGGAAGGGACCTTATCTAGGGACATCTAGTTCCAAATCCCCTGGAATTGGCAGGGATACCTCCCACTAGTTCTGGGTTTCTCAGAGCCCTGTCCAATCTGCATTTGAATAGTTCCAGGGAGGGGACATTCACAACTTCCCTGGGCAACCTGTTCTCACCACTCTCACAGAAAAGAACTTCCTTCTAATATCTAATCTAAATCTCTCCTTTTCGAGTTTTAATCCATTACCCCATGTCCTCTCACTATATGCCCTTGTAAGTAATCCCTCCCCAGATTTTCTGTAGCCCCTTCAGGTACTGGAAGGCCTCTGTGAAGTCTTCTGAGAGCCTTTCCTTCTCCAGGCTGAACAACCCCAACTCTCTCAGCCTGTCTTCATAGGAGATGTGCTCCATCATATCTTCATGGCCCTCCTTGGGACTCACTCCAAGAGCTCCATGTCCTTCTTATGTTGAGGAGCTCCAGAACTGGACACAGGACTCCAACTGGGATCTCACAAGAGCAGAGTAGAGGGGAGTACAGTGAAGGCATCTTAATATAGAGCTGCCATCTTGATCAAAGGTCTTATTTTTGAAGCATTTTAGTTATTGAAAGAGTAAGAGAAAGGTGAGGCTACAGAGGTGGCATCAGTGATTAACCCACACCTCCCTCAACTTGGTCTACAATGACATAGGTAAAATGTTCAGGTCACATTTGTAGTCAAATACCAGTCATTTGGTGCCTTTTAATCTATATAGTAAATTGTATAGGCAACCCTTCTTATATGAGGTGTGTCACAGAATAGTCATGGTTGGAAGGGACCTCTGAGATCAGAACCCAACCATCAGTACAAAAACCTAAACCAACACAAACAACCACATGCTCCTCAAAAAAAAAAAACCCACAAAAACCTTCAATCTCGGCCACTAGAGCCTGCCCTGAAGTGCCACATCCACATGTTCCTTGAATACCTTCAGGAATGGTGATGACTCAACTGCCTCCCTGGGCAAGCTGTTCCAGTGCCTGACCACTCTTTCAGTAAAGCAATTCTTCCTAATATCCAGTGTAAACCTCCCCTGCTGCAACTTTAGGCCATTTCCTCTGGTCCTATTGTTATTCACTTAAGAGAAGAGGCCAGTGCCCACCTCCCTGCAGCCTCCTTTCAGGAAGTTGTAGAGGGCATTGAGGTCTCCCCTCAGTCTCCTTCAGGCTAAAGAACCCCAGTTTTTTCTGCTGTTGCTCATATGTCCTGTTCTCTAGACCCTTCACGAGCTTAGTAGCTTTCCTCCGGACATGCTCCTGCATATCCACGTCCTTCTTATAATGGGGGGCCCAGAACTGAACACAGTACTTGAGGTGTGGCCTCACCAATGCTGAGTAAAGGGGCACCATCACGTCCCTACTCCTGCTGGCCACCCTATTCCTGATACAAGCCAGGATGTGATTTGTCTTCTTGTCTGTGATGTAAATGATTTTCTCACTTGAAGGAAAATACTCCAGTAAGCTTTTACCTCCACTGGGTTGTCTTTCATTGACACAGCTGAGCATCTCACATACAGCTCTGAATGTGGTAGAACAATTGATTTACAGTAGCAGCTTGAATACCTCATGCTTATCCCTAAATTTTGGACTGTGAACTGTGTTGTTATGTTTTACACACTTAAGAGTGAAGAAGACTATCTTTGCTAGAGGTCTTGCCTCAAGGCAGCTGCACGTACAATGTATGAAATAAGTAGTGTATTGTTTTCAAGCATGTCTTTTGTCATAACATTATGCTGGCATTTGTTTTAAACTTAAAGTGTAACAATACTAGTTTTGCAATTCTTAGACTTGGCTCTGAAGAGCATACTAGAATTGAAGCATTTTAAGATTGAACTGATGTCCAGAAAGTGGTGTAAAGTGTGTAATTGTCCCTTTGTATCATGAAGGACAATTGGTAGTAGGTGATGATACTGACTTAAGGGCAAATAAAGTTCTGTGTGCTTAATTTATAGAAGGCAGAAAAGCTCAAGCAGTAGCTAAACCAAAGTGGTTAGTTGTTACTCTGTATCTCCTGAGTATCTCTTCTGTCATCGCCTTGAATTTATAGTCTGCAAATAGACGAGGAAACAGTTTTTAAAATAAATTTTAAGCAAGCAAAACTAAACTGATGTCTAAACATCAGGTTATAACAAACTTACTAATTAATATACTGGAATATGTTGCTGTTCTCAAAGCTGAAGGTTGTCATACCTCCAAGACTTATATGTGGTTGAGAACGAGAAAACTAGTCTCTAAGGAGTATGTCACAGTCACTCAATTGAGGACAAACTAGTACTAATAGTGATTTTGTGTAGATTCATATATACAGCTTTGAAGAGTTTAAAGCTTTCAGAAAATAAATGGCAAAAGCTGAATATCTGCTTGTGGATCAGAATACAAGAAATAACAGAAGACAGACTACTTGGTACGAAATGTCTGTCTAATGAAGAGAAAAACCTTTACAGAAAAGAGTAACTGGAAAGGTTGCAAATAGAAGAAGCAAATGGTGAGAAAACAGTTATCTAATTGAACAAGTTGATAATATATTGAAGTTAAATCCCCAAATGCAAAAGACATGAGGATGAAAAAAGTAGATGAAAGTACTCTGTCTTAATGAGTAAATATGTGCTAGCTAAAAGCACTGGTGCTCTTGTACAGAGAACTTCTGGTTTCGTAAATAATTTTAAGTGCTACTAACTGAGCATTAAAAATGCAATGAAATTGCCATCCTGGATGTCTGAGTTAATTTCATCATTCTGATTTTGCTAATTCCTTCATGTATAACTGTGTTAGTTCCTTGATTTGTAAAGCAACTCAGAATATTCTTGAAACATAGCTGGAAAAAATGTGAAACAGCAGGTTGCTAGTAAGAGGATTGGGAATGAGAAGACTTCTAAATGTAGTCTGAAATGTTCTCAAAGTAGTGAGGTCTGGGTGAAGAAAATGGTCATGAGAGAGGGTGTGGTGTTAAGGGTATAGAATGGATTGTTGCAAATAAGCTCCTGAAAGGAGGTTGTACTTGACTTCAGGAGCATATATGTCATATCAGGTAACAAAAATGTGAATGAAGACAAGATTGTTAATTTACTAAAGTGTCTGTTAATAAAGTAATTAGGCTGGCAAAATCCTTGAAAAACAGTTCATGTCCTTACCTCAGTACAGGATCAGTTTATGTCTTAGGGTGTGTTGTTTTTTTTTTATACCAAAACATCAAACCTTTCTAAAGATCATGAAAGTTTACTGTTTTAACCAGGGTGTTCATTTGAGGAATTAACTTTATGTAACGTGAAAGGTTTTATTGATTTCGGTGTTTGTTGTTAGTTGTTGTTGTGTTTTTTTTGTTGATTCAGTTTATCTCCTAACCTCCACAAGCATACTCAGGAGTGTAGGCATTCTCTTTTTTGCAATATAAGTACTTCAGGATCTTTATTAGGTTGCCTTCTCTGAGAACAAGGATCAGTTTCCCCAGTCCTTCCTTGTAATATGTTTCCTAGGCCTCTGAGCACACTGCTTTCAGACACTCTGTGTGGCTAACATCTGAAGTATGATGTTCAAGCCGAAAAACAGCAGATGAAGCCTTACTGATATTAGCTAGAGCAGAGTTTACTTTTGTGGTAGCATATTCTAGAGTAGCACTTTCACTTCTTGAAGTGTAATCACCGTATACTTGCTGTAACTTTCAGAACAGTCTTGGCGCTCTAACCACCAGTTACTTAACAACCTATATCTGCTAGTTATACTTGTTTCTGCTGGCTGCCATTCTAATATGGACCCATTAGTAGTTTCAGCTTTTTTCAGGCTGACTGGGAAAGATTTGTTATGTAGACCTTGACTTGTTTTTCTGTATCAGGTGCAGCTAGTTGGCAGGCCCACCAAGATACAGAACAGAAGCTGAATGCTTTGACCTCCCACTTTCTCTGTTAGGTCATTTGGTTATGTGTGTAAGCTGGTTGCTGCATAGAAGGACTTTAACCTTTTCCTCCAGCTCAGTTTGTCATAACTATTAGTTCATCTTTTGTGGAGTTTTCTGTTTTTCCAAAAGATTTTGAAGATTGTTTGGAACTGTCTAAAACGTTTCCAAGCAGCTAGAGTTACATGGCTAACTGCTTTTTTCAATTTATTTTGGGGTTTTTCTTTGTGTATGCCTATTGCTCTGTTATTTGAGGATTTAAATTTATTTAAATAGGACTGTGAAGCTTTTTATGATGTTTAGGGAGAGGAAGTGGTGTGTATTTCTGTGAATAACTTTTGAACTACTTGTTTACTATTTTTTTTGGAGGAAATGGGACTGAAGATGACATATCTTCCAGTCCTTTTGAACCTGACTCATTTGTTGTCTTGTTTGTTTCCTTTTAAAGGGGGTAGGATTGGGAGGCTTGGTTAAACAGAGATTGGAATGTTGATTTCAGAAGAAATTACAGCTGCCTTACAGCTTGCCTCACTTACTAGTTCAACGTGGCATTTAAACGTCTGGTTGCTTACGGATAAACACAAATGTCTTAATTTGCTGTGTGTTAACGTACATAGAAGTTTATAATTTAAGAGCATGTAAAACACATTGTTAATATGGTTCTAAGCAGAAATTCCAGATGAAGTTTTAATGATCACGGGACTTTGTAAGTTGTTAGATTTAAAGGTTTAACCTTATAAAATTGGCTTTCTAAGTGTGTCCTTCACAACTCGATTTGAATCATGAGCTTAACCTTTTTTGTTAACTTCTGAGACAGAGGACTTCTCAAGCTCAGCCAGTTCTCGGGCCAGTGTCTTCAACCTCTAGGCTGCTTGTAACATCTTGTTCAACAATTTTTTAACAATTTCAGCTAGAATCTTGTTCCTCCTGCTATAACCTGTGTAAGCATGTAGGCTTTAGTCACATGAAGGAGAGCTGCTTCCATGTTAGATAAAGTTAAGACTGGAACCTAGTCTTGATACATTTGTGGATTTAAAAAGACAACATTCAGAAATTAATAGATATATTTCCAAGTGATGAATGTGCATGAGTCACCGTAGTGACATATCAATGCAAAGGGAAAAGTCTAGGAATATGTAATTATTATTGTCATAATGTTTGTCGTTTTTCTTTTGGTATCAGGTAAAGTTGACTCTAAGGTCCAAAAGGTTGAGTCCCTTGGACATTCATGAAATAAAAAAGCAGCCTGAGAGAGCCTGGCAAATGCACAGAAAGGCTAAAAGGATTTCAGTAGTCTTGGTTTCAGTTTATTTGATTGCTTTACCTAATTTGAACAACTTTTTTCTGGTAGTCTTTTGTGTCTCTTACACTGTTCCGATAAATACTGAACAAGGTTTTAATTATTGCTCTCCTAAGATGGAAATAATATGCCTCTGGTTTTTAAGTGCCATGCAGAAAAGGGAACTTGAGGCAAGTGTAGTAAATGTAATTCCTATAGAAGACAACCTTATGCCCTGTTTCTGCAAATGCCCCACTTCCCCCAAAAAACTTCCTTGACAAACAAGTACTCCACGTGAAAACTGTGATAAAGCAGATCCTTAAGAACCCCCATGTAGTTGGGGTTGGAACTAGACAGTCTTTAGGGTTTCTTTCAATGCAAACCATTCTACAAGTGTGACACAACACTAGGTTAAAATACTCTTTGCTATAAGCACAGTTTTTTTTCTAAGTACTTGCTGAGCAATTCCAACTGGAAGTTTACTGTTGAAGCATTTTTCACTACTTAATCTTGAATCTCTTGCATTCCTTGGATTCTGATCTTTTTTTCGACACAGTAATTTGATCATGTTCTGGTACTCAAAAGACACACTGACTTCTTCCCAGTAATTGAAGCATATATTTTTATAAAACCTCAAGTTGAGGTTTCAGGCTTGTCTTCTACAGTGTCTTTAAGTGATTTGATTCTTTAACTAAACAAATCATAAAATGCCACTAGAATGTGCAGCTGTGCTCTTGTTGCCTCTGTGGTTTTGACACTTGTTATTGAACAGGGAATGAGCCAATTCAGAAGGCTAAATCCAAAAGAGAACAAGTCAGTTTTTGTAGGTTGAGCTCTTACGTACCTGATGAGTCCTGATGCAGGAGGGAAGAATAAGCTTTCTCATGTCAGCTAAAATTCAAGTGACCTAACAGTAATGCTTAGGTTGACCTTAAGAGTGCGTTATGCTAAGTTCTGCCGATGTAGCAACTTAACTTCACCAAAATTAGATGGTTTTGGTGATTGGAACTCTTCTTACTTCCCTGCGTTAGTCTGTGTTAAAGCCAGATATACGCATGAGCTGAAAAACTTGTTGATAAAGGGAAAACTTCAGTTTTTTCTGCTCTTCTGCAGTTTGACTTTATTCTCTTGTGGAAACAGTTGACAGCTGGTGCAAAGTAAGTGGCTGGGAAGTGTCAATGTGGTCACTGTCTTGTCAGGGGTGTGCTGTTAAGCAGGCCATGGTTCTGTAGCAGGTAACAAAATTGATTGCTTTTGTAATTACTTTTGCATAGCTATTCCATATAGAAAATCTCTAAATCTGCTGTTCTTTACAATAACAAGGTTGGAAGTGTGGAGACTACTCTCCTGTCATACCAAGAGTACTTTGTTATATTAAGGTCATTATATTTTCAAGACCCTTTATTTCCTCAGTATCTTCTTGCAGTTAGTGAGAGAAGATTAAGAATTACTAGTGCCTGTACTGGGCCTTGTAATCTGGTCTGTGTGCTGATGTGAAGGATGGTTGGGAAAATTAAGAGATACTGCAGCTCATTTGGAGGAGGAAGCAGAGTCCCAAAACATGGTCCTGTGGAAGGTGTTCTACTAGAAATACTAGAACAAGGAGCTTATGCTTTCCCTTCTTGCAGTTTCAAATGAGATAACCCATTGTTCAACTTCAAAATTATTTTAAGACTTTAAGTTGAGGTAGGGATGGTCTCATGATTTTAATAAGGAAGTGTGAAGCCCTGAATAAGACTCTTTAAAAGCCCTCTCAATTGTTAAAATTTAGAGAGGAACTGTGCAGTTTGAGAAGCTGGACTGTCATTATCTGCATGCAACTAACGGTGTTATCTGTGGAATAGGTTGTTGTATTGCGTGTTTGCAAATGGATTGGACTATAGGTGTGCCAAGTAGATGAACTCGGAGGGGTATCCACCTACCTGACTTCTGTTAGCTTCAGGTATAAGCTTTGTGATAGACTTTAATGTTAAGTATTACCAGCAAGGATTGGATCACTGCATGATCAAAAAATCAGTGCATAGGATCTTACCTAGAATTGAAACATTTGCAGGAATGGGGAGATTACAATACCAGACTGTATCCTGTCCAGTACTGGACTTTTCTGGACTAAGTTTGTTGCAGAAATGAGAGCCTTATTTAGATAAAAGGTAGAAAGCAATAGTTAAATACTTTTTAAGGAACTCTGTACCTTATACTTAAATACAGCAGTGGCAAGTGAAAGCAAAGTTTGAGGAGAATTCTGCTTTTCAATTAGTGTTCAAATAGTTGTCCTCTTTTCAATGTTTGTCTCAACAGTATGTATTAGTTCAAGAGGCATAAACTTTTATTACTTGTGGATTAATCATGGTAAATATTTTCTATGTGACACTTTAGGTTTTTGTTTTCTGGCTACCTTTTTCCCCTTACCAGCCCTTTTAGTGACTGGCATATCAACAGTCTTGGTACATATTTCTGACCTAGTTTGATGTATTTGTGCAACTTGTTGTTGTCATAATATTGACATTAGTCAGTAGTCTTATACTGAATAAATCTATAACTGAATCTTTAAATCACTTTTTCAGGTGATTTCATTGATTCAGTTATGGTTTGAACACTGGAAAATCAATTGATGGGAAATGGAAAATTTTCAACAATGGTCTTGTACATAAAGACATAGCATGTTCAGCAACAATTTTCTGTTTCTCTTTTGTGGGAACGTGTTGACTGAATAGAGGGTCCATGTGTCAGGTTGAAGAGTCTCTTCATGCTTGTGAGAATGGGCCTGCCAAAATTTAGACTTGAATTCTACTCCATGAGTAAACTTTCTCAGTAACAGCTTGAGTATTGATTAGATAACTGAAGAGAAAATCAGCGCAGTTGAAAAGGCACAGTTAAAAGTTGAGCACAGTAAGAGGAAATGTAATGTAGAGTAAGACTTTGCTTCATTTTCATCTTGTTCATTTACTCCAAGAGTAGGAGTGCAGTTGCTGGGAGTATCGGTTTGGCAAAAGAAATTGTGAACCTGTGGTTTGATGAAATTGTCCTTTGTGGATTTCCTTTCTTGAAAGGAGGTGGTGTGAAATGTGGAGCTTGGAATGCAGTTGCTGCTTTGAAAAATGTTTTAGGTATTAAACAGAAATACATTGAATCTTAAGCAAAGACTTGGCTATACCTACTCTTGCATATTTACTGTGTTAATACAGAGGGAAGATCTAGTGTGAAGACACTGCACTGTAGAGCAGCAGAAAGATTGCATATGTATGATGCTACGTATCTTGATTGGAAACTAGGATGTGGAAGTTAAAATTGAATTATTAGATTGACTGTCACTGTTAAGCATGAATATTTTGAGGGTTCTATTTGGGGAGGGGGTGGTTGGATTTTTCTGTAATTGTTGCTTTCCTTTAAGTAGTCATTGGTATAGTAAGTGGTAGAAATTTCACTTATGCATTTTTCTTTAAATTACCTATGTAATTTTATCTTGTCAAAGTAGAAAAAAGTGCAGTAACTTGATTTTTTTATTATCTGATGCTCTGGATCAGTAATTAGACTGCTAAAGTGCCATGTCTGACTACTGGTTGTTTTTTTTCAGTAAAAGTGAATACATACAATGCTCATATTTAGTTAAATTCCTGAAAGATTGGTACACCAGTTAAACAATTTTCAGGTCGTTTTTTTCTCAAAAGTTCTGTATTAGTGATAGTATTCTCTGAAGAATGGTTGAGTTATACCTTGGTTTGATTATTTTTTTTAAAGCATGCTTGTGTAATCTATCCAAATCTATCTAGTGAATCAGCTAGAATGATTACTCAGAAGACAGTAAGAATTCTCTTTGAAAATGCAAGCTAATTACTGAAGAAGGCTTAATGTGAAGACTTACAGGCATGACCTTCTTGTGTACCAACTAACAGTTGCTTTGTTTTTAGGTGCCTTAGCTGAGCCGATTGTTGATCCACATGTGACAGCAGTTTGGGGAAAGAAGGTTGCACTGAAATGCATAATTGATGTAAATGAAACAATAACACAAGTTTCTTGGGAGAAGATACATGGTAAAAGTTCACAGACTATTGCTGTTCATCACCCTGAATATGGAATATCTGTTCAAGGAGAATACCAAGGAAGAGTGTCATTTAAAAACTACTCACTTACTGATGCAACAATCATCATTAAAAATGTAAGCTTTTCTGATGCGGGAGAATATATTTGCAAGGCAGTAACATTCCCACTTGGAAATGCAGTGTCATCAACAACTGTAACAGTACTAGGTAAGTCAACTTCTTTATGCAAGGAGGTGAAATTAATAGTACAAACTGGTTAGTGAAATTCTGCAAACTTATTAATACATTGTATTTTGTTTAAACTCAATCGCAAAACAGAAAAAGTATTTGTTGGTCTTACATAACAGGTGCCTTGGTATTCTTACTGACTTCATTAAGGAGACTTATTTTGGATCTTGCTTCTTTAGAAGTTGTTTTTTGATTGTCCAGATATTATAAATAAGCTGTTCCTCCTTAGGCATTTTGCTAATCTAAACAGTTGGATGGTACTTTAGAACTTAAGCCTGGCCATCCTGATACTAGGGACCTCTGTGTGCTGAGAAGCTACCAAACAGTTTTAGCTACCACTTTGCCTTAAATTCTCTCAAATGCATTGCTAATATGGCAAGTTAATGTAGATGCTTGGGGCTGATGATGTTAACTTCCCTTTGCACAGTTTAAATATGAAGCAAAACTTCTTAGATGACTAACACTGGGAGTTGTGGTAAGAAAGAGGGAAATTAAGCTCTTGTCTGGTTGTGCATAATCAGAATGTGAAACTTAGTTTTTCGCAAACTATTTTTTCTACACTGTTGCAGTAATCTTTTGACCTAAGTTTTCAGCTGTTATGCTTTCCCAGCATACAGTGGGAGTTTCTTATTGCTATTCCTTATCTCTTACAGTCAGTCCCTATTTCTAAGACTATTTTTTTTGTATCACATTAGTAGTTGTGTCCCTTTTTCCCTTCAAATCTTAAGCTTATGGAGAATATGAAGAGGAACTTGGAGAGCAAATATATGGGCTGTGTGTTAGTCTGTATTTGAAAATGTAGAGGAACCACGTTGTGCTTGATAAGATGTAAAAAATTGCAATTAGAATATGTCAGGCATACAGTGGTCTTTTCATGGCTGATGATGTAGATGGTTGCTGATAGCTGTCAGCCTCTTGGTGACTTGGTATCAACATCTGAATTGAAAAACCTGACTACTTGCAAAGATGCCTCTCCATCCTAATTAGTTTCTTGATTTGCATGTACAGCTTGGTAGTCAACCCTCTGTGGAACTTTCCTGTGCTCTGTGGGCCTCAGCAGAGCATTTTCTGTCCTTAAGCTTTTTGTTACACTGACATCTAGCCTTAAACTATAAAAAAACTGAGGAAGTAAGAATTTTCAGAATATGCATATAACTTAATAACTTTAGATTTACTGGCCTGAGCTCAGCAGAGTTTTAGGCATGGAATAGCTCAAATCAAAATTTATAACAGTGTAACTTAAAATCAGCTTTATTCTGACTCTGTTCTCCCAGTGCTCTGAAAAACTCCTTTAAGTGAGTAAAGAGAAGTTTGTGTCCTAGGGCTGAAACTGTTCCAGTCAAAACAGCATTACCTCTTTTCCAAGTCCCTGTCCCTATTTTGCAAATAATTGTTTCCTATGTGTAGTGGACATACTTAGTCATGTTGTAGTAGATGCTTGTACACTGTACAAGGAAAAAATAACTAGAGATTAAAATACCCTGTATTTTGCCTCAGCAAGCTTGTCACTTAAGAATGTACAACCTCTGTCTGGTGCTACTTCAGCTTTTCAGACCAGACGTTCTACTTTGCTCACTCGCAGTTGCTTCACTTAGTGCTTTGTGTAGTCTTAAGGAAATGCGCTATACAAGAAGAGGACAAGACAATGAAAGTATGAAAAAACAGGTGCATTGATCTTATCTGAAGATCCAAGGTTTTAGACATGCATTGTTATACTAGGGCAAAAAAAGTGAAGAATTCTATGTTAAGATGTTTCTCAAGATGCTGACTGAACTGGCTGAGATGATGTTTGGGAGCAGAAAAGATGGCATGTGACAGGGTTAGCTTGCAGAGCTAACAATTTCTATGTTGCTAGCTTGAGTGCTGTACATGACTATGACTTGGTTCAGTTTCACTCCTACTGTCTTGCTAATCTAGATTTCTCAGCATGGTTATTAACTGAGTAGATCTTGTTCTTCAGGCTAGCTCATACTAATGCTACAAGTAAAGAATATGAGCTGCACAGATAGGAACATCAAATGCAGCTGTAGGTCTGTCACCATTATTAGATCCCAAACATTAATGTAGGAATTCTTATGGTAAAGAGTTAAAGGAAGATGCATGTCAGTATGGAAAACTGTTCCTCTCTGACAGTTCTGATAAAGTAATGGTGTTTGAAAAGTGCTAGTTCATGAGATTTACACATTCTTCTTAAGTATGACATGATGCTCCAGGCCAAGAAAACATATCAAGTAGGTAACAACAAATTGGTAAACTGACTTGTCTTTAAAAATAAAATAAAACCAAACAAAAAATAAACCCCCACAACATTAAAAAAAACCTAAGTCAATAATAAAGAGTTAATTAGTGGGCAGGGTGAGTTATACAGAAATATAAGGTTGCTGGTTTTGAGGGGAGGGAAAATAAAAAGTAGAAATACTTTATTCCACTTATTCCAGTAAATGTCAGTTATGATGAAGGGACTGACAATTCCCAGTGTCATGCTTTTGCCAAAGAATTAGTGAATTTAATGATAAGTGGAAATAATAGTGTTTGTGTTGTAATCATGCCAATTTTGTCCAGACATCCTGTGCATAGTGGTAGAATAAAATTAGCTTTAAAACTAACAAAAGCAGTTAGAAAAAAGCTTATTATGAAGTACTTAAAACCAAGAAGAAACTTGAAGGCCTGGAAGTGTAATGCAGTAGGATTGAAGATTCTTTTCTGGATGTGGTATTTTTTTTTTCTGCAAAGAAGTTTAAGGACTTAAGATCTCTGTCCCTGCAAATGTCAGGTGAAGCTAGTGTAAGTAGGGTTAAATTAGATAGTGGTCATGAATCAGTAAAAGGACTAGCACAGATGTGCAGATTAGTTGACTTACTAAACTAGCTAGATGTGCACATCTAGCTTCCGTATTTTGGCCACCATTTCTTTTAACTTGAATATAATTCATACCATAACATTGCTTTGGATTTGCATGACTGTTCTTCTCCTAAGATGTATACATGAAATGATCCATGTGCACTGACCTTTTGATAACTGCTGTCTATTCAGTCAGTATATCTACTTCCTTGATTATTTCAAGCGGATGAGGCAGACTGCCAGTGCCCTTGAACTCTTACATTGTGGAAACTGGTCCCTTCTGCTTTTGGATCTTTGTGGGAGTGGTGGCTTCCTTTCCCAAACAAAGTGTTGTCCCTGCTGTCTTTCATTTGACCTGAATAGAGCATAATGTTTCTGCTGAATGGGTGAAGCAGCTTCCCGAATGCACTGAAGTCCCCTGAACCCTACACTTTGGGTATTTTTTTTTTGAAGTTGATAAAAGGGAAACAGTTTCTGCTGTGAGCAGTGAGATATTTATGTCCCCTTGTAATTGGGGATTCATTCACAGAATTTTTTCTAAATACATGAATGAAACAGCTAGAAAGGCTGTAGAATGAGTAACGGGTTTCTGCTGGTTTAGCTTCAGATGGTGGGACAAAGTAATCCTGAAGGACAGACTATAGAAAAGGTATTGTAACAGTATTTGCTTTTCACTTTTTAGTGTGTGGCTATTTGATTATCCTGTAGTTGATGTGTAATCCAAGAATCATGATTTATGGGAAGACATAACAGTAGAAGCCTAACTATTTGTGAATTAAAAAAAAAAGCATTGAAAGACGTTGGACTGGGAATAATTATATTTTATGAATTCGAGTAGTTCAGCTTTGTGTCTGACAAATGTAAAACTAAGAATTGCACAATCAGCTGAAACTGGCCAACCTCACAAGTTTCAGATACCACTTCAGAAAGCAAAGTATGCTTTTTTCCTAATAAAGATAATACCATAATAATGAAAATGCTAGCTTTTATCATGTACTCTGGCTGCTATCACTTAATACTTGAAGGCACTATTTTCTAAAAGTATCATAAGTGAAGCAGCACACAAGTAGTCTGCTTTCATTCTGGAGATCTGTTACCTTAGTTAAGACTTTTTTGAAGGAAAATTCAAAGGAAGAGACTATATGAAATTATTTCAAGCTAAAATTGCTTAGATCTAACTTCTGGTATGAAAACCGAAGGGATAGTTGCTAATTTAATTGATTTCACCATGATGATCTTGGGGGAGAGGGGCATACAGCAAAAATTACGATCTTTATGATTGCAAGACAGTGAATATAAATTTGGGTATTTACTTGTGCATTTCAGTAGTACTATAGAAGAGATCAAAAAGATTTCTACTAGTGTTTGGGGGGTAACAAGGCAGTGATGTTTATATTAAAAAAGGGAAACTAAATTCTGGGTCAAATAACAGCTATGCAATGTCAAGTTCTCCATACTAGGTTTTAAAGGTATGTTTTCAGATTATAGGATGCTTCATATGTACATCAGTTCAAATATCTAAGCTTATTGCAGAAAGCTTTAGTTGTTGCTAGTGTTGGAGAGCAGTGAGTCAAATTTTGAAAGAATCTCTTACAGATGTTTCAGGTCCAGAAGAGTGAATGTAGAACTTGGCAGAAAAATGCTGCTATTCTATTTACAGTAGTGTTGTTAACAAATCATAGAGTAGGCATTCAGAGAAACAAAGAAAGTAATGCTCTCTCAGCAACTGCTCAGTCTTCGATTTGGTAATGAGGTGTGTTCTTTAAGCACTTTTGGGTGCACAACAGAAAACACTTTTATAAGGTTATTTAGAAATTGCTTTTTGTTTTAGTGTAATTGATCAAATAATAAACCACCTTCTTCAGACCTGTGTTGTCAAACTGATCAGAAAATGAAAACTGTGGCACTGGATTCACTCAAGCTGAAAATATTTGTTAATCTTGTTGCTTGAATGTATCGGTAGTTGGAAAGTATCTTACTAGGTAGTGTGAGATCTATTTCATTTCAAGATACATGGGTCAGCTTTAACTTCTTGGAAAAAAATGCAGTGAACTAATCTTTTCCTTATAGGATATAGGCACAGAAGTTGCAAGAGTTGTATCTACTTTGTGATTAGTGAAGGCTGGTCCACTAAGGTGGATTCTGAAGCATTATAGCATGTAGCGATGACTTCAGAGAACTCCCATTAGCCTTATTAGATCAACAGAAAAGGACTGTAATACGCTGGTATGCTGCTGCAAAATATGTACCTTCTACTATTGGTGATAGAAATGCGCCATCCTAGAAAGTAAAATCTTGATTTGTAACTGAAGCACCAGATGGTGTTTCTGACTTATGCTGCAGCGGGTGGATGGCTTGTACAGGGCTGGAACAGGTTTGTTCAATAAGTAGGACACTATTTTTAAAAGCTTTTCTGTCTATGGCCCTCAACAGTAAACTTTTCCATCAGTAACTCAACTTCCTTTTAGAAGGAAGTGTGTTCTATAAGCCTCTAAAATTTTGGGGTCAGCAGTGGGTTTACAAGGAGGTCAGATCCTTCCAGTTGAGGATTTCTGGAGTCTTGGAGATAGTATTAAGTTGAGATTTTTAACTTCTATAGGGATTTATTTGCAATAATATAACCAGACAAAACCTTATTAACATCTAGGAATTATTTGTATATAAAAATTAAATTTATATAAAATTATGTATATTATGTGCATTTATGTATACATGTTAGATTTTATTTATTTTATATGTCTAGATAATAAAGATACTTTTTTAGAGGCTAACTATCTTTTTCAGCGTGGTATCATTGTTGTACTGATCAACAGAAGCTTAATGTCAGGTGTTAAATCATTGAACTAAATAGCTTTGAAATGACAGACGCTGACAAAACAGATTAATACTTGAAGTATAGCATTTGAAAGTGCAACGTAATCCAAGCCTTTTTTAAAAATCATGATACCATTTCAACCTGGTATCTTAAGCTGTCTGTTGTCATGCACTGCAACTGGAACAATATAGTTGCCATTTTCAACCTAGTCACCTTGGAATTCCCTGTCGATGCATTAAATGTAGTGAATGAGCAACATTAAACTTTAATGAAGGGACAAAGGTGAACAGTATCAGCAGGCCACAGCTTAGTAGAGCTATTGTGTCTTGATATGACATGATCTTATTTCTAAGGTGTGGGTGATTAGCATGGGCTTTTGCATGTGTGTTAGGTCTTGTATAACTTTTTTTACATAACATTCCAAATATGTGGGGTCTTGCTTGTCTATTTTCTTTTTTTTTCCCTTCTTAGTTGAACCTGTTGTGAGCTTAACAAAAGGACCAAACCCTCTAATAGATGGTGCAAATCGGACAGTAGCAGCCACTTGTACAGCAGCCACTGGAAAACCTGCTGCAGAAATTGAATGGGAAGGAGGTCTTGGTGAAATGGAATCCAGCTCTACTTTGTTTCCCAATGAAACTGTGACAGTTGTAAGTCAGTATATGATTGTCCTAAGCATGGGTTTTGCATGTGTGTTAGGTCTTGTATAACTTTTTTTACATAACATTCCAAATATGTGGGGTCTTGCTTGTCTATTTTCTTTTTTTTTCCCTTCTTAGTTGAACCTGTTGTGAGCTTAACAAAAGGACCAAACCCTCTAATAGATGGTGCAAATCGGACAGTAGCAGCCACTTGTACAGCAGCCACTGGAAAACCTGCTGCAGAAATTGAATGGGAAGGAGGTCTTGGTGAAATGGAATCCAGCTCTACTTTGTTTCCCAATGAAACTGTGACAGTTGTAAGTCAGTATATGATTGTCCCTA
>NW_009952564.1:5820687-5847850 GCF_000747805.2 Chaetura pelagica
CCTACACGATTTGCTAGAGGAAGACACATAACGTGCATTGTGAGGCACCCTGCTTTGGAAAAGGAGATAAGATACCCTTACGTGTTGGACATACAGTGTAAGTATTCTGTAAGGTAGTTAATACGTGGTGTATATCTTGTAATTACTCTTTTTTGGTGTCATGCTTCCACAGGAAGGAGATGAGCACTTAATGTTTCAGGAAAAAAAGGAAAATTAAAACTGTATAGAAAATCATGTGGTAAGAGGTAGGTCAGGCAAGAGTAGAAACCTAGGATCTGTATTAAGAAATCTAGTCACAAAGCTGGAACCATGATGTTTCTATTGTTTGTTTTGGTTATCAACTCATGGGTAATTACTGTTATTTAACACTGAAAAGATTGCAGACAAAATAACAAACTCAGTTTATCTCTAAACTGTATATTTTTAGTGCCTTAAAATTTCAGCAGTATTAAAGAATTCTCATGAAGGTTCATGTATGAGATGACAGGTTAAAATTAGGCCTTATGAGAGTCACTAATCTTGAAATTCTTTGCTAAGCTTTTTCTACCCTAGCTTGGGTAAGGAACCAAGAACACAAAGTATACATTCCTAACATTTGTTATTCATCTTTGGGTTGCTCATGTAATTCAAGCTTGTACCAGGCTTGTTGGACAAATATGTGGCTTTAAAACACATGAAAACAAAGTGAGATGCCTTACTCAGCTGCTTACCTAAAACTAGTTAGGATGAATACACTGTAGGCATGTGATCCGTTTTATTATACAATGCATACATGACCAAAAGAGTGATTTCCAAGTTCTTCCTTTGGTATCCTGTCTCAGCTGTGTGCTTCCTTAAAGCTCCAAATCACAGAAGTCTCTCAATTCTATTAGGAAAAATGTGGTGGGTGGAAAAACATGGGTGTTTAGGTTTGTCTTTAATCTCTTGTGGGTTTGTTTGTTCTGTTTCGTAAAGAATCGTTTGGATGTAAAATGGTGACTGGTACTGGTTTATTTTGTCAATGTTGAAATGAAGTTCTAGATTGAAGTGTCATTCATACAGAAATGGAAGCAAAAATGGTTTGTTCCCATTGTCTCAAATAGCGAATAAGAGAATGAGGTTCTGTATTTAAAGTGAAATGAGGTTGCAAGTTGGTCTTAAGCTTATTTTTATCTGAAAATGATGTGAAGACATGTTTCGGAACTTGTAACAAAATTGTATTGTAAGCAACACAACAGCATGTGAGAGACTGTGGAACACAGACATAAAATCTCTTCTTTTAATCTACTCCTCTATCTCTGCTCTTGCATCTTCTACCAAATCATATTGGTTCTTCTGGTCTGAGGGTTCTGAATATTTCAAATGGGTTTCTCCATCTTAACTGAAGTAGCCTCCTTGCCTTTTAGAGCTGTGATATTGTAATTACACATAATGGTTCCAGTGGGTTAACTTTAACTGGCATTGTCGAACTTTTTTGTTTCCTAGTTACCTGACTTACCAAAATGCTGTTTCTAATACTTTGTGTATCTTGTTAGTGAGAAGTATCTCTAAATTACCATTTCCTGCTTCTGAAAAACATTTAACTGGTTTTCTTCTGAACTCCTTTAATTTCCCCAAAGTGCTGTATGTTTGGTAAAAATCACAGTGGGACATTTGCATTGATTAAAACAATTTGCTAATTTGTTGCTGCATATTGTTCTGTAGCTTGGGACTGTGTTGGTGTTCTGTGTATTTGGTGGTTGTTGGTTTTTGAATTAAAAAAATAAATAGAAAACCCTTCTGCTCCACTGAGGTGACTAGTGTAAACAGTTTGTGTTTGAATAAAATACTGTGATTTTTTTTATTAAGTTAATTTTTTTTTTTTAATTTGTCAGATGCCCCGGAAGTTTCAGTAACTGGCTATGATGGAAACTGGTTCATTGGAAGAGAGAATGTTCAGCTCAGATGTAATGCTGATGCAAATCCATTACCTATGGAATTTATGTGGACCAGGTAGATACTAAAAGGAGCTTGCCACATGATTAAAGTGCTATAATCTCCTAGTTTACAGTAAACAACTGTCTTCAAAACAAGGAGTTATATCACTTCTGTTAGGTTGTAATGGTATTACAATTTTTTTTTAAATCGTTCCAAGCCTTTTAAAAGGAGGTTACAACATGTGGGTATGTATGAATATGGGTGAGTGGGTATCTTGTAAATTTACAAGCCTGAATAGTTTGTAATTAATATCTGGATTAAATCTGTTGTGGTTACTTGACAAGGTAGGTGAAACCGTGTATGATGCAGCATATAGAGCAAAGCCAAATAAATCTGGTAGGGATTCAAGTATTATGGGTGAGTGGGTATCTTGTAAATTTACAAGCCTGAATAGTTTGTAGTTAATATCTGGATGAAATCTGTTGTGGTTACTTGACAAGGTAGGTGAAACCGTGTATGATGCAGCATATAGAGCAAAGCCAAATAAATCTGGTAGGGATTCAAGTATTATTTTATTTGCTCTGTTTTATTATTATTTGAAGTAAATTGTAAACACTAGAACAGATGTCTTGGTGCCTGCACTTACGAATCTGGACAGTTTGAGATGGTAAATACTGCTTACTGAATTACAGAATCAACCACTTTTTCAAAAGTGCTCATGTAGTTGCCAAGACAAAGGTGATGTTTTACATAGTGATGGAAATTAAGTCTTAACATGTCTGTAGTAACAGTAAATAAATACTCTTACATAACAGCTAATTGCTTCCAAGATGTGGAGACCTGATGGTCACGTTTGAATACTGATTTAGTCCCACTTATCTGTTAATAGATACTTAGATAAAGGCAAAATTGGATGCAATTACATGAAATTACACAGGTGTTTAATGGGAAGCTCTGTTAAAATAGTTACAGTACCTCTGCCTTTTCCCCTTTCTATGTTGTGCTTACATAGTTGTTACTGCAATCATATGCAGAATGCTACAGGGAACAGAAAGATTTGGAAAAGCCAGTTGATGGGGAAACTTTTTTAACTACTTGTTTCCCCATATGTATCACCAAGCACCAAATTTGGTTTCAGTGATGTAACTTTGATGGAAAAGTGGTGGAGGTGAGAAAAGGCAGGTTGAGAGAGAAGAAACTTGAGTTTTTGTCAGAAATCATAGTAAAAATGTCCTGTAAATTAAGCACACAGGGACAAATATTTATTATGACAGCTCACCTGGATGCAAAAGGACAAGGAGATAATCCTTCCTGCAGTATAAGTACATCTTAGTTTGACAACTAATTTGAGCTTGAGTTGAATTGATCCTCCAAGTTCTTTTGAGATGTTTTCTTAGTTGTAGTAGTGTTAATTTGTAGATAGCTTGCTAGTGCCAGCAGATTTGACATTTCAAAGACCTGACAGAGATATGAAATACTAAATACTCAGGTGGACACTGAAAATATCCAATGGAAGCCCACAGATTATCTCAGACCGTAGTGATAAGTTCACTCTCTAGACTATTGCAAACATTAATTTTCAACTAGTTATATTTAGACTTTAGTAAAGATTCACAGTTGAACTTGTTTTGTTTTAGGTTGGATGGACAATGGCCTGAAGGACTGCTGTCAGTCAACAATACTTTGCAGTTCAGAAGCCCACTGACTTACAACTACACTGGAACTTATATCTGTAAGGTGACTAATTCCCTTGGCCAGAGAAGTGATCAGAAGACTATCTACATATTAGGTAAGTCTTGCTTCTCAGCAAGGACAGAATGTTAAATTGGAATTTATTTGGTTGATAGTTGAAATAGCAAGCTGAAGCACCATTTCATGCATAAAATATTTCAGCCTTTTAATTGTGTAAAAAGGAATTGAAAACAGAGTTGAGAGCTACAATGTAACGGGATTAAACTGACTCTTCAATAGCACTAGAAATTCTTCAGGTTGAGGTAGTTTTTGTACTACTTCTGAGATCATTACTTTTTCTTGGTAGGTGAATTCTTTTTCCAGGGTTAACTTGTGTTCTGGCAAGACATTGACTGGAATAAACAGCACCTTGTCTGTAATAAATTGAAAAACCAAGTGTTAGTGGGGAAGTAGCAAGTATATTTAGAAAAGTCAAAGATGTTCTGCTTTAAGGAAGTCATGGTTATGCTTTGAACATGTGCATTGTGCTAGTTATGTGTTGTCTCATTTTCTCAGGATTCAGATACCTAGTAATCATAAAGGATCTTCTGCAGAACTCTTAATACTTAGTGTAATATGGGAAATTTGTCTGTTTATCACTGCTGCTGTTAAAGCATCCTTGTATCTATGACCACAAGGTGATTTAAAGCTTTACTATATCACCTTCTTTGTGAAGGATCACCATGACTTAAGGTATAAGGGAATAGTTCTGTACAAGTGTGAAAAAGCTCTGCAAATTTCCATAATGTATTAGCTAATACCCAGCTTGATCAATAAGTGCTCATACATTTTTAAGGAAAACTGGCATGAAAACTTCATTCTGTTGTTTGGTATTGCTGCTCTTCAGTAACTTCTTGAAAGCAGTTATTCCACAATGTGAAATAAGCACTGGGGTGCATGTTGGCCAGTGACAGATTATATGGAAAGAGTCATAGATTACTTTAAATATGAACACTTAAGCCTTGAGATGGCAATGAAAACTTAAAGCTGAAACTGGTGCAGGATGTTTGAAGCCACAGCTATTACAATTTGTATTTAGTAGGAAGGTGTTTCAGTCATAACTAATCCGCATCCTATTGTGGAAAAGTAGCAAGTTCTAATTAACTGGCTAGTTAATGAGTTAGTTAACCGGAAACTTCTAAATACTCTGAAACAGTGGAATTATTTTGAAACAGAACTCAGCAATTATATAAATTTCCATCAAAAGACTGAAGTGCTGTATAATGCTCCTTTATGGCTCTGTAAGTCTTAAAGGAGTTACTAAGACTGTCACATTTTAAGAAGTATCAGGTATATAAAAATAATAGCATCATTAAAGAGAATGAAGTATTTTCCTGCAATGTAACTTTCACACGTACTTGTAACCCTACTGTTATGTTCTGAGTATAGCTCTCTATTCTAACTGTAAGGAGAGGAAAGTGTTTAAGTTCACCACTTACATTGTTGGTTCTGTTTATGATGTGCTGTAAGTAGAACTCATGCTTTTTAAAATGATTGTCATGCATGAAAATATAAAGCTGTCATTCAGGTTTTGTTTGAGGCTAATAAAAGGGGCCAACTATGAATTTTTATGTGAAGTTTTCTAAAATTAATCAAGTTCTTGAAAAAGCAGAACGTAAAGACCTTCTAGTTGAGCTGTCCTGATGGTTTGTGTTCCAGCCCATGGCAAATGCAACGTAACTTAAACTATCTTGCAGCAGAGATAGTTAAGCTCTTTGGTGTGGACTGATTGATACTGTTTACATGTGAGCTGCTCTTCAGGGTTTGTTTTTTTTAGTATCTTGGTTTTGCTGCAGTAAGTTTATTGCAAATAGACTTTACCAAACTTACCAGTTTTTAGGGAGTGACAAAACTGAACCTCATGAGCTGAATCTCATGGGGTCATGGTTCTACAAATTATGTGCACAAGTAAAAACAAATACTTTAATTGACATTGATGTCAGTCTTGGAGTATGTAGCATGACAAACATCTAAGAAAATGAGGTGACTTTCAGGCAGCTTAAGGCTAAATCTGGTGCCGTGTCACTGCAACTAGTGCTGAGACAAGTACTCACCAGTTTAATGCTGAGGTAAGTATCCAGCCCTCTGCTCTAGATACCTTAGAGTAGATTGTACCAAACTGATTAAAAGCTCTGTACATTGTGTATAGGGGACTTGATTAAATTGGGAGAGGTGAAGCAATCAAAGGATAGCACCTGTGTTGTTTTCAGAAATTAATATTAAACCCATTTTATTGTAACTCTAACTTCCAGTGTGAATGGCTTTTTAAGTAACTTGAGGTGATGCAGGATGGGTAAGTGACTATAAAAGAGTAAAAGCCTTGACCATAAATAGTAATTCAGATTACTCTATGGTGGGAACCTAGAGACTGATGTCAGGAATACAGAAAATAAGACTGGCATAGCAAGCTTTAAGTCAAACTGCTTACCACCTAATTTAACTGGGCAGACATCTAGTAATGGTGAACATGGCACTGCTGTACTGTAGCAAAGCAGTTAGCTTTTTTCTATCTTAGCTGCTTTCAGTTGTGCAAAACTTGGCAAACATAGTGAAACTTGCAAAATAGCAAAGCTGCTATTTTTCAAATTTTCCAAATTTTAATTATGAGGCTGTCAAAGACAGCTTATTAAGGTAGTGTTCCCAAACAGTCATGATGCTTGTAGGTAGGTGTAAAGCTTTTTAACTGCTAGAAAAAATACTAAGTTGAAATGCATTATAAGATTGGAATATAAGGTGAACAAAAAACACTTTCATCTTAATATGCATTGTTAAAAAATAAAGCAGTATTTTTAATAAACTCTCTTGCGTTCCTGACCTTTAAGCTAATACTATTGAAGTGGAATAGGGAAATGCAAGAGTAGTTGTTGGTAGTAACTAAAGAATATATTCACCAGCTCTTAGAGGAAATGGTTCATCTTCATATGGATAGAGAAATACTATCCATATGTGTTTGAAGCTGGGGGCTTTTTGAGGCTGGCTTTGAGGCACAGATATCTTGACTATCTTGTTCAGGGACATAAAGTTAAACCTTGTATAGTTGTCCAGGACAAGTAAGTCATGCTTCTAATGCAGTTCGGAGGTGACCAAGTGTTGAAGTTCCTGACTTAGTCCTGCAGCAACAGGTTTTCCAAAACAAACTGTTAGCTTGATATGTTGAGCACTTGATCTTGAAATAGAGATTTACTCAGTTTTTACGTGAGGAATTGAACTTAATTTTCTTGACTCTGTGTACCTTCACCATCCTAGTTTACTGAAGCTCCCCCTTTCTCCATTTGCAAGAAGGAGAGGTGAACTACAAGAGTCCCATTCAGATGGGAACATAATTATTGCTCCCTCATATTTTAAAATGACTGCCTTTAGAAGAGACTAGTTTTTTGTTAAAAGTAGAGCCAGCCTTTGTTAGCCAGCAGTGCTAGCAATTCTAGGAAGATGTGACTTGTATGTACAGAGTCATCTTGTAGAGAGTGAATATTGTCAGGGTTAATATAGCATAGGCTGATCATTGTTTTTGCTTTTGTTCATATATTGACCTCTTATCTGAGAGAGCACTGTGAATACACACTGTATTGGGGTTGCATGGCAACATTTTGAAGTGGGGATGGCTGCAGGAGGTGCGACAAGGGTGTCTAATGTAGAAAGTTGCCAGAAGCTTCTACTGTGTCCAAGTGAGCCAATTTCAGCCAGCTGCAAAACAGACCCACTGTGGGCTAAGGCTGAGCCCATCAGTGGTGGTGGTAGTGCCTCTGGGATAACATTTAAGAAGGGGAAAGAGAAAACTGGGCAACTGCAGCCAAAAATATGTGAGGATATGTGAGATAAACAATTCTGCAGGCACTAAGGTCAATAAAGAAGTGCAAAAGGTGCTCCAGGCATCGAAGCAGAGATTCCACAGCCTGTGCTGAAGACCATAGTGAGTCAGGCTGCCCTGCTGCAGCCCATGGAGGTCCACGCTGAAGCAGTAATCCATCTGCAGCCCATGGAGAACTCCATGCCTGAGCAGGTGGATGTATCCAATGGAGGCTGTGACCCTGTGGAGAGCCCATGCTGGAGCAGGTTTCCTGGCAGGACTTGTGACTCTGTGGGGGATCCATGCTGAAGCAGTCTGTTCCTGAAGGACCGCCTACCCTGTGGAAGGGTTATATGGAAAGGACCTATGCTGGAGTATTTAATGAACTGCAGCCTGTGGAAAGGACTCACATTGGAGAAGTTAATGGATGACTGTTTACTGTGGGAGGGACCCCATGCTGGAGCAGGGAAGGAGGGTGAGAAGGAAGGATCAACAATGTCTGAACTGGCTGCAACCCTCATTTCCCATCCCCCTGTGCCACTGAGGAGGAAGAAGACAGAGAATTCAAGAGTGAAGTTGAGCCTGGGAAGATGGGAGGTCTGTGGGGGAAAGGAAGATTTCATTTTATTATCATCCTCATCTGATTTGCTTGGTAATAATTTCCCCAAGTTGAGTCTGTTGTGCCCATGTTTGTAATTGCTGAGGGATCTCCCTGTCCTTATCTTGATCCATGAGCCTTTCATCATATTTTCCTCCCCCCTGTCAAACTGAGGAGGGGGAGTGACACAGTGGCTTGGTTGGCACTTAGTGTCCAAGCCAAGGTCAACCCACTGCGTAGATGCTGTTGTGGTTTATAAAGTATATTATAAAACGGATATTGATAAGCTGCTTTACTCTGCTGTGTAGAAAAAGAGGTATATCCTGTTAACTTGCATGCTGCCTGATATAGCAGGCTTTAAACTTTGTTCTTAAATATTCCTTGGAAAATTGGTTGTTAATGATAACAGTTCTCTTTTGTCTCAAAGAAATATCAAAATGTTCTAATGAGTGCATGGAAACTGCAAAAGTACATTGAACTGAATGATGAAAGAAACTGCCATTTGCTTCAGGCTGATCTTAGTCTTATCTATCATGCTGCCAAAATGAGGGAGGAATCAACTGAAGATAATCCTAAGGAAAAAAATTCTCTCCAACATGGAACCTCTGTACACAAGACACTGTGGGGAGAGGGTTGCACAGTGTCTTCACCCACTACTTAACTTTAGAGTGGGAATGGTTGGAGAAACAATATCAAAGCTATTTAGTCCCAGACATTCAGAAAAGCTGGTTCCACAGAAAAGTTTTTTCCCTACTGCTTAAGGGAGCTGCAACATAAGCTTTTCAGCAGTTGAAAGAAGGGGCTATACTTATAATGCATACCTACCTAGAGTTATCAAGTGCTTTCATTTTTAACTACTTAGTCTGTAAGGGGAATTTAGTGGTAACAGAAGGTTAAGAGACAGGTAAACATGTTTCTGCAAACATGAGTAATACACACCTGCAGACACTTTCCACTCTAAAATGAGAACTGCGAAGAGAGATCTTGTAATTTGTGCAAGTTATCTGTATTGCAAGAGCTTGTAAAAATGTATCAAGAATTATTAAGGAAAAATATATCAGTCTGAAGCTGTTGAAAGTTGGTACCAACTTTCATGTGAAACATTTGGAAAATAAGGGATAGAGCATACTGTACAAGCATTGTCATGTTTTGTTTGACAAAGTATTAGAGCTTCATTTGAAGTAAAGAACAGGTCTTAGATTTTTCTTGGTAGGAAACTATCAAAGGCTTCGAAACAAACCAGTAAAACTTGGCTTTCCTTTATGTATCAAGGGAGCTGATGGATGAAGTCGTTTTTACCAGAAAATAGGTTTTTGCTTTCTTCAGTTATGTCTTCTGTTTTAATGAAGATGGTAGCTATGTAATAGTAGAAGATTTTTTTTTGTCTTCATTTGTCCTCATTATTACTACAGGCTATATGTAATAACAATTTGAACAGGGTCCAGAACACAGTAAGAGAGAAGAATGGAAATAAAAATGCATTGAATATGTAACCAAAACTTTTCAGATTTTCTGCTGCTTTCAGCTCCCTGGCCTGTGTGGATCCTTTGTGGTGATTTATGCAACATCGTAAGCCTACATCATTGAGAGACGAGAGCTGTAAAATTAAACATTGGGTCAAATGTTTAATGTAAAATGTTAGAAAAAATAATCATTAGAAAATTGGGGTTTTTTTTAAAAAAAATGCCATTTGAAACAATGAACTTAAAATCAAAATGATGTGCACAATATTTTGTGGAAAGCATTAAGGACTCAAACAGGTACTGGTGATGACATGAGATGCTATACTTCAATAGCTTGGTATAAAAGACTTTTCATTAGTTCCAACAAAGTTGTTGTTTTCTTAATTTGGAGTTAACATTTGAGATTTTGAGTTATGGGATAGAGGTAAGGAACTCGAAAGACAACATTAAGATCAGGAATTCTAATTTGGGAAACTTGATTGGTATAGGAAATAAAAAAATAAATAAGTATCTCTTTTTACATTCAGAAAGCTCTGAGTGACATCAAAAGTTAACTTAATGATGTTCTTAGTTGTAATTGGCCTCAATAATGAGAAGGGTCAATTTCAGTCTTGTCTGTACCCTTGAACAATAAAGAGTACTGACACAAATCGACAGTACAAGTATTCATAGTTATGTATTCTAGAAACGTGTATAAATAAATGCTGAATTGGTACTGCATTTGCAGTGAATTTGATGATACGGTAACCATTGCTTGTAGATAATGGAGCTGGACAACCTGACAACTAGTAGGTGAAACAGAAGTTTTGAAGGAAAACCTTTTAATAAAACACTAGTACTTGAATATATTAATAATACAGTATAATTGCTACTGTTTATTTCACATATGATGGTAAAACTTAGTACATATTTGTGAATGTGTATTTTATATTGTGGGTGTGGAGGGATGGGACTTGTATCAGAGGAAAACAGGAACCAAGTACAAAGCCAGTTAAAAAAAAAATAAATGTATAGCTTGGAAGAAAATATTGCTGGGTACTGCCTGGAATTGTGCTTTAAGCTAACAAAATCTTGTGTCTAAAGCAAATATGTTTTCAAGGAAGAGTTTTTAACTTTTTGACCTGTGGATTTATGGGACATGGGAACACTGGTAAACTTGGATTCCTTAATCTCTACTTCTTTGTTAAATTATTAAACTCACTTTAAATCAGTTTTTACTAAAATCATAATCTCAATTCCTCTTGTTCATTTTGGTAGTGCATCTTCCTTGTTCAGTTTCTTGTCTTCTGTCAAATTAATTTCATTTATGTTTAGCTCCCTAACAAATCACCACTTCCACATAGTCAGGTAATATAATTATATGCTTTGAAAATGTGTATACAACTTTAGTTATTATGTCAAGCTTAAACTGTAGCGTTCACAAGTGAGGTGCAGTCTGAAGTATGATTTGTAGTTATGACAAATGTGGCCATTCTGTCTAGCATGAGAACTGTATGACTGTCTCTGAGAAATAACAACAAAAGTAATATTTATGATTCTTTAAAGTTATGATTTGTCGAATGACTGGAAGCTTGACACATCTTCAGTTCTGTCTATTTTACTTTTTGTGTTGGTAAATTTAGGGTGCCTTTGTAATATGGTACTAGTAGTTCGTGAATCTGCTGGGCATTTAACTAAACATGACATAATAGGCTACTTGACTGTCCATAATATTCTCTCTAAAAGATTCAAGCTATAATAACATCTTTAGTGTTTCTTGCTTTACTGATTTTAAAATTACCTTGCATTGGATGAGGCAAAAAGCTGGTTTTACTCAGTGCACAGAAGTAGAAGCTGGAGTTGCATGTAACATTGTGATTGACTGGGATAATCTCAAGAGGCTTTCTCAAAGTCTCAGTGCCATCACTTGCAACCTTCTTTTCAATACAGATGCATGCATCTCCAGTAGACCTAAAGAGCAAAAGAAAAAGCTGAGTGCTGGAGAAGCTTGGTATCTGGCAATCACTTGTTTACTTGCGTGACATGACATGAAATCAGTTGATATTTTATACATTGAGGAGTGAATTTGGAAATTTATTTGTGCATGAGGGATCAAATAGCTTTTAGGAATGCATAGAAATATTTTTTACTTCAAATGTTTCAGGTTTTTTATTTTTAAATCCTGAAAGCTCCTTGCTCAACATAAGTTACTTTGAAATTAATACATGCCATTTTGAATTTTGCTTCTTTCACTAATCCCAAGGTGAAACTGAGTAAGTTTTATTAATGCAACAAATGTTTTTGGAGAGAATAGCTTAAAAACCAATAGTTCATGTGCTGCTGACTGAGCACACAACTCAATAGTTTTTCATTCTTATATTCAGCGACCTAAACAATTTCTGAAGTGGAAATTTAATGTAGAATAATTGACTCTGGAATAATCTATTTGATTCAATATTCCTAACTGCAGGCTGGAAAGGCAGAGGTCTGCTTGAGTTTTTCCTAACAAACAGCATTCTTCCATGGAGGAGGTAAATAAACTGTGAACATTTGAGCAGAAAAACTGCACCTCCTTACTTTGAGGTGGGCAGGATATCTACTTAAAAGATTTTTATTTTCTCATAATTCCTATCCTGCTGCAGCATAGCTCAAAATCACATGTAATCAAGCTAGTTTAAAGCCTGTGGAAGGTGTAAGACTTTTATTGTAGTGCCATGAACTTGAGAATGAAAAACTGTTCTTGTAGAACATACCCATCAACTTGGCTTTCTTATAAACCCTTAACTGATTTAGCTTGCATTGACATTCTCTGCCTTTTCTGTGTCTTGTCTACTTCTTTGCTCTTTCCATTAGATCCTCCTACTACTACCACTCGACTGCCCACGGTTCCCTGGCATCCTTCGACTGATGGCATCACAGGTTTAGCAACAGAACCTAGAATAATAGAATTCCCAACAGCAGCCTTGCCAGAAATGCAGGAAGACACTTGGGGTACCGTCATCGGTAGTGCTGTGGGTGGGGCTCTGTTCCTCATACTTGTCAGTGTTCTGGTTGGAATTATCTGCTATAGGAGAAGACGGACGTTCCGTGGTGACTACTTTGCTAAGAACTACATTCCACCATCAGACATGCAGAAAGAATCTCAAATAGATGTTCTTCAGTCAGATGATGCGGATTCTTACCCTGACAGTATAAAAAAAGATATAAAGCATCCAATGAACAGCTTAATATCTAAAGATTATTTAGAAGACCCTGAAAAACCAGAATGGAACAATATAGACAATATTACCAGGTACCAGGAACGTTATGAAAGACCAATGGATTACTATGAAGGTGGAACATTGGGAATGAAGTATATGGGTGGTGAATGTTATGATGACAATGAAGAAGACTTTGTTTCTCACATAGATGGCTCGGTAATATCTCGGAGGGAGTGGTATGTGTAGTGACCACTGGAAACTAAATGTGTACCTACATTTCATTGGCTGATCACTTTCAGATTGTTTATACTTACACAAGAAGAAGAATAAACTTTTTGAAACTGATTTTTTTTGGAGGTTTTTATATTGTGACTTGACAAATGAAAATATTGAATTTGGGGAACTGTATTTGAGCTGCTTTTTTTTCCCCAATGCTGTACTACTGTTTAAGATTAGAGTTTTAATGCAGAATGCTTATATTGGGCTCTGTCAGAGGTAAAAAAGGCTAAATTAAATTTGCCATTCAAAATTGTTTAAGAATAAAAAGTTACTGTCTTGGCTCTCTGGTTTAAAAATAAGTTTACCTAAGGCAATGATCAAATACAATATTTTGGGACATTTACTTTGCAAATTAAGTGAATTACTCCAAT
Source organism: Chaetura pelagica (assembly GCF_000747805.2). Lineage (NCBI taxonomy): Eukaryota > Metazoa > Chordata > Aves > Apodiformes > Apodidae > Chaetura > Chaetura pelagica. The sequence continues at coordinate 5,833,992 of NW_009952564.1, forward strand.
ATAGACACCATCCATGGTAAACTAAATGCTTCTGTATAGCAAATAACTTACTAATTAAAAAGAGTTACAGCAGAAACAGAGTTTTATTTTTAGGTTTTTCTGCATAAAAATGAATACCTCTTAGCATTTGAATGAACCTTCTTATAACTATATACTTAAATGAAGTCATTTGACTGAAAGTAACTGATTAATAAGATTTTGAGGAATAACTGTGTAAACAGGTCCAAGTCTTGTCTTCAAATCAGATACAAATTATTTTTTAAAGTCATTGATTTCTAAAGCTTATGTTAGTTTGTGTATATATACATACGACAAGATATTTTGTTAGGCCTGAAATTGGCAGGGTGGTAAAACTTAAGGAATACAAGGCTCTTTCTGCAACTACACAGGGTACAATTTTAGAGACCCATTCCTGAGGGTTTGTGGGAATCTTGCATTGAATTTAAAAGCTGGAGAATTGGGTGCAACTAGGAAGAAAATTCTTAATACATTTGTAAGCTGAAGGCTAGTGCAAATTCGCTTATTTTCCCAGGTGCCAATAAACATTAAGCATGCTAAGAGGTCTCAAAGTATTTACTAGAACTTTTATGGCCAGAAGTTAAAACAGCGGTTTTACGCTGCTTCTGAAGAAGTCAGATGCTTGCTTTGAAGAGAGTAACTAGAGTTTCAGATTATTAGTAGGGAGTGCACACTTGCGTTGCTATGTCATATAGTGAAAACACACTCCACAATGGTGCAGTTTACAGAATCTATGAAACAGGAGTTTAGATAAATTGTACGATCTCCATATCACAGTTTTCCCTGCAAATAATCCATACTGGTTTGACAACATGCTCCTGCTCTTCAAAATTATACTGTATGTAGGACATCTTGTTTGACACCTGAAGTAGTTCTGCTTTGTCTTGAGCAGGTTCACCCAACTGATTCTGCTGATGATGTAGGGAGGAATGAAATAGCTTCAGATGAGGTGAAGAGCAATGGTAAATTCATAATTAGAATAGATCCTTTGAAGTGCAATTTTAAAAGTGTTTAGCTCAAGAAAATGAAGCTGATAAGGCTATTAGTATTCAAAACCTGAAGTGGGAAAGATCTCTGCTGCCTTTAAATGTAATAGACATAATAATGGCTGCTTCATGAGCATTCATGCTGGATGTTTTTTTTATATGCTCATGATCTTCAGTAGCTTACAGCATTTAGAGCTTCACAAAAATAGTTGTGTTGAGCATTGTAGACAAGACACTGTGATTGCGTATGACTGCATGTCTTTAAAAAAGATTAAGACAACAGCTTTATTTGAAATTCAAATGAAAAAGCATCCCAAAATAACTCAAGTTCATGTTTGGATTAATTGGCTACTGATACATGATTGACCAAAGTCTCAAGAACAATAGCAAATGATATTGTGTGTATCTGTAGTTTGAGTGTAAACACAAGGAAAGGAGTTAAATTTCTAGTAGAAGGTTGTAATCCAAATTATTTCTGGAACAGAGAGATCATACCTCTCTTCAAATAAAAATACTTGATATATCATCTTTAAAAGATGGTGTTACTTGGAAATAAATATAAACATAGACCTGTTCTCCACATGGGATATCTTGCTTTTGTCTCTGTGGATTTTTTGTTTCGATTTTTAGAAAAAATATATATTTAATTCCTATGGGTTAAGAAGTTGAAATGTTTTGGAGTTGAAGTTGGTAATACGGATAGGGCTTACGTGTGTTGCAATGTTTTGTACATTATGTCTGCTGTAAAAAGAATTGATTGTGTAAGTACAAATGGCTGTTGTGTGAATAAACTTTTTGTTAACATTCTGGAACATAGGTAGTGTTCAAAATGTTTGACAGATATATTCTTAAAGCAGAAGAGTAAAGAGCATAACAAAACCAGAGGCTGCATAGAAGGAAATTATGTATTTAAGCTTTTTAAGATCAGCTTTTTATAATTTCCTCTTGGAGACCCTAGGACCTTACGTTTTTAGGAAATGGTTCTAAAAGTATGAACCTTGAGAATGTTAAATAGGATAGTTGCTGTGAAAACAGTTGCACTTTAGAATAGCCGATGCTGTCTAAGATTCACATTTTTTTAAATTCAATATTGTTTTCAGTTGCTGTAGCTCTCTGCTCTAACTGTATTTCTTGGGGTGAATCAATTCTGATCTATTTCTGATCAACTGGTTACTAAAATGCTGTGTAGCTGGCACCATATATACAAGATATATGTATATATCTTGGGTGCTCTCTGGGTTGTTCAGACTGACATTGCAATCTGGATTTCTAATCATTCCTCTGGTTAGACTGAGTGCACCTGCCTCTATGTCAAAGCAATTTAAAAAAATCAAACTGAGCGAGCGCTGTAGCAATTGCGCTTCAGTTAATTTCCTCTGTGTTGCTACACTTGCTGGGATATCACTGTTTTTCTTGGTGTTCAGAGAGAAGTGGGTGACTATTGTAATAGGTCCCAAAATATTATTTCATGGCTCAGCTTTCTTTGGAAGTATAATGCTTTATAATATTTCAACATTATAGCAGAATTTACCAGAAAAAAATGGGTGTAAAGTTAGTACAGTATGAAATGGTCAAGAGATTCTGGTGAAGCTGTAATCACAAGACCAAAGTGTCTTAAAGAATTCTGAACCCAACAGTGTATATTAGTTATCTGCAGCTTTCTCATTCGAAAGAGCACTCAATGTAAGCTAAAGCCAATTAGTATGCAGTGTTTAAGTGAGCCTTCCACTTATTCATGTGCCTATTCTTCAGGAAGAAATAGAAATTGTGTTTCTTAGCTGTATAGACTGATTGATAGACAAATGGATCTTATGTCAAAAAACGGGTTTTATAAAATAGAACAATGATCACTTAACGGTGGTATACAATAATTCTGGAGTGATTTAGCTTCCTCCAGGTAGTTAATCATACAGTGCTCTGGGTTGGAAGGGACCTTTAAAGATCATCTACTCCAGTCCCCCTGCAGTGACCAGGAACATCTTGAATTGGATCAGGTTCCTAAGAGCCCTGTCCAACCTGACCTTGCATGTTTCCATAGATGGGGCCTTACCACCTTTCCGGCCATCCTCTTCTAGTGTTTCACCACCCTCACAGTAAAAAATTTTTTTCCTAATATCTTGTTGGAATGTACCCTCTTAGTTTAAAAACAAAACCCTCTTTGTCCTATTGCAAGTCCCAACTAAAAGTTTGTCCCTATCCTTCTTGCAGACCCCCTTTAAGTACTGAAAAGCTGCAATAATGTCTCCCTTGGGCCTTCTCCAGGCTGAAAAACCTCAACTCTCAGTCTTCATAGGAGGGGTGTTCCATCCCTCTCATAATCTTCATGAGCCTCCTTTGGACCTGCTCCAACACGTCCTTGTGTTTCTGATGGTGAGGTCCTCGGAACTGGACACAGTACTCTGGGTGGGCCTCAGAGGAGAGGAGAGAGGCAGAATCGCCTCCCTTAACTTGCACTTCATACTTCTTGTAATGCAGACCAAGATATGGTTGGCCTCCTGGGCTGCAACCACACCTTGCTGACTTATGTCCCAACTTTTCTTCCACCAGTACCCCCAAGTTCTCCAAAGGGCTGCTCTCAATCCCTTCAGCCCCAAGTTGGTGTTGGTACTGGGTAGGGCTGTGGCCCCTGTGCAGGACCTTGTACCTGGCCTTGTTGAATTTCATGAGGCCTGCATGGGTCCACTTCTCAAGCTTGTCCAGGTGATTCTGGAAGGCATCCCTTCTCTCAGGTATATCAACCACATCACTCAGCAAACTTCTCCGCAAACTTGATGAAGGTGCTTTTCATCTCACTGTCTATAAAACATATTGAATAGTTTGGGATTTTTGACCTGTGAGTAGAATGCGTCTCTGAAGAGGCTGCTAAAATTTCCTCTGGTGAGAGATTTAATGAAGGATGGTTGTATTGTGTTCTGAGAAATACAGAAGGAAAATAGCTGAAGTAAACTGCGCTAGCAATACGTTGCAAGTATAGAACTCTGTTAATTTTAAACTCCTTTGTTGTTACCTTTCTTGTCTAGTGATCAGTGTAGATCAGAGTATTATTTCAGTATGCTAACTATATTTTACAGGTAGAAGTTTTAGTGAAGCTAATGTGAATTATTCCAGTTGTGCAACTTCTTGTTAAGCCTGTTGGTGCAAGCTTGAAACACTGAAATTGATTCCACTGAATTAAAGTACACTCGCAGGTTTCACAGTTTTATGAGACTTAAACCATTGAATTCTTAGCATAATGAAATGAGTTACCTTTAAAGACTGGTGGTTTAAGTCAGTATGAGAGTTGTTGAACACCTGATTTGATAATGCTGAGGTCAAAAGAAAAAAACTTGAAAAAAACCAAAACTTTTTCTCCCGCCTTGTTAAAACTTATTTATAAAAATTACTGTTCTCATAGCTTGTAGTATGAAGTCCTTGAAATGCTAGTCTTAGGAGATGCTTTGATAAATGTAATTAAAAATCTTAGGGAATTTGCACATTGGTTGCTTCTAGTAATATATTTTCTCCCCTGATTTTAAGTTTCACTTTTTCCTTTCTGGAGACTTCATTGGCTTTAAAGAAAGATTGCCAATAGAGCCATAGTTGTCTAGCTTTTTGAATTAACACCTCATTTACTCATGTAAGTGCAAAGCCATGTGCTCTGTAACTTCATCGTGCCTTGATATAAAAAATAAAAGCATGCAGCTAGTATTTATTAGAAACAGTAAGCTAAAATTTAAAAATCACATTAATGATTCATTAACTCTCTTAATTCAAACCGTTTTCTAATTGGGTGACTGGAGCCAAGACTGCAGGAGTGCTAGTGCAGAACAAAGCTTTCTTTTTTGGCCATGGAAGGAAGTAACATTTCTCAGAGCAACACTGAAATAGCTTATCTGAGTGTTGAAAATATGTGAACTTCTTAAAGGTGTAATCTGTGCTATCACATTGCAGATGAGCCATTTAAGCAGACATCTTCTGTTGCTGTAGCAGGGGCTGTGATTGGAGCAGTCCTTGCTCTTTTTATCATAACCATCTTTGTGACAGTGCTGCTGACCCCAAGGAAAAAAAGGCCATCCTATCTAGACAAAGTGTGAGTATGTGTTGAATTTTATTTTTTTTAATTGAAAGCAGTTTGCAGAAAGTATTTATTTTATACAGGAATTTAAATATGTGTTTCCTTAGCAGCTGCTCAGCTGTCATAATTTCAGAGCTGTATTTTCAGGGTAGACAAATGTAAAATCACTTGCTTTTCTGAAAAAGAAATGAGGAGGCTGAGGATTACTTAAGTGGTAATGTAATTGTTTGTCTTCAGAAGTTTTTTTGAAAGAGAATTGCTGCTTGATTGAACTGGAGGGCAGGGATTAGGACTGCAAACTACTGGTTTATCATACCTGTAGCTGTGATGTGAAAGCAAACAAAGACTATGCTTTGCAGAAGTGAAGGTCCACTAAGATTTATTCTGATACGTGGATAAAATAAAGCAAACACCCACACACATATGTGCTTAGAAATTGCTGTGACTTTTATGTGCTTTCTGCATGTTGGTGGTTTCTTCAAGTCTCTGGTGTAGGCATGTGGTTTACTTTCTTAAGCATCCAGTATGGTCAAACAAAAACAAGCAAACATTTGATTATAAGGCTTTCTCGAAGACTAGTCAAAGGAAGACTGTAGTAGTAAATGTTGGTCAAGCTATATCTCATAACCCAGAAATTATGGTAGATACCAGTAGTCCTTAATCTTACTTAGTTGGAGTATATAGGGGTATTTCAGCCTACTAACATATTGTAGGATAAATCATAGGCACTACTTTTCTACAAGAAGTGCATAGCTGAAGTATTGCCTTTGGTGGATGTGTTAACATTACAATGATATGTATGTGTTACATTGCTGACTGAAAGGTGTGTGTCCCTGAATGATGAGTGATAATTTGTTAAATAAATTATACCTAACTGATCATTCAATTGGACTTCACAAACATGGCATAACATATTTAATTCTTCCTTTGCTACAGGATTGATCTTCCACCCACTCATAAACCAGCTTCATGTGAAGAGAGAGCATTCTCTTTACCACAGAAAGAAGCTATTCTTCATGTGAGTAAAGGGCTATATGCATCTTAATTTGAGGTAGGACAAGTGTTAACTCCATCAGGGATGGAGGTGTTTAAGGCCAGGTTGGATGAGGCTTTGTGCAGCCTGGTCTAGTGTGAGGTGTCCCTGCTCATAGCAGGAAGAGTGGAACCTGACGATCTTTCAGGTCCCTTCCAACCTTAACTGTTCTATAATTTGATAGATCCTTTTTTGTAATAGTGTTTGACAGACTCTGCTCCTCTAAAAGTAGAAAAAGCTATAGTTGAAATTCTGTAGTGATAAAATGGTCTTTATGTAGGAGAACAAATGTACTTGGTAAACTTAACAAGTGATAGCAGCAGCAGCATCTTTGCTAGTATTAACTGCTGCTCCTTTAAGCAATTAAGGTTTGAGTGGTGGAAATACATTTGAATTTGGACTTTGGTGTGACTACCAAAGTATGGGTTTGATTCTCAGTGAGGATCACTGAATCATCTTTTACTGTATGCAATTCTGTAACTCCTAATTTTATCTTTTTTTTTTTTCTTGAATTTATCAGCAACAAAAGACTCTTAACTAATTCTGTAACAAGTACTTGATTTTTTAGTACACTTTCAGAAGATAGCCTCATGTGAGCTAAATTAATCCTGTCCAAACAGGACAGCAAAAGACAATAAAATTCCATACTAGTGTTTGGTGTTTGTGAGGGTGTAGTCTGATGTAAGAGGACCATAGAAGTGATACACTGGAAAGCCAACTCTAGCAAATAAGACAGTTAATACTAGTGGGGGTCAAGGAAGGATAGAGGACTACCTTTCTTAGCTAATGAATGTCTTTGTACTGGACTGGGCTGCTTGTGACATTCCAGGTGAATACTGGAGGCTTCTTTTGCATTAAGCAACAGAGAAGGGGCTTGTTCATGGGAGGCAGCTTCAGTTAACAGCATTATTACCTGTCGTATAATAAACTAGTCTGTTCATGAAAAATATATATCCTGACTATGGCCACTAGAGTGTAGTTTTTAGATTTCTGCTTCCACTGAAGAAAACTTTAATCAGTTATCATCAGTATTATTAAGAATTAGATTGGAATTGTTCTTAATAAGATTTTTGTTCCCTATTTGGTATTTGTATAAGTGATGTGATTCTGACCACTAATGTGCTGAATTACAAGATAGAGGTAATTCAGGCTAATCATTTGTCTATAACAAATAGTTTTTCCAAAACCCTAGTGTATCTGAAGAACCTATAGAAACCATTATTTCTGATAAAGGGTTGCCCTAGGAAAAAAATCTTGACTCACCTTCAAGATGGATTTTGGATGGAATTGTTGTTAACACTGAAAATATTCTTGTAGATTTTCAGCATGTGATTGCTGGTTACTAAAGCTCACAAAATGTGATTTGCTGAGAAAAGCTTTCTTCTTTCTTGTGAAAGAAATGCTTAAAAACAGTCTTATGTATTACACATGTTACATTGAGTAATATTTGCTAATATGTTTGCTGAATTAAATTAAGCAAGAAATTTTTCTGAGATCCATTGCTACTTTTACTAACAGCCCAATGATTATAACATTCTGAAAGTAAATAAGACTTTAGTTGGAAAAAAAGTATCAGTTTTTTTTTATTCTGATCTTCAAGGTGTTACAGCACCTAAGATGACACAAAAGAAAAAATGCTTTTCTGTGCTCAGGTTAGGCATGTTCTGCTAATTATGTACGAACTCTTTCATCTGTCACTGCAGTACTCAACAAATGCAATATTGATGAGCCATGATTCTGCTAATATATCATTTAAGCTTTGTGGTAAAAGATTATCTTGCTTACAGTATCAGAAGATATGGAAATTTTTTATCTAAATTTGTAAATAGAGAATTTTGTAAATAGAGAAAAGACACTAAAGAGGCTGGATAAATACAGTTTGAAGTTGTTTTCAGAAAACGGGGAGATTTTTTTCAGGCTAGATGTTCATTATGATTTATCTAAAAATAAGGGATGTTGTCATAACATTGTTAGTGTACCAGTTCTTCTGCGGAACTCCAAAACTGAAAAGAGCTAGAGATGGAGGCTGAGTGTTCCCAGCTGATACTTCCTACAGTCAACATGTACTCTCTTATGCTTGAGGCAAGAGCTTCTGTTTAATCTAATAGAAATAAATGTCGAAATATTAGCTTTAGCAAAGAAGTGTTTGGGTTGCATTGTTTTGGTGTAATAAGCTGATGCTTGAACAGCTGTAAAGAGATAAAAGAAGTGAGTTAGCAGCCTGTCACTATGTTGTGTCCTTGTTTGACTAAAAGTCTGGATTGGCCATATAATTTATGTTCCAAATGCTGTTTGAACTGGATTGTTTAGTCATAAATGAGAAACTTGCTGGTGAGCCTTTCAGTAAGCTTCTGGATACAGTGAAAAGAACTGCACGTAAAATGTCATTCCATTGTCAATAGCAGTGGATGATCAATTTAAATCTGAGCGGAAATAATAGGCTGCATGAAGGTGGAAAGTAAAGTTAAAGGAGAACTAACTTAAATGATACCTTCATACTCACAAGAACTGAGGACTGAAAGTGGATTTAAGCTGATTCTGCTAAGTTGTTAAATGTAATGTGCACATTTTTTACTAATATATATGGTTATTGTTCAGATGATGCATGCTGGCTCTTCTGCATCTTGTCAAGTATTCCAAACACAACTGAATAAGATTAAATGCTCCTGCTTGTGTCTCAGTAATTGATATTTAACTAGATTTTTCTATATCCAAGTAGATATGTGTTCGTATTAAAAATGAAGGAGGATGTTGTAGACGTTTGATAATCCTGGATAGCCAGTGTGTTTCATACTTACTTCTTCAGACTTGGAAGCCTTAAGTACACTTCAAGTAAAATTTAACATTTATTTGCTAATGTTAAATGTGTGTAAAAGTACTGTGTAACTGAGTAGTCATAATAATTTTTCTATACTGATTTATGTATTCGTGTGAATCACTTAAGAATTGAGAAGAACTGGTTCACTTACAGCCCTAAAAGAGTGACACAGAAGTCCAAATTATAGGAATATTAAGTGGAACGAAGGAAAAACAGCATGAAGCTATGAAGGATTGTAGGTTCATGTTTATCAACTTTTTAGCAGTAAAGCTGTTGCTTTTGTCTAGGTGTTTTTTTAATAATCCTTGTCATGGAAACACTGTTGTTAAACTGGTTTTGGCATGTGTGGGAAGCAGTTCTTCTTGTATTGTGAAAGAGCTGTGAACAGCCTCAAGGTTTTGTCCTTGGTGAGAGAGGGGTCTCAGCTTTGCAACTGTGTTTTGAGGTTGGTCAAGAGGAAGTTGAAACTGGTGCATAACATTTATAAAAGGAGTGGGAGAGGGGGCATGAATTTAGGCAATCGTTTGAATCATTTGAGTTAGTTTCACTATTATTCAAAGAATATAACACTAATAATATAACTGCCTAGAAATGTGACAGTCTTTGACATTGAAAGAACTGAGGTTATGTCTGGCTTAACAGGTGCTTCTGAAGGAAAGAGGAAAAACTGTCTTGTATAATGCAGTGCATGAGTGTTGAAAAATTCATAAAGGTATAGGATTTTTTTGTAGCAGCAGAAATATAAGTGAAGAAAGGAAATACATCTCAGTAGGTAATTCTAGCCTTGGGAAGATTTGACTTTAGCCTTGAAACTTGTAAGAATTCCTCCTGTATTTAGCCAAGCAACCCTGTAAAATTCTAAAGCTCTTTAAGGATAGTATTTGTGTGCCTTTTCAAAAAAGGAGAGATGATGAAATTGTATTAGCAAAGTTAAAAGCATACAACACCATTTACTGAATGGCAATATTTGGGGATCAAATTTGAATAGATCATCCACAGTGCTCTTAAACCTAACATAAAATTGATTCTTTTATAGATTATGGCTCTCTTGCACTATTCTAGTTCTTTTCCTGATGGTCTTAATACAGGTGAGAATGTCTCTTCCTTGATGAAAAAGGAAGCATGATTGTTATATTTTACCTTAGACTGAAGAGCTGTTCAGGCAAACAAGATTGAACGGAAGGAAGCACAAAATGCACATATATAAATTCATCTGTATTGATAAAAGATCTTACAAAGGGAATTAAACCAACACATTAACTGGATAGTGCTTTTATAATGGAATTTCTAAATTGGGAAGGATGAGGAAATGTAAGATTAAGATGTTGGCAAGATAATTGTTTTAGGCTTTGAAAGGACTGTTGGAGAAGCAGTATGTTTAGAGAAAAACTCAATGCTTTTACAAAGCTCTGCAACAAACACAAAACAAAACAAAAAACAATGCAAGCTTCAAAGCACAAACCCCCACATGTAGTCTTCCTGCACAGAAACACTGTAGTTCAGCACCTATTTTCTCTCACAGAACCTGCTAATTTTGGTTCTATCACTTGCTTCCTGGCGGTAAAAGGTATAACTCCTTTCTCTAGCAAAGGTGTTGTGCTTTCATACCATGTGAGATTTGTCCCTCTTTTGTCCCTACTTTTAACTGAACCCACTGGAATTTCCTGTTCTGGATCCCAGTGTCTGCCTAAATCCACAGTTGGTAAAAATTCTTGAACAGGCTGATTTTCTGCTTGCAAAACAGGGAGATTTTGCTGGGACTTAAGAAAAAAAGAAGGGTTTACCACCTTTGGAAGAAGGGACAGGCAACTCAAGAGGAGTACAGAGATCTCATTAGGTCGTACAGAGAAAAAATTAGGCAAAGCACAGCTGGAACCCAACTTGGCCACTGATACAAGGGACAACGAAAAAAGTTTTTACAAATACATCAACAATTTAAAAATGAGCCAGGGAGAATCTCCATCCCTTACTGGATGTGGGGGTGAGAATATGGCAACCATGGATGAGGAAAAGGTTGAGATACATAATGCCTTCTTTGTCTCCATATTTAATAGTCAGACCAGCTTCTCCTAGTGTGTTCAGCCTCCTGAGCTGGAAGATAAGAATGGAGACCAGAACAACCCTCCTCTTCATAGTCCAGGAGGAAGTAGTTAATGACCTGCTTCTGCACCCAGACACTCACAAGTCTATGGGGCTGGATGGGATCCACCTTAGAGAACTGAGGGAGCTGGTGCAGGAGCTCAGTAAGCTCCTCTCCATCATTTATCAACAGTCCTAGTCAACAGGGGAGGTCCCAGATGGTCGAAGGCTTGCCAGTGTGATGCTCATCCACAAAAAGGGTCGGAACGATGATCCAAGGAACTACAGGCCTATCAGCCTGACCTCAGTACTGGGAAAGATAATGGAGAGACTCATCTTGAGTGAGCTCACATAGCAAGGGCCAGCCAGCATGGGTTTGTGAAAGGGAGGTCTTGCTTCACCAACCTGATCTCTTTAAAATGAATTCAGTTTTACTGAAAACAGCATTTTGAATTTTTCAATTAGTATTTTGATTAATTTTATCAAATTAAGAAAAAGAGTCACATACTCGCTTCTACTCTAAGTAGTATATAATTAAATATCTTTTCAGTTAAATACTTTAGTGCAATATCAGACTCAGCATTTTTCCCTATGATGCTTTTGATACTTTCTACTATACAACTGATGTTGTATTTTACTTTGTTTTTAATCTGTGGCTTATCTAAAAATCAAAGTCCTGTTAAAAATCTTACTAGTTGTTCTCAAACATACTCGTGCCTAAATAAAGTCAAAACTAAATATCTGTAAATAACACTTCCTGAATTCACAATAGCAACTTTTTTCTGTCAGAGATTAGTTTGTAAGAAGTATTCTCAATGGTAGTCAGCTAAAACACTTGACAAGGCAGTGTATTTTGTGATGACTCGTATTTTTGTATAAAATAAACTTGTTCTGCAGTGTTGAATTTTGACTTGTTTCTGCTATATCTTTTCTTCTTCCAGAAAGAACATTTTGCTTTGCAAAACCAGTACAGAGACAAGTATGATGGAAACGTGCAGCACATGGTAAATAATAAAATAGGTTGAATTTCCGGTTGAAACTTCAATTTCATCTTGTTCCTTAAAATAAGCTTATGAGGATGTTTTTCATGAAGAGCCAAGTATTTGTACATCCTAGTCAGTAACTTTTGGATGTATGGGTTTGTTATCCATGAAGTGGGAAGAGTAATACCAGTTTATTATCCTGTATTTCCTAGGTAGTTTTACTGAGTAATTTAAATACAAAAGCACTAGAGCGTTGAAGTTCTAGTTAAATAAAATAACAAAGCACAGGAGTGCTGACAAACTTCGTAGTTTGTTTTGCTTTTTCGATGTATTCAGCCCTAAGATATAACTTCTTCGGAAACAAAACTTTGAGATTAACTCTGAGTAATAACTAGGAGTTCTGTCATATGTCTGCTAGTGGTTAGAATTTTTATGTTTCTTGAGTTTCTTGATTCATAGCACTGTTTTGGAGATTATGAACCTCTTATTTTGCTTAAAGTTTTAACACAAACAGGAATTGTAGGTTCTGTACATGAGCTATGAAACTCATCACGTCTTGTGTGTGTGTAGAAAGCTGTGAATGGAAGGCAACTTACTTATGAGGCTGAAGAGCCACAGGAACAAGAAGATCTTGAGCATATGTATCCTGTTTATCAGCAGACATACTACAAAAATTGGAGCAGCAGATACCAGCAAAACTCAGAACGTGGACGAGTCTACATCAATCCAAGAGAGCATTACGTATGATTCTGTACCCAGAAGTCTTAACTTTTAAGATATGAGGGTTTTAATGCCTGTTAACTGTATAACAAATATGTCTTGTTGGCTTTCCTCTCTAAAATAGTCAATCTTTTTTTCAGCAAGAAGAAATTGCATGGAAAAATTTATACAGGTAAACCCTGTGGAATTTGAAAACTAACTTGGTTTTAGTCTTTGGTATGTATTTGTTTTTCTAGTTATATAAATCTGCCAAAAGAGGAGAACCATTTAGCTTAATTAACCTTCATAGTCATAAGCTGTTTTCCTGATTATTTCTGGTAGCATTCTCTCCCTGAATGGATATTTTACAACAACCTTACCTATGTAAAAGTGAGCAAATATGAGCAAGACAACTGAATACCTGGTGACTTGAACGGTCTCAGGCTGAGAGTAATTTTTCTGCATCTTAGAAACTTGGGTTAATTATCATTTTGACTGGCCTTAGCTATGGATTTGTCAACTAGCTCTACCTCTCCCAGTCAAATGATCGACTACCTCTCAAATACTGACTTGCTGTTTTGTAATGTACATTGTGTGTCTTCCCACCACATTAGAACAAGTGAAGCGATTTCATTACATCAGAAACTTTTTGTTTTATATTGATCCTGGCTGTTAGTTGATGTACTTTCTGGTTGTAGTTTCACAGTAGGTCTATATGAAACGTAGTTGCAGGTAGTAGATGACTAGACAAACAAAACTTCCTGAAAGTGTTTTGTGTAGCTGCATCTTGCCTACAAATTGCTGTTTAGCTGTTTTCCAAGTGTGACTCCCATGGGAAGTGTTGCAGAGTTTATCTTGCTTGGTAATAAATACATTTCCTGTTCTTTGGTTTCATCTGTTTGCAGTAAAGCTGCTTATAATGTGTTTTTACATGTTAGCAAGCTGTGGTAGATTTCAAGCAGTTTGCAGCACTGTCCTTTAATTGTAGCCAGTAACATGAAGTAACTGGAAAATGTTGCAGTATTCCACATGAAATAGTATAAGTGAGGGGTAATGGTTGAAAAATATGCTCAGGATGTTTTCCTTTGGAGAGAAGAAAAAATATTTAGCAAGTAAAAAAATATGTCTATGATGTATTAGTGCTGAAAAGAGCTCATAGGACACTCTCAAAGTCTTTTAAAACAGCAGG
>NW_009952564.1:5848188-5862429 GCF_000747805.2 Chaetura pelagica
AGCAGGAATTAAGACACTGACTAAAATTTGCTGGAGAAACTTAAACAACTTATGTGTATTCTGTACACAGTCAGATGGCCTTAAGACAAAACGTTGAGAAGAATGGCTTTGTCATGCTGACTTAGCTATTGATACAAAACAGCATTACTTCTCTGATATTAGTGTTTTCTCTGCAGGTGATTGGATTTTTCAGAGGTAAGAGTCATAGTTGTAGAAGCAAGAGAATTGAGAGCTGGTATGGTTAAGTGTGCTGCAGGTAAGATGCCTTTAAAAACCTGTATTCAACCTGCATTCATCTTCATCATAGTAAAAGTTAATGAGATCCCTATCTGCAGTAGGGCTAGTTAAGTATTTCTAGTTTGTTACAGGTAGCACCTAGAAGATTATGCCTTAGGTGCCCGTGTTCTGGACACTGAACAGTTAGACATTTACTGTGCTCTTGCTAAGCAGCTTCCTGTTATATTATGTGGATGATGTTGACATCTGAAGGAATGGTGAAGGAAGGTTGGAGCAAAGCTGTTTCTTGGGAGCTTCTGTGAACAACTGTCAACTTGCTTTTCTCTTAGCAGCTGAGCACATTCATGTAAATTAGCAACTGTTTTCAACTTTAGAGCCTCTTGCTGTATTTGAGACCTAAAGAAGGACTTGTGTGCCCCAAAAATATATTTTCCAATAAGGGCCTTATTTTGCTGCAGTTCCAAAAATCATCTACTGCCAGAACATGAAAGTGTCTTGGCACATAGAATGACACTATAGAGATGAACTGTACTGCTTGATATAATTTGATCAATCTTACTGAACAAGTATTCCTGCAAAAATTTTTGGGTATACATTATAGTGTTACTGTGATAATGTTCCCACTACATTTGTTAGTACACTGTGAGATTGAGCAGGTGATAATTTCAGTTTCTATTATGTTAGCAAATGATGTAAAAAACAATTACTTTGATTTCAGACCTACTGCTTTTTATTCTTTGGTTTGAAGTCTTGAAACTTGGGGGCAAGCAGGGAGGAAGGAAGAACACTATCAACAAAGCTGTAATTGCTTTTTTGAGTTATTAAAAATAGCATAAAAAAGAAAAATGTCCACCTGTATTGTCCAAGTTATGTATAAACAGACTACAGAAAGCTTGAATTGCAGGCTGTCCATCAGCACATAGTTTGCCCTGTAATCACTGGGGAAAAATACTATGTTTGTTACCTGTGAGAAGTTGTTTCTTTGTAATCTGCTCAGAGACATTGAGTGTGTTAGGGTCTTGAAATGTTGCTTTGTAGTCTTAAGTGTGGCTGGATTTTGGGAAAGGAGGTTTGGCTTAGAATGCTCTGAAGAGAACTGAAAAATGTCTGCAGATGAGGATTTCCCACAGAAAGGATTGCACATGTAGAAATAACTTTGATCTGCTTTTTTAAGATGTAGAAAATGTCTTTTTTTTATTTTTGTACATTTTCAAATGTTTGTATTTGTATTTCAATTTGAATAAAAACATTAAAAATATAAGCTTTCCATATGTTGTTTAGATTTAAGATTGCTTAAGATGTAGAAATTTCATCCACTTTCTCACTTTCTTGGTGATGTGCTTCTTCCTCTCTGATTGTATGTGCAGAGCTTGTGCTTTTTTTCCTAACAGTACCAATTTTGAATATCTGCAGTGCTGGGTGCTGAAGTAAGACATCCTTTCAACACTTACTTAACAAGGAGCATATCATACTTTGTGAACATCCAGAACTTAGGTAAACTGCCCAAAATCACTGTTGAAAGAAGTAGGAATGTAGGAGAAGAGCAAAAATCTAGTTTTGATAAATGTAAAGTATCCTCTGCTCATGCATCTTTAAATTATACATCTAGCCTAATTATAGAAAATACAAGATTCAGTGTTTGGTGTATGTCCAAAATATACATGTAATACAAAAGAAAACCAAGAAACATGTAGTAACTAAAATAAATGAAACAAATAAGAGATTAAAGGACTGCTTCTGTTAGGTCACAAAATGATCTAACTCCAGCTCAGGGAAAGCCCAATAAAAAGCTGTGATAATTCATGAAGAGTGGAGGGAAGTTTTTAACTTTAGTTGCTTTCTGGTAATGTTACTGCTTTTTCCTTCTCTGAGTGATACAAATTAGGGTGCAGAATGCTATGCTGTTGGATAGATAATTACTTAAAATATAGTGTAGTATCTTCTTTGGTGCTTACACATAGGACATCTTATCAATGTTATCAAAACATTGAGTTTAATCTAGCTAGCCTGTATTTTTAGTAATTTTCAAAGCTATGTTTCCTGCTTTTATGCAACTGGTGGTCTATACCTCTGCAATACTGGGAAAACTTAGAAGAAACTATTTTATGTGGAAAACTGTAAATGGCCTGGCTAGTTGTGAAGATGGCTAGAGACAGTTATGTCCTGATGAAATGCTAACAAGATATGTAAAAATTTGGGTAAACTGTAGTAAACAAGGGTAAAAACTAGGTTAAGTAAGTAGTAAAAGGCAAAAGCTGAAGACTGATTGAATATTAGCAGAATAATACAATAAAATTGTATATTGCCCTGTGGAGGTACGTGGCTTAGAAAATTTGGTGGCTTTAGAACCTACTGACCTTTTTTTTTTTTTGCTTGTGTGACTGAGATCTATTTTGAAAATATTTGTAAACAATTAAATTTACTAGGCAGAAGTGACTTCGCTGAGAAACTAGTCTGTGAAAGGACCTAATTAAGGAGGGTGCTTTCTGTAAGAAAATTGTCTCTTGAAGCTTAGGCAACTTTTAGGTTATGCTGAACAGTGCTCAGCTTCTAGTGTTTCCACCTGCTTGAGAAGTAGAGGCCTATGATTTGATCCTTAACCAAAAAATGGGCTTGTAAAGAAGTCTAGCTGTCAAAGTATACTGGTTCAAAGTTCTAATAACCCTCAGAGTTCTTTTCTGATAGAAAGTGAAGGCATTTGTTTATTTGTTGAAAGGTATGGCATGCAAAGCCTCTGGTGCCCTCTAACTTTGTACACTGGGGAGACAAGTCTTGACATCATTCAGAACCTGCGAGTTCTCCTGCCTATGCTCTGCAGTGTGGATCTACCTCATACCTGTTCTTTAAAAGGGAGCTTTACAGATTCATAGTGTGTTTCACTCAGTTCTATTTGGCATTAGTAATTAAAATATTACAAATTGAAAAAGTCTTAAAAAATCCTACTTTGTTTCTGTTTCCCTGTAGTTTTGCTCCTTCTACATCTGTAGTATTATTTGCACAGACATCTCATATATCTCATTTTTTCCAGCAGGGAAAGGCAACAGTCTCCCCCCTAGGATTTGTTTTCACACTAATATACATAGTTAGGGATTTTTAAAGGAGAAAATACCTAATGCATTTCTAAGATGAAGAATATGTTGTACCATATTTGTTTCTTATACTTCTGCTCTGGCTTCTTGGGACCATGTTAACTGATTTTCTACTCTATATGGAAATTATTCTGGTTCAATGCTGCATAATTTTTTTCTCCTCTTTCATGTTCTATAACAACATGAGGGATGTGGTTATATATGTATAATTTATAAGTGGAAAATAGGAAACTCTTCAACATCAGCTGTCCTCTTTATAGCTGGAAAAATGAAGATGATGCAGCATTGGAAATGGTTAAATCACCTAACTTTCATATGCTAGATGACATGTAGCAAGAAAAAAGGCAAACATGAAATGGACTGGAATAGCTTGGAGTAAGCAAACCTCTGCTTGTACAAGAAGGTGGGACCATTTAGACCACTTGCTGTTGCTTTCTTCAGGCACAATAGCTGGTGAGATAGAATGTTCAGTAGTGTGATTTCTTGACAAAAGTATCTTGACCTCCTGACAGTACAAATGAGCTCTGTGCCTCTAGCATAAGAGTGTTATATCCTCTGCCAAAGCAATGACTGACTTTTCCATTTCTGAAACCATTGTAAATAAGCCAAAGATGACCATTGTCTGGAAAGCTCCTCAGTTTCTGATGTGTCATAATAGCAGGTGGAATCTGGTTAGTTTGGATGTTGATGCTTCTTAGCTGAAGGTTGTAGGGCATAATAGGATATCCAAAAGCCACAGTTTTGAGACAAAGTGGGATATTGAGAATTGTCACATTCAAATGTGTTACTATGAAATCACATCCAAGTTTCACCATCTGTTTAAGATTGGATCTCTGTACAGATTACATCGCTGCATCCATCAAAAGATTAAACTAGAAAACCAAAGATAATTGCATTTCTCGTGTCACTGATCAGGCATGAGTGCGTGATGTGCACAGCAAATGTAATTGACCCCATGGATATTTATATGAAATAAAATGTCTGGTGGATACTTGTATCTAAAATTGTTGATTATACAATAAGTAGTTGGGTTACCGTATTGGGAAGTACCTCAGTAATTTTAAATTAAATAAGAATTTAATTTGGGTGACAGAGCACTGCAACAGGCTGCTCAGAGAGGTTGTGGAGTCTTGTCTGGAGACATTCAAGACCTGCCTGGATGTGTTCCTGTGTAACCTACCCTACAGGATCCTCCTCTGGCAGAAGGGTTGGACTAGATGATCTTTCGAGGTCCCTTCCAACCCCTAAGACTCTGTGATTCTGTGAAGAAATACAGTTCTCTTTAAAAAGACGCTGGGGCTGGAGAGAAAGAAGCTGCTGTCAAGATCCCAGAGCACAAAGTGGCAGCTTTAAGTAGAAAACAATTTGAAGTAGAAACTACAACTGATAACCATAACAAGTAGTAGTATAGCCTCCTTTTGTGGTGGAAGCTTCAGGTTTCAGGTAAGTCTTTCTCTTGCAAGAATCTAAACGATCTTATCTGAAGATGATTGAGAGCTTTGCAAGCATTTGAAAAAGTCATCAGACTTGTGTCTAAAGGAGAAGCCCGCGGGAGGGGGAGACACACAGGTGGAGATGATGGAATGATAGGCTCACTGTACCTTTGGTTTTCAGCTCTCTTACTGTTCCTTTTCTGCTAAGCTGCCTAGTAACTTCAGCAGTAGGACTGAAGTTACTAGGTTCTCTTGACATCAGCAGTTGTAGTTGGTACCAAATAAAATTCTGGACTTTTTTCCATCTATCCCCTTGCCCCTTCCCACCCTCCATCCCTCCTGCCAACACTTTTAGCAGTACTTTAGGAATTTTTTTATTATTTTTTTTTAATGCTAATATAGTTAAGGGAACCAACGTTGGTGCACTTCTGAAATACTGATTTAAAGAAACTATGGTAGATCAGAGTATGATTATGTGCTAGCAAGCTAATGGGTACCCTGAATGTGTTTAGAGCTGCTTTGGACCTACTCCACCACCAGCAGACAAGTACCATCTGAAATAGTCTTGAGAGGATTTGCATTAGAAGGAGGAGCTTCTATATGAAACCAGAGAGTCTTAAAGGTATTAGTGTTGGTTTCTGCTGTTGATGCTTTATTACAGTTCACAGCATAATGTTTATAGTCAACATCTTAATTTGAACACATCCAATTCATGCCTTCCCTTGAATTTGAAATTGCCACTTTATGTGCTTTACGTAGTGAATGCAGTTTATACAGGAGCTCACTCTGTTGCTCTCTGGAGATTTTAGACAGGAGTCTGGGAAGCTGATCACTTGCCATTATGTGCCCAGGTATAAATACAACAACCTTTGCAAAAGTGGGAGGATGCTTTTTTAAAAACGAAAGTCCTTGAAGTTGCCCAAACTCCAACTGGCCAAATTGCTGCTAATGTGAATAAAAATATTTCATAGCATCCATTTATACCACTCTGTTTTTTTTAAATATGAAGATTCTAGGGTTTCTACACACAATCTGCATACGATGAGATTCTCTGCTTCCTTGTGCATGTTGGTTAGTCTAGGCTGGGAAGCCATCCATTCTCTGTCACAAAATCTGTCTTTGCATTTCTTCCAAATTTAATTGTATCCGTAACAGCACTCCAAGACTAAATATTTGTCAGCTTTTATAGCTGGAATTTTGGAATTTTCTAGGGAAATGTCAATATTTCTAATATTTACCCTGAAATTTATCTGTTACTTCCTCTTACAAAGATAGCCCTGCTGCTTCTCTGAATTTAACTAAGCATTCTTTTCTTTCATTGGAGATGGAAATTTCATTTTGAGAGATCAGACATTGTTGTCCATGCTTGACTGACATAATTAATAAGTCCTAAACAAGAGCCCTCTATTTAGGCCTTTTTAATAGCCCTTCCCTTTGTAACTTTTAAGTCTGAAGTCTGATTACTGAGCTTTGTATTTTTTATGCATCTATACATAGAATAAGCGTATTTATTGTACACATCTAAGTGGGATAATCTAAGTGTTGAACATGCAACTCATTTACTGATCCTTGATCAGGTGCACAGTAACTATTAGCTTTGGGATGACAGTTGATTCAGACTTACTGGTGTAGGTGATATTTTCTGAAGATACTGTAATATTTGTTGCACACTGAAAAGAAACCCAAAACTGACCAAGTAGGACGCTGATATGTGCTGCTACACAAGTGTCAAAAGCCCATTGCGACAACTGCCACTAACGTCCCACTGTGTTGCTGGAGTACAAACGAAGCTAAACAGAATAGCTGAGGACTACTGTGCACCTGAATAGCACTCAGTCTGACCTCAGCATTGCTTCAGTTCTGTGAAAGAGCTTGTATCTCACCCTAACTAGTATCAGGAAATACTTAAAATATAATCTGACTCTCTTAACTATTTTTGAATCCTTTGAAATCTGTGAAGTGTCTCCAATACTGGATGTTCTCATAAATAAAGTAACAGAATAATATAGCCTCTTAGTTATATTTTCGATGCATGTTGGACTCTAATACCAGCATAAGCACATATAAATGCAGATTAATTAAAAGTTCTGGATATTTTTACTGACTCAGAGAGCAAGGCCAGCTCTTCTGCAAGGCTCAAATTCCAGAAAGTCACTGTTTCAAGTCAGCTGGTCAATGGATAAAAGGTGGAATCCAAGTGTAAAATGTATTTAACTCTGGGTAGCCAGCACATTAATAAAGATTAGTTGTTTTTCCCTGCTGTTTAGACTTCCCATACCAATGGTTTTACCCCTACATGGTCCCCAAACTTAAGTCTGTTACTTAGATAAAAAGCATCAAAGGTAGCTTTTGGTGTGTTTCCCTATATTGCTTGCTATTGAAATGTTTTTTTGTTCACAAAATATGTTAGCAAAAAGTCACATGCAGTATATTTTATAACTACCTATAATAAGATTTACTTTTCATCAATTTAAAACAATATCATGAGAAAATTGGTTTTTTTTCCAGTAGGACTGTACAGTTAATTACAAAAGAAAGCTGAAGGTTATTGCCAGGTATGTGGTCACTGCTGCGACACTCATTACCTCTGTGATTGTCTGGCATAATTATTGAGTAGTTTTCAATTTGTGCAGTCAGTTAGAAGGTACAGAGAAATAGAAAATTATATGACTGTTGTGATATCTTGACATCTGCACCCTTTTGAGTGATTTTTGCCTTTTTGAGCATAGCTTTTCCCTGATTTTTCATATTAGCTATCTGAGAGAATCCTTCATGGACTGTGAAGTTGCTTAGACCAAACTGAAACACCCTTTTGTTTCCCAAATTGCAAACCCTGGAAAAAAAAACACATGAAATTCTAATTGGAGCTGATACTGAATTTTAAAAGGAATCTAGGCTTCCTTTTGGCCTTTGCGAAACCTGAAGGTGCACAGTGTTGTTGTGAAGTGAAGCCTGGTTGTTTCTCAGGGTCTTGTGCAAATTCTACATATCAGATTACAGGGAAGAAGTGTTCTGCAAGGAAAAAGTTTTTGTTTTATTTCTGTACTGCTTCAAGTTTGTGTTCTTGATCAGTATCCTTCCTCACTCATGTTTTGCCTTTAATTAGCTGTGTTTCAGAAATGTATTGAGCTGTGACATTTCCCAAAAAGTCAATGTTTTCTGAGTTTATTTAAGTGGATTTTTTTTACTGATAAATGAAAGTAATAGTCTAGCCAGAGAACAGATTTCTCTGTAGTTATATACATCTATTGATAATGCTGCTTCTCTCCATTTATTTTTGGATGAGTGCATCTTAGGATGCAAGGGTGAACCAAGGAAAGAAAACAAGCCTTTTGTACCAGGATGGCATTCCTTCAGCAGCTGAAGCAGTGGTGCGACCAGCTCTGCACATTCAAACATGCTCTATCTGTATGTTGTGGTCTGTCACAGGTATAGTAGCTGTGAGACAGCCCAGTACGTGTCTCTGTATGAAGTTGATAGGATAGCAGGTGCTTGGTTAGTATGTCACCAGCATGTACCGTACTGAATGCATAGTCTTCATCTCGCAAGTCCCTGCAGAGCACTGAGATAGGCTGTCTGTCAGTCCTGAATCTACTCCGGTTCTTTTGAAGCTAACCATATGGGGTGTGAATGTAATTAAAGGACTACTTCTTTTGCAGTTGCCTGTACTGACTAAAAATGCCCTGTATGCTTAAAGAATTGCTTTAAAAAAGAATGAAGAATGTCTTTGTGAATACAGGAAAAACTGATAGGTTGTGCTTCTCAGATAAGGAAGTACATAAGGTGCCAGAAAAGCTTCTGGAGACTGACCTGACGGACTGAATTTACAGTTGAGGAGAAGGTTTTCTGCAAAACAGGGTCCTCCTTTAGTTTCAGCTGTACGCTTGCATCATTCTGGAAGTCTGGGAGTTTTTGTCACCTATAGTCACTGCAAGAGACTTGGCAGCTGCTGCCCCAAGACTAGGCAGAGCGCTCTACATGGGGCTTTACCAATACAGAGAGAGGGAAGTAATAATTTGCCTTGACCTGCTGAATACAGTTTTATTGATCCAGCCCAGTGGGCAGTTGGCCTTCACTGCTGCAAGGGCATGCTGGTGACTCATGTTCAAGTTGTTATTCACAAGGGCCCCCAGATGCTTTTCTGCAGAGGCCAACACTTGCTTTCTGCTTTCCCAGTTTCTGTGTTTTTTAACATACGGATCAAGTTAAACTTCTGTAACTGAGGAATTTAATCCTACTATATACTTGGTTTAATATATGTGCCCTGCACACGTAGTTATGATGGGTAGTGGTCTCTAAACTTGGACCTTGATAAAAATGTTGGCTCTCAAAAGGTGAAAATTTGCTTTGTGTGTTTGGTCACACTGTGGGTTCATGGTTCATTTGTTGTGACACTGCAGGGGCACAGTTCTCTCTTTGCTGCTATAGTAATGAATCAAAGGTTATATACAAAGCAGACAGTTATGGTAGGTGCAATTTAAGATGAGCTCATCTCCAGAGGCTTGTTCCAGCTAAAACACTGTATTTTGAAAAAAAAACACAACAAAAACACAACAAATAACAACAACAAAAAAAACACACAAAAAAACAACCCACCAAAAAAACAACACTATTAATTATTTTTTACTAGAAAAATGAGCCATCATGCAGTCCTTCTTTATTGTTCCAGTTTCTTCATAAATTGTGTTTAAAGGACAGAATCACTTTACTAAGTTGCCACAGTGCATGGCTTCTTCTAATTACTATCTTCATAACAAGATAATGTCTAAATTTGATTTATTAATCTAACTGGTCTTTTGCCTTTATCACAGGTATTATTTGGGTAATTAATATGTAGCTAAGTGGTTTTATGCAGTTTCTTCCAGTTTTCAGGAAATTGTCCCTACCTTGGTAGGCTTATAAAACTCCTTGTACAATAAAATTATCTTTTACATTGCTATACTGGAATCTGCTTTATTATTATTGTTTTCACATCTGAAAGGGGGAGGTATTTGGAAGGCAGAAGTAGCCTAACACAGTGAACTCTGCTGTTATCCTGCAGGTGTCCTTCCCTATTGGAGAACTTGAACATGATTTGGTTTCTGTTAAGATACAGGTGGATTTTGCTCTCGGTTACCAAAGCACTGATTCAGTGTTTGTGGAGAAGAAAAGTTATATGCACAGAAGTATACATACCCCTCTCCCTGAAAACAACCCCAGAAAGCAGCATGGGAATAATGTAAAAAATAGTGAATTATTTGGCCTCAGAAATAGGCCAAATTCACTTCAGAACTGTGTAATTTTATACTGTGCTTTTCATTCTTTCTCTTAACTCCACTCTGTTGTTTCTGAAAACACAAGTTTTGAACTTCTGCTGTCTTGACCAGCAAGGAAAGAGAAAGTTAAAAAGGGCTGTTAGCTATTTTAGGTTAGTGGCTCAGTCTGAAGTAGATGCTTTCATCCCATTTGTAGTGCTAGCAGTGGAAGATGGTTGCCTAAAACTGACAGTGCAAACAAGCTTGTAAATTGTGATGAACTGTGAAAGAGGGATGAGGATTAGTTTTATATCACTTGTTAAATATCCTAATGTCCAAGCAGACTTCTCACAGTTCATGAACCTGGGGAAAAATGCTGTCTGAATTGACAGCAGCAAATTAAAGTGTGTCTGCTGAGTTACCCAAGCTATAAATGAAATCGGAGAGAATGCAGGCTACTTGTTGCTTTAGGTTTAACAGATCTTACACTGGGTACCTCTCAAGTCTTACAAAGTGCTTATTGCAACCTTGAATTTTTTGTGTACTTCTAGATATTTTATCTGTAGAAAAGAGATGTGGCCATTCTTCCCAGAGACCTGAAATGTTTCATCTTCCTGTTTCATCTTCCTGACAGTGGGTAGATAAAAAGGCTAGAAGTGTTCAGAAACCTCCATTTTAACAAACATTTGAGCTTTGAGATGTTGGTGACTGGGGGACGTGAGCATGTGAAAAACATCCCAGTGAAATCTGTTGGGATGTGTGGAACACTTCAGAACTTAAACATAAGACTAGAAGGCAGGATATCTGATGCTGTGAAAGTAAGCTTCCTCACTGTCACATCTAGTTGCTTTTATATTTATTTTCACAGGCTTTCATTGCTTCATCTGTAGAGCTGCTGTTTTCTGAAAGGTGATTCAAACACCTGATAGCTCTGCCATCTCGGGACCTGCTGGTTTCCAGCTTACAAGTATACTTGGGAAATCCATACTATTTACTCTGAAGAAGATTTATCTTCAGTTTGAAGTTTTCTTTTCTGGTGTCATTGTTACTGCCTCTTATTGCATCTGCACAGTGTACACACAGCAGCTGTATTTCCTCTTGCTCTTCACTGAGGTGGATTAAACAAGTTGATATACTTGGCGATAATGCCAAACTATTGGTTGTAACCACCTAAGAGACCGACAGTTCCTGAGCTTTCCTCTCTCCTGCTTTATTGTGAACTTTGTTACTTAACCTTTCAAATCTCATGCCAAATACCCCATGAAACCTCACACATAGCATCCATGTTTTAGTGTTATTTATTAAAATGTAGAAGGATTTGGGGTTTTTTTCTGCATTCAAACAGATGGGAAACAACATGGGGTTCCTTAGGCACATGTGGTTCCTTTGCCACATGTGGTGGCACTGTTAAGTGTTCTAAGTAACTGGCAGAGTAATTAACGTGGCTCTAATTATTTGAAATTCTACGTTTGTAGGAGGAGGATACATAATATGAACACTGAGCATTAGAATGACATTAATTCCATCAGAGTGGCCAGGAAGTCCTGTAGAGCAGACTTCTATTGCACTTGTAATCCCACCAATTAATACCATGTACTTTCTGGGCATTGCTAATGTTGCTGACTGGTAAGCTGCTGGTTGAGCAGTGCACTTCATATGACTCAGGCACTGCTAAGAAAGTAATTCTGTGTTTCCTCTCACCTGATGTTTTTCAGTGGCCTGCACAAGGGAGCTGCTGTCCAGGGGGTAGTTAGTGATTTGTGCTGCAATTAAAGCCACATGATTTTTGCATCTGAAGTAGATATACTTTTATGTTCATCAGCAACAGGAATGGGAGTTTAGTAGTTTTAAGAGTGATGGGATCTTTGGATGAGATTTCATTTCAACAGCATGCGGCAGAAACTGAAACACTACTTTTTTACTGTAACTCATTTAAACAGCTCCACTGTCAGCAGTGCATGTGGAGAACAAAAGAGCTTTCCCCTCACCCTTGCTAGCATTTTGCACAGTAGAAGGTACATGCAAGGAAGAGCAGGGGTTTCCCAGCACTCTCTGGATCTTGGAGGGATTCTGTGGTTCCCCTTGTCAGGGACAAGAGAGGAGCCAAGGGAATGAAATAGGAAGGTTTCTCCTGGTGGTCACGTGTTGTTTCATATGATAATAAGGTGTTTGCTAGACAGGAGGCAGAATCCACCACCCCCATTAAGCTATCTCTTAGGAAGAAAGCAAGGCTTCTGTTCCTGCTCTGATTAGTTTTTTCAAACAAAAGCTTCAGTAAGGGATGTTGAGAGCTAGACTAGAATAGCTTGAGTAGCCATTATTAATCCCCATGTTGAAGCAGTCCTGTACACTGAAGACAAAAGTTGCTTGAAGATGAAGATTTAGACTTGGCTTTTTTTGTCTGTTTGGCAAGTATTCTAGTTTTACTGATTAATTTTCCTGAGGGTTTGTGTCTTATCACAGAAGATGGCTGAGGGAAGAGCAAAAGCAGAGATGCCACAAACAGTATATGGGCTAGTGTGTCAGCAGGGAGATGGGATGCCCTTTCAGTGTACCCCATGCAGCTCAGAACATGTAAGCTCATCAGTCAGTACAGAAAAGGGCAGAGAGCATTTCTTACCTGATATTCAGAACTGCCTTTGAAGAAAAAACCTGTGCCTTTCAGAAGGAGGCAGAGATTTCTCCTTTCTTGATGTAAATCTAAACTGGCACGTTATGCTTGTCCAGGCCTGGTTATATCCCCTGCATCTCTACTCCTGCACCTCAGTAAGAAATGTCAATCTGTAGTTACAGTAGAGCCTCAATCAGCAGCATGGAAGAATCTGAAAAACAAGCATTTAGACTCATTTCCAAATGAAAAAGAAAATTTCAACTAATCAGAAGGACTGCAAGAAATCCTTCCCAGTGCCATGGCATGTTGAGGAGGACCCTTATAAGAATTTCAAGTGATGGGTAAATTGAGAATTTACCCAGACTGGCCAAAGACTCATTTCTGCAGCTGCTTTAGTGTTTGAACTTCATTTTCAATTCTAAAGGCGGATTTGTAAATGCCTAATGTGCTCTGTCTCGTCTCCAGCTGCGTGTGCCGTTGCAAACAGTGCTGACCTGGCTCAGCTCTCTGATGACTGGGAGAGAAGCAGTGCACTAATGAGGGGGCTTGGCTGTGTTTCTTGCCCCTCTCCCATAAGTGGGGGCTGCCCCGTTGGACAAGAAGGGGTCTGAGGAGGGAAATTGGGTGCCGTGGGGTGGTGTTTGCTATTAGTATGTGGAGAAGGGTAGGTAGGTAAATCTGGGATTGTAGGGAGGAGGGTGTCCTGGATAATATCTCTAACAAGTGCCTTGGTTTAGACTACTGATGTTGGAGGATGTATATTCAACAGGGAGAGAAGTCTGATGTGTGTGAACATTACTAGGGTGCTGTTGGGAGCTCAGGGTTTAGTGTACACATGCTGACTGCCTTCAGCTAGTAAATACATTGTGCTTCTGTATGTATCTGCAGTGACCCTGCAGTGAAGTTACTGAGCTGGATTAACCAGTACTTTGAACTGGTGAGGCAAATGCTGCTTTGTCAAAATTGTTTTTCTTACCAGTGCTTGAAAAACTAGTGGACTTGTAGTGAAGAAGAGCTAAGGGGCCATGTGAGGAGAAGTGGCATTTGCAATTCCTATTTGTTGCTCATCTTCTAATAAATTGCTTTGACATTGAAAAAAAGAACAGCAGATGCCTCTTCCTGATAGTTGTCTGATTTCCTGCCCACTTGTTGCAGCAATGCTGAAGGGAACCCTGCCAAAGGGAGTTCATTTACACAGGATTCCCAGTCCTTTTCTTTTATAGCAATGAAGTATCCATTCCTGGTACAACACTGAGAAGGATGATGCTTGGGAACAACTGAAGAACTGGTGGAGTCATTCAAATACTTTAGAGTTATTTTGGTCACAGAAAATACTTGAATGGAAATGAGTAAGTAACAGCATAAGAAATCTGCAAAAGGCTGCTGCTTGTGGTTAAAGAACAGTGAAAAGTCAAATTAGCATAGAAATCAAACGGGAGATTGCAATCCCTGATATCATCTTGCCCGACAATACAAACAGGTTTGTGCTGGTGTGATCCCCTGAGTTTAAAACAATTTCATCACTATCATACTGCACACCAAAGAGGTCTCCTGGAGATCTCCCCTCTCCTACCTTGTGTTACACCATGTCACAGAGTAGCCCAGGCAACTAGCAGGCTCACAAACATCTTCAGCAG
>NW_009952564.1:5862500-5881176 GCF_000747805.2 Chaetura pelagica
GGAACTGAAAGTCCTTCAGTATGTTTTAGATCTAGCCTTGCATCACGTATACTTTGCAAAGACTGTTCTTTGCACAGCGTTTGTGTTAGCAGAAAGAAGTGCGTCACAGGAGCAGGTGGAGACATAAAATGTTAAGGTAAAGATGTTTTTCTTCCCCTGTTAAGTGTTGATTATTTTGGTTCTTGACATAATTTTCATTGTTAAATAACATCTTTCATTCAAGTATAAATTACCTTTTCTCACTCCTATTCATAAAAAGCAAAGAAGCTTTTTCAATAGAGAGGAGAAAGATACTTGGGTGGTGTGTGAATAAATTTGAATCTGAAGCACTGAGATCTTGTCTCTGTAATGAAGTGGGGCTTACTGAGTTCTGATGCTCACCCATTAGTATATCTATCCTGTTCCCACATTCTGCATATTTATGACAAGATACTCTCATCTCATTTGACTGTGGGATACAGAAGTTACTGTCTTTTCATTTTAAAAAAATGCTGGGTTTTCTAATACAGAATTTCTCATCTGTCAAGTGTAATTGTGATCAGCTCCATGGGAATACCTAGGACTTTGGTGTATTCTCCACTGCTTTTACTTCCTGTTAATGACCTAGACTAAAATTAAAGCTAACAGGTTCATCTCTTGCTGTAGCTAACCATCTTGTTATAGATTCTATCCTCATGTACCTCCTTCCTACTGCTTTCCCGGTCCCAGAAAACAAACAAACAAGCAAATTTGTTCATCATGTTTCAGTTTTACTGATCCTACTGCCAAATGTCAATCTTTTGCCACAACAAACCTCTTCCCTTTCTTTTCCATTTGCTAACTTACTGCAAAATGAAGCTATAGTTTAAACTCTTCTGTGCAGTGGCTGATTTTTGAAAGTGGCTGTGCCAGTCTCCCAGCTGCTTGCTGCCACTCCGCATCAAACCCAACTTTTCTTGGAATCCAGATTGTCAGGAAACTGACAGATGAGTTGACTCCAATCTAATCATGCTTACTTTCCAAGGAGTGTTACTTTTCAGCTGGATCAAAGATTTGTGCTGTGGCCACGTGACTGCTCAATCCAGTCAATGGGAAACAGTGGGAGTATTTAAGCAGGAGTGGGTATAGTGGGGGGAAATGATCACCCCTAAGGCACTAGCATCCTATTTGGCTGAATTAGGAATGTTCAGTCTGAAATCTCTAACCTTGGAGCTTAATGCCTTGTATTCACCCAAAAATTAAAAGATATGCTTCATAGATCATTTCAACAGGACAAATACAGAGACTTCAGTGCTTCTGCTTCACAAAGACCAGACACAAGTTAATTGCCCCTCATTGGAAAGAACAGCCCTCAACATTTTTGTTCTAGGGAGGCAAGTAATTACTGAAAGATAGATTTAGTATGGACTTGAGCAATAAATGTCTAGAATTAATCCAGTTAGTTAATCTAATTAAGCTTTCAGAAATTAATATCTGTTAGAATTTGAAAATACTCCATACTTTGGCAATTCTGAAGGCTAAAAGTAGATGCACTTCTCAAAGTGAACAAATTTCATTGATATAATAGTTTGTTTGGATTTGTGTTGCTGTACCTGTGAGGAGAATCTGGTCAGGAAACACAACACCTTGTGCTAAGTGCCATCAGAAGAGACTGCACAATACACAGACAAGTGGAAACAAGACGGTGAAATGCAGAGAAAAGGGAAGTTTCCATGGCCACTTCTGAATCCTTTTACAGAAGTTCTGGTTCTTTTCCTCACAGGGGGGCAGTGGCAGAAAGGCCAAGCACGTCTTGGTGGCTAAGATTTATTCCCCATGAATAAACTGTTAGAAGTTCACTGGAAATTACAGAAGAGCTCTTCAGAGGACAAGAGTGTCACCAGATGATGTACTCTGCTGCATGGGTGTTGGGTTTGAAATGAAGCCTGCTACCCGCATAGTTTGATTTAAAATCTTACCTAGCAAGGAAACAAATTTATTAACTAGGTTTGTTTAGACTTGAATCTGTAACAGTTACTATTCCTCCCAAAGCTTAGTAGAATGGTTTCTGAACAAAGGTAAACCCAGTATGTGTTTGCTGTTGTACAGGATATGGTGAACCTCATGTGCTCATGGCCACAGTACAACATTTTAGAACATGCAGCTGTGCATGTAAACAGCTCTTTCTGTCAACAGCAATGAAAGACAAGTTAACTGAGTCAGTCCTTGCAAAATCATTGGCTGCTAGCACAGCTCTCCTCCAAAAATTTTCCCATTATCTCCTGTGAGCCTTTTTCTTTCATAATAAAATAAATCTTAGCTGAATGGCACACTTGCCATCTCTCCTATTAAATTATTTATTCACTTCCAGCACTTCCTTGCTCATTTGAAATCCTGTGCTGTCATGTATTCGTCAAGGAAGCTGTCTGTTTAGCATGTACAACTGCTCAGACTGTCCATATCCAAGCAGCGTGCTTTTCCTTGGGTAGAGGATGTTTTAGAAGAAGTGGTCTTTCTCCCACCCCTTTTTGCCTCTTAGATTTGGAACCAATAAGTAAAGGAAGTAGAAAATATGGTAGGGAAAAGCAATAGGCTTGGGGTCAGAATGGAAATAGCAATTTTGCAAGAGATGAATCCTGCAAAAGACTGAGAAACTGCTCAAATGTATGTGTCAGTATTCTTGTAAAGTGATTATGATGGTTACATGGAAATGCCAGGAAAATAATATCTATGAAAGATCAAGCTTGATGCATGAACACTCACCCTAATACTGTGCTTTCAAACATGGCTTGGGCTTTGGCTGATACTGATAGTAGCTGAGTGACAGGAAAGTCTTTCAGGATAAAATTGATGTTGCTGTTGTGAATCCTGCTGTCGGGTGCTTTATTACTGTGAGGCTGTTACAATGATTTTTTGGTCTAAAGCCTGAACCTGCTTTCTAGTTTTCTGCTTGTTTATGACTTGATATAGGTCCACTTACAGCCTTTCTGACCTCATTTTTCTTTCTCCATTTCAACACTATCTAAATAGCCCAAGTGCCTGTTCCAGATCCTGCCATTTTTAAGACTAATATGATGTGTTTTCCTCGCACATCAACCATGTCACTTCTGTTTCCTTTTCCTAAGACAGCATGTGGGAAGGTGAGATAAATTTTCTATAATGTATACATAAGTCCCTGAGGACAGTGAGTGTCCTAAAATAAGAAGATGCTCAGCATCTCTCAGGAGTGGTGTTGCAGCGTGAAACCCCCAGGAAGATGTCCTGATGACCAAATGAGTAATGAGGTGTACTTCATCCTCTTGTGTTTTGCAGCAAGGTTGGACCAGGACTGGGCTGTACCCTTTTTCATCACCCTTCTGCTGAGTTCTGTAGTGCCATCAAGGACTAGAGAGTTAAAAGAGCTTAAATTACATAGTTTGAAAGGCATAGGAAAAGAAAAAAAAAAAAAAAAAAGGAAATTAAAAAAAAAGGAAGTAAAAGCAACAGGCTTTATGTTCTTGTTGCTTCTATACTGTCATTTGGGCCTCACTGATCATTGCAGGCATTGAAAACACACATAACTTGGGGTACTGGTCTGGGAAGGCTGATCTGTAGACTGACAACCCATGTTGATGTGGAGACTGTAGTCTTGTGTTGTTGTGGTATCAGAGAGTGCCAGGAACACTTGAAGGTGAAGTTAATACCATGTAAGCTGGCTAACAGCAAATACTGCTATGTGAGATGCAGTTAAAAGGAGGCCTTTAATAATCAACACTGTCGAATGTGAACTGTTGAAAGATGAGATCTTTCAGATCTCTTACATTTTTTTTGACAGTTTCCTGCCCTAGTGGGAAAGCTGATGACATCAATTAAATTTCACTGGCACTTCAAAGGTACTGTTTGGTATGCTAGGCTTGCAAACAAGAGTTTTTTTGTAGAGATACTGGTTTAACTCCCATTTCAATAATCTTATACTGGAAAGATAGCAGTGTGGTATGGTTTTTTCTTTTGTTTAGATTTAAAAAAATATTCCCTGGTAGAAATGACAATGAGAAAAAAAACTATACTGGCATAAAAGCATCTTAAAATGATCTCTATCTGGATTTAGCAACCATTTTGTTGTACCAGGTAATACTTCCGTTTGCCAGATTACAGGTGAAACGTGCCCATAAACCACTCTGGAAGCTGAAAGATTGCCTTTTGGAGGCAAAATGCCACTCAGCAGCTGATGAGCAGTATGCTGCCTCTTAACAAAGACAGGGCTCATGGTGAGTCTGATCTCAGAGTGTGCCCAAAGCTGGAGGCTGCTGCCTTTCCCTAGATGCCATAGCTTTTCATTTAGTTTAAATAATGATACAGAAACTATAACAGGTAATTGCAAAGTCCAGGCACATCTTAAAAGGGATGAATCATTGTGTCTGGCTTCTTAAAAATGCTTATATTAGTACTCAGCATGTACTGACATAATCTCCAGGAAGCTTTCCAGCAGAGTTTTATCTTCAGGATTTTTGGATCAATAACACAAAATTAGAAATGGCCACTGTCTGTAATTGTAAGATGCTGATTAGTTATAATAATATGCTGCTGACAATTGACCAGTCATGCCAATAGTCAGATCAAGAGGTTTGAAAAAAAATATATCTAAGTACAGCAGAAACAAACAAATTGGAGAATTTGAAGTCTATTACCAAAACTGCTGCTAGCACAGCTGTTGGAACACATGAGGTAATATAATAAAAACTGTTTTCATTATGAAAATGTCAGTAAAAACCTAATGTTGTCCCTTGCAGTAGTTATTTTGACAAATAACTAGAAACGTCTTATTCAAGGATGCTTTTACCTGTGCAATGTACACTAGTGCCAGGATGAAATTTTATTTTTGCTGCAGAAGATCAGACTGGATTCTTAAAAACAAGTAATTTTTTTCTCCTTTCCCTTTTCTATTTCTTTTTTTCCCATTACTAGAAGTGGGCATGAAGGCTCCATTCTGAGATTTTTCAACCTCAGAGTGCATATCTGGTTTAGAGCCATGAGCAGTTTGTAGGAGGTCTCATTGGCTTTGGCATGGTTTAGGTATTCAAAAGAAGCCCTGCGTCTGAACAGCAGCTCTGTAGAGTGACAGAAGGACAAGGCCGAGGGTACACAGATGTCTTAGTCAGCTGTTGTAAGTCACAGTTGGAGGCTGCTGATGGATCTGCCTCACACTGCCTGCTAGCCTCTTGCTAAAGAGGAAGAAAGCAGTGCTAGCTACAAAAATTCAAGGGAGATCCCTGGAAAAAAAAAAAATCCAAATATTAAGTTGGTTATGAGAGAAGGAGAACAGAACTGCTGGGCCAGCTGGTAAACACGGTGTGGGGGCAGAAGGGATGCATGTTGGGAAGGACCATAACTGGTGCTAGTGGCATATCTGTGGGTTCAAGAGGCTGAAGCATGGAAATGCACAGCTTCCCCAGGCAAAAAACATTATTTGCCAACCTAAACAAAGATTAGGAGAATCAATATAATTCGAAGTATTGTATCTGTTAAATTAGCTTTATCTACTGAGTTTTTAAGCAAGAAGGTTGTGTGGATCTAGATTATGCCTTTGGAGTCAGTTCCTTTAATGTTTTACAAAAAAGCTAAGGACTTGATATGAAAATATTTTTCTTGAAACTCAGAGTGAATAAATGGTCCTTGAAGTTAATTGTAGTGTTCCTTTGGATGCTCTTGCTGTCTGTCTGGAAAAACCTTGCTGTGACCATGTGTTAGCTCACATTATCTAGCCTGGGCCTGGTATTCATGCAACCTGTATCAGAGAGAGCACAGAGCAGTCCCTCTTCTTTAAGGAAGTATTCCAAGGTAAGTGTTTCACATAACAGTAATTCTTTTAGTTGAAGAAGGAAGAGTTACGTCTCTCTAAGCTTCATGGAGAGAATGGGACTTGCCTGAATTTATGCCTCCATTTCTACCACTGGAAAGAGGTATTTCCAGGCCTTTCTTCCCTCAGCTATAGCAGCTGCATTTGGGCAGGATCCCAGATGAATCAGAAGTCTGAAGTGAAAACATCTCTGGAAAGAGTGTGCCCTGGCTGCCGCTCAGGAGCGTGACTCAGTCACATGAATGTGGGGGCTCTGGAGGATGTCATGGAGTACAGTTATCTGGCTGGTGCTCAGAGGGTGCCACTCCTGAAAGGCAGAGCAGATTCTCTGGAGCATTTGTTGCTCTAGTATAGATGATGATTGATGTATTGAAAAAATGCTACGTGTGACTATAAACAGCAGATGAAGCAGGACCCTTGGGCTGCTCAGCCCACTGGTTACATGCCAAGTGGGTCAGTGGTTTGTTGTAGCTATTTTAAAACATGTTGTTCACACCACTGGATTATATGAGGGAGATAAAGAATGGTGATAACTTCTACCAAATTGTTTTAGACTGTGGTGGAATTACTTTGGATATCATGTGAATTTAAAGTTCAAAGGACTTGAGGGTGGAGGAAAGTGTGATAATTTTGACACCAGAGGTACTCTGAAGTGAGAGAAAACATGTTAGTTGGGTATCCACATGCCTCAGGAAGTCAGAAATATATTTGTTTAATGTAGATTGTTAGCTTTGTGGATAGAAGGAAGAAAAATGAATACTGAAACATTTTCTTGAATGTTACTTTCAGCACAGATATTGCCTTGTTTAAAGAAAAAAGGAAGATGTTAAGGCATTAAGAAAAATGTTAATAATAATTTTTGTTCTTGTATCACTGTTAAGCAGCTGTCCTGTTCATTGCTTCATATGTTCATTGCTGATAACACTAAGCTGGGAGGAGAGGCTGACACATCTGGAGTATTGTGTCCAGTTCTGGGCCCCTCAGTTCAGGAAGGACAAGGGAACTGCTTGAAAGAGTCCAGTGCAGAGCCACAGAGATGATGAAGGGAGTGGAACATCTCCCTGATGAGGAAAGGCTGAGGGAGCTGGGTCTCTTGAGCTTGGAGAAAAGGAGACTGAGGGGTGACCTCATCAATGTTTACAAATATGTAAGGAGTGAGTGTCAGGAAGATGGAGTTAGGCTTTTCCCAGTGATGACCAGTGACAGGACAAGAGGTAATGGATGCAAACTGAAGCATAGGAGGTTCCTTGGAAACATCAGAAAAAACTTCTTTACTGTGAGAGTGACAGAGCCCTGGAACAGGCTGCCCAGAGAGGTTGTGGAGTCTCCTTCACTGGAGACATTCAAAACCCACCTGGACATGTTCCTGTGTGATGTGCTCTAGGTGATCCTGCTCTGGTAGGGGGTTGGACTAGATGCTATTTCGAGGTCCCTTCCAACCCCTAGGGTTCTGTGATTCTGTGATATCCACTAGGGGCCGATATATTGGAATTACAGTGCTTTTATAGCTGCATCTCCTTGAGCCCACTTTGGAAATGTTAGCTCATTAGAAGGAAGCCACTCAAAAATCCTCCACCTTGCTTGTCTCTGGCTCAGCATAACTGGTATGCAAGGAAAGCACAGATTTTTCTCTCAGAAAAAAATAAGGATTGCTGTTTAATTTCATGCATATGTGTCATACAGCATGGATTCAGGACCTCCTGGTATCTGGTGGATTGCAGCTTCACTGCAAGCAGTCCTGGTAAGTATTGTCTGTGTGTGGGACTGTCCACGCAGCTCCACTGAAAACTTAAGATCAAACTGTCTCATAATGTTCCTGGTTTTTTGCTTTTTCCAGCTGGGCTGTTTACACTACCAATCCCTTTAGTATCACAACATGTGTGGTTTTCCCCCATTACTTTCCTCCTCCATCTCTCTGAATCAGCAGACACTCATATGAAAATGAAGATAATTAACTTGGCAAGTATGTAAAGGCTCTTGTGTTTAAAGAACGGATGGAAGTTCATGTTCAAATGTGAGTAATCCTGCTTTTTGTCCTTTGTCTGCAATGGATGTTCTCAGCCTGGTGTTGTACCTGAGCCTGACACATGGAGAATAAGCATAGTGTAGGCACAAGGCCATATTAGTCAGGGAAGTTAGCTGGAACTCAGGCCCTTGGGGGTTCCCAGGTCAAGGTTCAAGGTGGTTTCAATTGTAATTGGAAATGTCAAGATGTGTTCTTGGCTTCTGGATCAAAAGAGAGTATTATTGTGCTTATATCAAGCAAGCAGACCTCCAGGTGTTCTTAGGCTCACTGAAAACAGTAGTTTCTACAGCAGACTGTGGGACGAGCACATCGGATGCAAGGGAGTCGTGTCTCCAGTGCCGGGTGTCTCCATAGAAGAGAGACACGGACATACTGAAGAGAGTTAGAAAAGGATCACAGGCATGACTAAGGGCCTGGAGCATTTTTCATACAATGAAAGGCTGAGAGAGGTTTGACTCATCAGAGAAGGCTTGGGGGATCTAATAAATGTGTGTAAATGTCTGATGGAGACAGTAAAGAAGATAGAGCCAAACTCTTATCATTGGTGCCTCACAGAAGCACAAGAGGCACTGGGCACAAAATGAAACAAAAAATTCCATCTGATTCCTTAAGAAAACACTTTTTTACTCTGTGGGTGACAGAACACTGATACAGGTGACTCAGAGAGGTTGTGGAGTCACCATTACTGGAGATATTAAAAGCCTGATTGGCCACAGTCCTTTGCAACCTGCTCTATCTTGACCCTGCTGGAGCAGGAGTTGGACTAAATGGTGTCTAGAATCTCCTTCCCACTTCAACAACTTTGTGAAAACAGAGCTGGGCTGTGTCTAGCATGAATGAGGACAACTTAGTTCAAGTAGAATTTGGATTAAGGTGACTAGGCTTAGGTCAAAACAGAGCAACTGTTCTGGTTTTGTGAATATATGTAACAGTACAGGATCTCCTTACAATCTTCAAACTTCTACAAGCTGCACCTTATGGGACTGGGAGCAACACAGAGAAGTGCACTGTACTTTTACATGGCCAAAATTGTATAAAGCTTGAGGATACCAAGACTTGAGTTTTGATGCTTTGGGAAGGTTGGGTCTCTTGGTCATTATAGGCATGTAATTTGCTCATTTTGTAAGTTTAATCCCTTTGTAAGGCCTTGGGGCTGATTTTTGTTAGGCTTTGCCTGATATTGTCTTAGCCAGCTGAGAACTTTAAGTTGGTTTGTTTAGCGGCAACAACACATTTTTTTTTAGGGTTTGTTTTGTTTTAAAGACTTTGCTCCTGCTTAATTTTGCATAAGCATTTGGAATTACCATAATTTTATATAGGTGATTGGAACATGTAGTTACTAGTATGAAACATTTATGGTCATACTGTAACATAATGTGGGGTAATTCAGGTGTGGTGTGACAGTAGAGGCCACCAAAGAAGTCACAGATTGCAGTGCAGGGGAGTAGAGGCACAGAACTATAATGGAAGGTGCAAAGGGTAATATTGTAGGTCTTAGGGCTATAGCAAATCTAGACATAATATTAAGTTGAATAATATTGTAGGTCTTAGGGCTGTCGACAGCTCAGCCATGCTCAACCATGCAGAGATGAACAAAACCAGTTTTAGTGTTAACAAAGAGAAAAGGAACAAGTATCTGACTTATGGTAAGTTTCTTACCTATAGCAAATCTAGACATAATATTAAGTTGAATATCAATGAAGAAAGATTTAAGTGTGAAATTGTGCTACAAAATGTTTAACAATACTGAAATATGGGGCTGGGAGAGAGAAGGAAAAAAACGTTGCCAGCATACCCCTCAGCAAGGGAGAGGAAGAAACCCCATCATAAACATGATGCATGTTCTAGCAAAGGACTAGTGATGCTAACAACTTGTGGCAACCCCATTCCCCCCATCCTTGCCCCACAGGTGATTCTTGAGGCTGCCTTACAGTCACACTTGAAAGCCAGAGGGGCAGGATAAAGGAGAGCATAACACCAGAGAATGCTTTTGTATAGAAATCTTTGGCTGTATTATTGAGCTGTGCATTGTATTGTGTAGATAATGGAGATTCCAAATGTTAGTATCATTGTAACTGCACTGTAATAACAGTTTATTGTATTTTAGTTAGGCTGTTAAGATTTTAATTAGTCTAACATAAAATTCTTGGCTTCCCAAATGAAACATTTCCCCTTTTGCCCATAACAAGGCATTTAGTGTAATAATTTGTCACATAGGTACTACAAGGATTGAAGAATGACAAGTGTGTTCACAGAGAACAAAGGACTGTGCTGATGCACTGAAAGAAATCACAGAGAGAGGTAGACAAAGCCAGAATGATCTCCATCCCGATGACTAATGATAGAATACTTGCACTGTATTACTTATGTTATTTTTGCAATCTCCTGAGAAACCCAGTGGGAGGTGTTCCTGGTGATGTATGAAAGAAGCCAAAAGAAATAACAGCTGTCTGAAAGAATTTTCCTGTGTTAGGTAAAGCAGGGATATGATGAGGGGAAAGAAATGTTCAGTTGAGATAGCTTGCATAATTCATGCCAATTCTGCACTTAGTTTAGTTCACAGTTGATTAGCTTAATACCATTTGCAGGGAGGAGAAGCACTAAAGGTCTGATTCTTTAGTGTTCCTAGTATATTCCTGGTAAGTTTTTTCCAGCTGGATAATTTCAGCAATGTGATGGAACTGGGAAATTGCCACAAAGTTGGCATCAACCAGAGCCAGCTAGAAATTTAATCAAAGCCAACTGACAGATTAGGTGCAACCCTGTAATAAGATGGTAAGATGATGTGAAGGGCACTCAATCCAGTACAGACCATGTTGTTTCTGACCTCCTTGAGAAATACTGCAACTCTGCACCAGACATCTTTCTCATGAAAGCACTGTTGAACAGTTTCTAGTAGCATCATATTTTAGGTCCGTTTAGGTCATATGCACCTGTCTTTACCTGATGCTGGCACCTGAAATTAGTGAGGAAACAATTACATCAATTTATAGCTACCTATTGTGATGATTCCGAAGCAGCAGCTAAACCCTGTTGTGTTACTTGGATGTAATATAATGTCCTAGGCTTCTCAGAGAAGTCCTAGTTGTAGGCTTTAAAGCTTTACTTGTTTTCACTGAGATACTTAATAGAAACGGAAAATTGTTACTTATGGGGTGAAAGTTTGCTTGTTTACCTTGCAAATATCTGGAAACTAAT
Source organism: Chaetura pelagica (assembly GCF_000747805.2). Lineage (NCBI taxonomy): Eukaryota > Metazoa > Chordata > Aves > Apodiformes > Apodidae > Chaetura > Chaetura pelagica. Next base: position 5,873,519 of record NW_009952564.1, read on the forward strand.
TATTCCTTATGTTTTGAATAAACCAACCCCAAAACAACAACATAAAAAAACCCAGGGCAAACTAAACAAACGAGGACTAATGAGAATGTATAGTGTACTTAAGGTAAGTGAAAAATGTAAATTTGGGACCATAACCTGCCTAAACACTTGGAGACTTTCTTGCTGCTTGTAGATAAATGAAATGTATTTCATATTGTCTCTCTAACAGTCAACTTTTAAAAAATGTTAAGCTAAAAGAATTATTTTTTCTTCTTTGTGGTAGCCTGGAAGAAGGAAGTCTTTTTGTTGTGTGTAATAATTTCAGCTTATTTTGAAACAAATTTTAGAGAAAAAAAAATGTTAAATTCTTTGATTTGCTCAAATCTACATTTTCTGTGTTCACCTCCAGGAAAACATTGTCCAGCAATAAGAGTCACACAGCAGTGCAGCAGTGTTCACAGCTTCAGGCTTTCAGAAAAGGTTAACAACACAAGAGGCATAACAGCAAGCTGTGACCTAGCTGCCAAAACAGAAGAGAAATGAAGTTGGAAACAGTACAGAAAACTCTTGTGGCTCTTCCACAGCACATCAGTGTGGAGGGAACAAATCTGGAGGATATTCTTCACGAACGTTGCTTCAGAACCTTTGCTCAGTGTGGGCCTCGGAGGCTTGTGCTTGTGATGCCAGCAGTCAGTTCTTGAGCAGTGCATCGGGAAGGGTCTAAGGTGCCCAAATGCTGCTCTTGGACAAGCCACCTGTGCAGCTGGGAGCAATCTGGAGGACATGTGGCAGGCCGAGGGCAGGAGATGCTGCAGGCAGTGTCCCTGGGCCTTTGCCCTGGCGTCCTCTTGAGCCAGGAGTCCTTAGCACAGGGGAAGGACAAGATGTGGGAGGAGTGACTAGTGCAGCAGCTCCAAGTGCTCAACTGGGCCTGTGTCTTTGAGGAGCTGTTGGGAGCAGGGCTGAGAGCCCTTCCTGACTGCAGTGGCAGCCCCTGAGCTTGGGGCAGGGCAGGGAGGCCCCAAGAGCATCCTTTCCCCCAGGACAGGGGGTGCCAGTGTCCCTCAAGGAGGAGTGGGAGCATTCTGGTGTGCTTCTGAATGCTGAGCCTGCAAAAGGGACCAACTCTTCATCAAATACAACATTTGCATTGTTGGAGCATGTGGGGATAATGGTGATTAGTACAAAAAATGTAGTAAAGATCCTTGTGCTGTAATAGAGCTCTGCATCATGCAGCACCCAGCACCCTACATGGCCAAGTGACCTGAGCTCCATAGACCAACAGGGACAATACTTCAGGCTCTGTTTTTGGAGCAGGAAGGCTGCTAGAATATAAAGTTTTCCTCTTTCCCAAAAACAGGCATTACCTGAGGCACGAATTAATTTATCTGATCTAGCAGGAAGAGCTTGTAGTTTCTTGTGCTGCACAGCAAAAATCTTTTTTTAGTGTGTGTGGAATACAGTCAGACAAACCTGTGTCACTGATTGGTAATAAATAACACAAAAAATACTGTTTTCCTTTTAACTTATACTGAGCTTCATGACATGTGGGTTGTTCTTTTTTTTTTTCCCCTGATGCAGAGATGGACCCTCAGGTTGAAGAGGTGAGGTAAGTGTGTGCTGCTCTTCTATGAAATGAGGTGCTGACCTCAAAATCTGGGGTAAGGTGATCTAAAGATTGGCCTCCTCATGAATTTTCTTTAATCTAGAAAAGACTTTTGCCTTCCAGTGACGCATCTGTTTTGCTTTCCAAAGTTGACAGCCATGCTGATCAAATGCACTATTTGGTGCTACAGGAATGCAGTTTAAGAGAAAAGGAATCTTATAAATTATTATTAATCCCTCGGCATCCACGGGTGCAGGTAGGTGGCACTTTGGTCTCCTTCACTGCATGAATTATTCACAGATTTGTAAGAATTTATGGGTAGACACTGAACGATTCTTCTGTACCCAGATGAGATGAATGATTTAAACAAATGTAAAAGCCAACAAACTAAAAAACATGCCTCTATTCCAAAGTGAAAAGTCAGTGCATATTCTCATAATTATTTGGGGTTCTATATCTTAAAGCTTTGGGTTGTGATAATGTGTCTAGTGAATTTGAGCAAGGGGAAAGCTTTTAACATGATGGAGAAACACTCATGAAAAATATAGAAGAAAATTTAACAGGAATAAATGAACTTCGTACTACTTGGAGGCTGTTCTGAAATATGTATGTGTTCCTCCTGCAGATGGTTTCTTGGAGAGAGTCTATTTTCGAGGGAGGTGGTTAGGCATAAAGCTTCAGCCTTGGAGGTATCATTGATTTATTTGGAAATGGTGACTGATTATGTTGTAATGATGTTTTGGAAGACATGAAATGAAGTACATTCCACTGTCTGGATGACCCTTGGCTTTAAATTCCAGCAGATGACAGTGACTGGGCACATCGGTGAGGGGACAGAGGGAAACTGGCACACTCTGCCAATGTAAGCACTGTGAAAAGATATCATCTGTTTGAGTTCAGCAGCAGATTTTGCAAGAAGCCAAAGGAAGCTGTAACTAAGAGGTAGGTGGGAATTAACAGAAATGCCTTTATCGTTCTTTATAGAAATATATTTGATAATTTTAAACCTTGTGAACTTTTGCTGAGAAGCTGGATCATGTGAGGTACGATACCTCATGTGAGGTATCTGCTCATTGTCCACCTGTTGTGATTCATTCCTCCTGGTCTGTGATACATGGGCAGTTTGGCTATTCACAGTTCAGTTGCTGCACCTCCAGCTAATGCTGTTGTGTTGCTGTGAAAGAATCTGCTTCACTTAACAGCTCTATGGCTGCTCCTCTTTCCTGCCTCATTTGCTGTAGAGATGCCAAATAAGCAATAGTCATGATTTTTGGAGACCTCTGGCCATGTGTTAAATCAGAGATATACTTGAAGACACGGTCTCCTGGGCAGAGACCAGGCTGAAGAAGGGGAGTTCAAAAGCCAATGATGCTGCCATTTAAACACCATTTCAGCGCAGTCACTGAGTTGAAAGGACTGCAACTGATCAAGTCGAAGGACTTTTTGCCAAGGGGATGAAACTGCAGCAACCACAACAAGTGCAGAGAGAGAGGGAGTCTGCCTCCTTGCCCCAGGCTCGTAGTGGCAGCTCCTGACCAACAGGGGTTGGCCCTGCCTCTGTGTGGGCTGAGACCAGGCTGATGGTGACCCAGCCCCCTTCACGTACAAGTGCTGCCCCAAGGAAGGCCAATGAGAGGGCTTGGTGCAGCAGTTCACGCAGGCAGGGCATGCAGAGAGGGTGCAGCCACCTCTCTGGCTCCAGGGGTATCTTAACTAGTGGTCATCAAGCTCCCAGAAGAATGTTAACTGAGACCACAAGGACAGAGGAGAGAGACAGTGGGAGAGCTCAGCCATGCTCACTACCTGATGGAAAGCAGTGGCCCAAACACTCACCAGAACAGATGCAACAACCCAGGCAGAACTCCCACAGAAACAGGCAGCTGTCTAGGTCACAGGCTACAAGGAGTGCCAGAGCCTTGCGCTGGCGACAAGTGGCAGTATTGAGAACTGCTGTGTCCGCTGTGAACAGGTGGATGATTTGCATGAGGTCGAAAGGTTGAGAAGCATTAGGGAAGCTGAACAGGAGATGGACTGGTGGAGCCATTCTCTGCCTTCCTTTGAACAGAAAAGCTGTGGAGCACCCATCAGAGAGCACTCAGGAACAAAGGGCCTGTGTATCCTCCCACTGTTGGGCCAAAGGCAGAGGCTGAAATAAAAAGAGCAAGTGGAGGCAAGTTTGTGCTAAGGACAGCAGGCGAAATCCCCTCTTCCTCACCTTGTGCCCCCAGGTGCCTCTGAACAACCAGGTACAGGGCTCTGGTTGAGAAGGAACAGCTATATGAGGATGGGGGCAATAGGCAAGGTGCACCAGAGTTGCATACACAGTCAGACAGGCCTACTGCCTGTATCACCACCACGCACAAAAGGAATAAAGTAAGGGTCCTAGTTGTAGGCAAATCTGTTCTGAGATGAACAGAGGGTCCAATATGCTGCATAAACCTTCCTCACAGGGAGTTCTGCTGTTTCCCTGGAGCCTGGGTAAAGGACATCACTGGAAAAATTCCTAGCTTAGTGAGAGAGACTTCAGGGCATTGGGACAATTACTGAGAGACCCTGGGGTGCAGGGGACCCAGAATTTTTTGGGACTGTTCACAGCTCAGCAGATGCTGTGGAAGTTGCTGGGGGTGGGGGAAGGCAATAGGCGTTTGCACATTCCTGAGCACATTTATATGTAATTGTATATATTTTCTTTTATCATTAGTGTTTAATTAAAGCTGTGTGGTTTAGTTTTCAATCCAGAAAAGTCTCACTCTCATGCACTCTCTCCTTCCCTACCTGGGTGGGAGGGGGAGGGGATTGAGACCGTTGTTGTCGATCCTGAGTCAAATCATGCCATGTTGGAAGGAACAGGAGTATCAAATCCATCAACACATAGCTCTGTGGCTTGTGTCACCAGCACAGTTTTGGTTTTTTTGGTAACAGAATGGCCTACATAACATCAGGAATGCTGGCATCAAGCAGGAGACACCTTTCTCAAGGGGGCAAGGGGGTCTTTGCTCAAGAGGTTGCAGGGCTGATTGACAAGGCTTCAAACTAGATGCAAAGGGGGAGTGGGATAGTCATATTAAGATTGTTTGTGATGAGCAGCAGGAAGACACACCAGGGTTGGAAGGATGGGGTGATAGTAAGGGCCTTCAACATGTTGCCCTGAAGCATGCTGTGGATACTGCAGCACAGGCAATGTCTTACAGAGAAGAGCCAGGGGCTCCTGAGGTAACAGGAGACAGCAGGGTAGCACCCATGAAACACCTTGAGGGAATAAAGGAGCGTTCCTCTAAGAAGGTGACACAGCCAGCAGCCCAGCTGAAGTGCCTCTACACCAATGCATGCAGCACGGGCAACAAGCAGGAGGAGTTGGAAGATACAGCGCTACAGGAAAGCTACAACATCGTGACAATTACAGAAACTTGGTGGGATTAATTCTATGACTGGAGTGTGGCTATCAATGGCTGCAAGCAGTTTTGTTAAGAGTTTTTTTGCAGGAGGCTAGATTTTGCTTAAAAAGATGTGACCTAAAAGATGTCTTTTGAGTCCAGGTATTAAATTGCTGTTTATGAGTGGAAGGAAATTTGGAAATGGCAGGTTTTACAGGGTTTCTTTCTGTTTAATGATAGATTATGTCTTAAATACTCCAGCAAATTTGAGCTCAGAAACAATAGGTTGAGAGATGAAAGAAAAGAGGTTTTGGTTGTATCATGTGAGAAAGAGAGCAACGCAACTCAGACATATGGGCTTTACGCTTACACGTGGTTGGACTCTGTGGGGGACATCATTCTCCAACCTGTCAAAGCTCAGTGTACAGCAAAAGTTCTGGTGTAACTGGTAGTCTTTTGATGAGCAATCAATTTGTCTGGAGCCTGAGCCTTTAAAGCTGGTCAACAGAAAAATTCTCTATTGAGAGTTGACTAGCAGACAAACAGCACTGGAGTTTTAAGCATTTCTGATATCTCTGAAGGACTGGGTTTCCTTTATAATACCTTAATTATAAAAGCTGTGCTTCTAGCATTTGCTCTCAATTAAATACACTTGTTTAGTTTATTCTTCACACATGGATTTCCCATCTTCACCTGACACTGACTAACCAGAGAAGTACCCTGCAGACTGAAAATCATTTGGATAGTTTAGTTTCCTGTCTGCTTAAGTCTTTGAATACCACTGCATGTATCAGATGATAGATTTGAATCTAACAAATGTAGATATTAAATGTAGTTACATTTTATTATCTTTCTAGGTCCCTTCCAACTTTAGATATTCTACAGTTCTATATCAAAAAGTAATTAACAAGGATGACACTTAAAATCTGAGATCCCAGCTCCTCCTCTTAAATGCTCTTTCACTGCTTGAGACTCTAGCTCAGAAAAATGAGGGTGAAAATGAAGACAATCTTTAACAGGAAGTGTCTAACTTTCAAGTCCTTACAGTGCTGCCTAAACAGTGCTTACAGGAGGGTAAAGAAATGCAGCCTGCACTTGAGAGAAACACTGCAGCTAGAATCAAATGCTTGTGGTGTCTTCCCTTGGCACAGCTTCCTCTGTGCTGGCACAAATGTCTGATGAACAAATGTCTCTAATCCCAGGGGGGAAATTTCCGTCCCATCTGCTGTGCAGCTCCATAGCCTTAACTGTGAAACAGAGGAGTAAAGATTGCCAAGTAGGGATGATCTTGCCCATGGAGCTTTCTTGTTAACTCACTCTACTTGTCTTGCTGCACCTTCAGCAAAGACTAGCCTCTCAAACACATTTTAATAAGTCCTCTGTGGAAGAAGAAAAAAATGTGGTGGTTTTGAACAAACGTCGTTGGGGATTAACTATTTGTCAAAAGATGAAGAGTCCTGTCTGCTGATTGTTTTCATCCTGCTTTCTCACCAGCTTAGAGGGTGTATGCAGTTGTGATGAGAATACTGCTTTTAAATCCATCTTAGCAGGAGAAATATAGTAAGTGTTTTGTATTCTCATCAGTACATTGCTGATGAAAGAAGTATTTGTCTTTCATGGTTGGGCATGCATGCTGAAGTCTTGGCTGGAAGCCTTTTGTTCTTGCTTTAAACATGGCAAAGGGAACAGAAGATGAAAAAAAAAATAGGTTTGATTACAGCAGAGTTGTGTGTTTTTATTGCTTTGATTCTTTGCACAAAATTGACCAAAATGGAAATGAAAACTGAGTTTTGTTTTCTAATGTGGTCAGTAAAACCTGCAAGAGTTTTTTTCAAGGTTTTAGGTAATGAATGCACAGAGAAGCCTTAGAGTCAGTCATTCTTGTTTGATATTTCCTCTATCCAATTCTGCAACAGCTAAAAATAATTGTATTTTAAAAAGCAAATCTAGAATTCAGTGCTGCTACAGAGGCTTTTCCTTTAGCTCTGAATAGCGTACTAATTGAAGGGATTTGACAGCTCTTAGGCATTCATCATTTGTCTTGCTCTTACTGTAGATGCTTAATTTAGTTGCAAAATAATTCTTGAATTTGTTATTGTAAAAATTGCCAGTAACAACCTGGCAAGGTATAGCAAAGGCAGGTTGTCCTTTGGTACAGCATGAGGGAAAAAATGATAGCAAGCTAGCTCTTGTCTGAAGACTTAGAAATCTAGAGAACATCAGGGGAGTGAGGAGATGCCTAAGAAGAGGAATACCAGAAACAAGACATCATGACAGGCATCTTGGGGTGTTTGAGCTGGGATTTATGCAATAGACTTATGCAATTTGGCTGTACTTCTTAACAGGAGGAAGAAGACAAGGTGTCAGATGGAAAAGAAATAATGGGGAGGATGAGGAAGTTGACGGCAGAAGAATGTTAAATGAGAGGCGGTTGGGAATATTTTGGGAGCAGAACAAAGCCTTGTGCTGAGAGTTATGGTTGTGGCTGATGTGACAGCAGAGCAACAAGTATTTTTCCATAGCTAGTCTGCCCATTTTAACTAGATGAATAAGTTATCTCCATTAAGGTGTGATGTTCTAGTCAGTCAATTGAACTTCCTGAAGCATTAAGTCTGACATGATCAGTGCACTGATGGTCCACTCCTGATGAGGTGACCTGGCACAGAGAGCACCAGTATTCTTACTTTGAGGGTGCAGCA
>NW_009952564.1:5881243-5980877 GCF_000747805.2 Chaetura pelagica
AGCAGGAATAGGGCTGCTCCAGTGTGAGGGGGTACCCTGAGCTTCAGGTTGTGGTGGGGTCCTTCAATGGCACCAAGTTGATGTCCAGGGAGCCTGGTCGGGGCCCAGGGTCAGGCACTGGTATCCACATAGCACCAGCCCAGGGCAGACCTGGAGGCCTGACCGAGGCAAAAAATGTGTCCCTGGGCCTGGGAAAAGCAGGGGGCTTGGGGGAGAAGTGGGACTGTGATAAGGAGGAAAGGCAGATCACAGAAATTAATGCTTGTCAATGCTCCTGGGGCCTGACAGGATTGACTCACTCTTGTGGTAGAAGACTTAAAAAGGAGTGAGATTTTTTTCAGTAAATGTGACCCACAGCCACCCAGTATATTGTCTTCCTTTTCTTTGGAGGCTAGCTCTTCCACTGCTTTTTCCCTGATGCTTCCTAAATTGCAAATGATTTTGAGAATCCGACTCTGGGAGGTAGTTATGAATAAGAAAGTAGAGGGAGAGTGTGTGTACCGAAGGCAGATGCTACTGCACCAGACAACTGCTGCTGCAGCTGGACGTGAACAAGACTGAGCAACAGAGACTGTAGCTGTAGGTCAGCAAGTCACTGGGCTGCTGAGTTATCAGGAGTTTCCTACTCATGTCTCTGCCAGTCTTCAGCCTTCTCAGGCATGGATTGACTCTCCTAGCCTTTGAGTCAGCAGGTACTATTTCTGGCTTGGGACAGGTGTGGTTTGATTTTAAACAGGGGAAAAGCTTATTTTCTCCTCCAGCCCTTCTTGCTTATCTTGTGTGATGGCTAACAAAGCAGATTCAATGCAGAGAGAAGAGGCATAAGGATCCACTGCGGTCACTTATTTCACTGGTTCTTAAAAAAAAAAATATAAATAAATCAAAAAACAGTCTGTGTGTGAGGTGAGTAGAGGACAGTCTTGGCAGCCTGATACTGCTAATTGATCCTCACCTAGAGTTAAGCCTTCCCGTGCCCGCGCCGCGCTCAGCACCACGGACAGCGCCGGGGGGCGCGGGGTCCGGGCTGGGCCCGCCCTGGGTCTGGGGGCAGCCGCTGGGCTGCTCGCTGCCTTCTGCCTGCTCCTTGGAGCTGAGGAGCATCTCCGCTCACTCACGGCTGGGATTGGAAAAATATTTTCAGGAATCATCGAATTTTATCTCTTCCTGGGAGCGGAATTTAAATTCTACCCCAGAGCTTGCATCTCGTTCATACACATTAGAGCCTTCCTTATTCACTCAGTGAGGGGAAAACAAACCAAAAAATAAAAATACCCCACCTCAACTCTGCCTATCCCAAGCTGTCAAAATATGCAGGAGCAGTATATAGAGATTGTAGGTACTATTAGTATTGGTGTCTAATTGCTTCAACCTGGACCACAAGGGATGACGGATATTATTTATTCATGGTGCTGCCATTGTTTCATTTGCTGATAAGAAAATTAGCCTTTGGCACTCATTTTGGCTGCGAAGGAGTAGGATTGCTTAATAAATATGTGTTCTTTTGTAGACAGTTGCAGATGTTGGTGTATTTTTGTAGCAAATTCTTATTTTAGAGAATCTCAGAAACCTTTTGTTCTTGCTGATATGAGTGGCATAAAAATATATTTCCACACTCCTTCTCAATACCCAGGCTGCTAAAGCCTCTCTCAGTATTTTCACTTACAGCAGAGTCATTTGAATATGTGACCTTGAAGTTGTAACTTAGAAGGATCTATAGTGATCCAAAGAAATCATGAAACTGGACTATGTACAGAGGAGGTTAGCAGAAACAGGTCACTAGTTTTTTAATCCAAACTGGCCACTAATGCCTTTATTTGGCCGTTGAGTTTGTGAATAATGGGAAGTCTAACGTTTTGATTCAAAAGGGATGCAGTACCTTGATAAAATATGGTAATGCATCACTCCTTGATGTCCTGGAACACAGTAAGTGTTCAGTATGATTTTTCTGCCATCTGAGCTAATACTGTTAATTTGCTCTTGAACACGTGTAATTTGCTTCTACGTAATTTCTCTTCTTTGGCTTCTACCCCACTGTACTACGTGTCAAGAATCCCTTGATGAAAAGGAGTACTTACTGAAACCAAAATCTGATCAGGAATGTAATTCCTTGAAGAATAAGACTTTATGCTATGGGCAAAAGTTTGTAGTAGATCAAAGCAATGGCCTGTGTAATTGCCAAGTCAATCAAGCCATGAAGCAGAAAGCAAAGGCTTTAATTTCTAGTGCTCCCATTTGCAAGTACACAATGGGCTGTCATTGCCTAAGTTGCTTCAGCTCCTATCCTTAAAAACCAGAGCTGCCCTTCTGCTGGTGATTCATACTTTCAGAAATAAACTTGCAATAAGAGCATTAATATATATTTTGAAATCACACTCACCCAACAGTTCTTCAGATGAAGAAGAAGGGTTTTAAAAAAGAAAAATTTTCTCTCCTGAACACCTGACAAGAGACACCTTGTGTGTCTTTGTAGGCTTTGATATTTAATCATTAGTAGAGGTACATTTTGTTTTCAGTATTTTTCTGCACTGAGAGAGTCAATCTTATCAGTTGATTTCTCTAGGTTATCAGGGACATGTTTAGATAGAGGGCAATTTTGAAGGAAATCTAGATATAAAATGTGCTGCTACTGGCTGGTCTTTGATATTCAGATAAACATAGTTTGCAGGCTCTGTCTTCACCTTTAGGGTAATTCCTTTTCCTCTGTTTATTTTTATTGTTATTATTTTAGTTCTTGTGAAAGGAAAACATTACAAGTTAGTCAATGATTCAAAGCTAGCTCAAGTCATCAGAAGATGACATCAATTATTGTTTGGCTCCTGTGACCAGTTTTATCCTCATCTAAGTTTTTAGGAGTGATGTGAAAAATCTTTAACATTGTCATGTTTTGTGGTGGTAAATCTGCTCCTGAGCAATCTCACTTAGTAGAAGAAGACTTTTTAGTGACTAGTGAGGTAAGCTGTCAAATTGATGACTTGACAGTTTATTACCCCAAGCTTGGGAAGGGGTAGAGTTACAAATCTGTTTGAGTCGTTCGCTGAGAATTGAGGATTTTGGCTTTCAGTTTAGCACCTTACTAAACAATCTGAGAGAAAAAAGTTACTTTCTTCGGCTGCTTTTTCAAGGGATGAGGAGAGAGCTAGTGCAGTTCAAATGAGCTTTGGAAGCTGTAGATGCCCATTGTTTGGACCAGAGTCACTGGACTAAGGCAGGTAGCCTGCAAAAGTGCTGCCTTGTGGATCTGGTTTTGCCCATTGCACAACATCACACAGAGAGAGGTTGAGATTGGAAGTATCCTCTGGAGTCCATTTAGTCCACTCATCTACTCAAGCAGAGTCAGCTAGAGCAGGTTGTCCAGGACTATGGCTCCAAGGATGGAAACTCTACAACTTCTCTGGACAACCTGCCAGAGATGGTTTATGACCACCCTCACGAAAATAATTTGTTAATAATCTGTTTGATTGTAATCTACTGTATTTCAGTTCCTGCTCATTACATCCTGGTGACAAATCCTGACAAACTTCTTCCATGTTCTGATGTATCTGCTGAGGCCATTTTTTATAATTTTTTTTTAGCCTTATTTATTTATTTATTTTGTTCTGGCACTCCTAATATTTTATATGGTTTCTGTGTTTTCTGGTTCTACATGTTCTTTGAGGTTGCAGTCTTGTAGCTATAAATTTCCTTTGTTTTGCTGGGACTTTCTCACCACGCAAGGTAAAGGCCATAGGGTAACAGAAACTGTAAAACATAATTTTTCCATATATGAGCAGCAGAACTTGAAGCAGCCAGGGGGCTGCAAATGCTTTGGTGATGTACAAGAAGTAGCTGTCTTGGTTAAACCCCTTAAAGTTGCTTCTTTACCACTGTTACTGCTTGCCTCATGGTTTTGTGGGGTTTTTTTCTTTAGTGTTTATCCCTCTGTGTTCCCTATTGTTTCACCTTTTCATGTGACCATTCAGTTTTTTTCTTCCGACTCAAAGACGTTTTTATTCTCACTAGCAGGGTTACGTGCATCTTTAAATTTTCTATGTGACGAAATATATTCTGAGAAGACTTCTAACAGTGCATAGATCACCTTTAAAACTGAACGTTCCAGGAGACTTCATCTCATGATAAAAAATAATAACAAACAAAAAACACCCCAACAACAACAACAAAAAAACCAACACCAAAAAACACCAACAAACTCAAAATGTATTGGATTTTATCAGAGTGATTTTGCAATGTGCTAAATATTTTCAGAAAAATAGGCACAGGTTCAGCTCTTATTCTAGGCATTACCTCACATTAAATAAGTGTAAAAGTATATATTAACAACTATAATAAAAAATAATAAAAAATGTTATTATCCTTGAAGAAGCCAGAAGGATTGCTGCCTTGACTCTGCATCCTTTAAAATCCTAATTAAATTTTTACCCACTACTCCATTTGAATAAACACCCAACAACAAAAAAAACACTAATCAGTTAGGTTGGAATTACTTTTTTGTTTTCTAGAAGTGTGAACCAACTAGTAACTTTTTTTTTTTTTTTTATGGTTTAAACTAATATTTCCCCATCTGTGCTTTGCTTATGCACTCCCTTTGTGAGAAAACTGAAGTCACAATCCCAACACAGAAGCAGTGGGCTTGATATTTATATTAGAACTGTAACACATGGACATCTGTTCTCTTTACCCTTTAAAAGATATTGCTTCCAAAATCTAATATTTGGCTTTTCCATCTGTGGGCTGTTGCTGGGAGATGTGGTTGGTGGGAACTTGGGAAAGGACCCCAACATCACCCATGGGGTGGCCCTTGCCTGTTGGATGCGCCGGGGCCAGCAGAGGTGTCTTCATCCAGCCCCAGGGCTGAGGCTCTGCTGGTCTGGCCTCCTGCTGGTGCAGGGGCACGGCTGAGGGACCCAGAATCCTCTTTCAAGTTTGCTGATGATTTGTTGTGAGGTCTCAAAATAATCCTTTCCTTCTGCCTCTGTTTCCTTGCACATAAAATGAGAATATTGAAACTAATCTGACTTGATCCAATATTTTGAACTTTACTGAAGGGAATGTGCTGATGGCAGAGCTATTAATTGGTAATACGTGCACAGATAAAAGAGAAAGGACCAAAGTAATTTCAGTAGGACAGGACAGTAATGACAGGGAGGATGCATTAAACCAGGGACTAATGCTGACCCTTAATATGTGCAAATGTCTAATCAAGATTTTCCTCCTGATCTAGGGTAAGATTTTTGTGGCAGCCAGTCTTCCATTCAAAAGCCATTTTGAATGAACATGTGGGCTGGCATGTCTGCACTTTGCCTTTCCCTTTGGGAGCTTAGTGCCTGTTATCACAAAATGTCAGTATCCAGTGTTATAGGTCTTCGTAGGAGTTAAGTCCTCCTGCTGCTGGGTTCAACTCCTAAACACACACATTCATAGAGCAGTTGAACTACAGAGCTGTAGATGTGAATGTTGCACTATTTCTTCTCTTCCTTCTTAAATATACTTGAAAGACTTGAAGCCTGAACTGTAACTAAAAATGCCTCACAGTTGATGCCAGGATGAGATGGAAATATCTCCTGGCTATCACTGAAACTCTGTTTCCTGCCCTTAGAGCAAATATAACAGAGATATGCCTGTTCTCTTGCTAAAGAGGTGTTGGATAGTTTATATTCCTACTCCTGCATCATTACCGTGGTGTGTAACAGGACTAATTACCCAGAACAGAAGCAGAGAGAGGATCTTGTGCATGGGCCATTGGATAAGGCATAAAAGGCAGGCTGCTCCCAGACAGGGTGCTCAGTTTCTGCTCTGCCACAGGCTGCAGATTGATTTTGGCTTCTGGAAGTTTCTCTATGGCATTTCTGCTAAAGTAGAGACATTTTTCAAGGGTAGGCTAAAAGGTAAGAGGTAGCACAGGGAAGGTGGGAAGAAAGTTTTACTATGTTTTCTTCTCACAATTATCATATTTAGTTTTCAAATGCCATCTCAGACAACATCAAGGATTATGATGCCAGAATATTTGTCTATCAGATCCCTTCCCTCTTACCTTACAGTACTGTGTATTTCCACCACATCTGCAGTACTCCCTGCCTAAAAATGGGAAGCTGTCAGTCTTGAACGAGAGCTATATGTTAATGCACTAAGCACAGGGACAAGGGGAGGCAGAATCATTTCTATGCACTGAGAGGTGGGAAAGTTAAACTGCTCCTGTACTGCAAGGCTTGCCTGCAATGCTCAGGCAACAATACAAACAGTGGTAGGAGAGAAAAATGCTGCATGAAAAGTCAAACAAGGCATTTCACAATAGCTATGATTCAATTATAACCTTGACCTGAAATGTTTGGGAACTGACTCATGGACCCATGACTCTTAATCACTGGACAAAGAAGCACACTGACATACACACACATACACACAAAAAAAAAAAAAGTTAGAGATCCAGGCTGTTCTGTGAGAAGTTGTTGAAAGCCTTGTTGTGATGCTTTTCACCTTGGAAAAGCTTCCTTTCCTCCCTTTACCAGCTGGTAATAACTGTCTGAGCTGGAGATGTGCTATAGCCCATCACCTCACAGTCCTTCATCCAGTTCAGAAGTTACTGATCTCTAACCGAGTGTCCTAGAAGTTAGAGCAGACAATGCAACAAACAGCTGGGGTAGCAAAATGGTCTGTTCCTGCTCAGAGCCTTGGAGAAGGAGGCAGCAAGGCCAGTGAACCAAGGTGCCTTGAGCATCTATGGGAAATGAGTGACAGCTCTAGCTACGGCTCCCTTGTCCAGGGGACAACTCAATGCATATCCTCTTCAGAACACAGCAAAAGGGCTACCATCTTTCTTTCTGAGTCCTCTAAAACCTGACTGGAGAAGGGGGAAAGGGCAAGAGACATCAATCTCTTCCCTATCCTTTCTTTGGAGAATAACACACAGAGCGTTTTAATGGTAAGAGTTAAAATCTTCAACATGGAAACAGAACCATTTATTTCAGCACAAAGAAAACTAACTTGTTTGTCTTCATTTATTAAAAAAAACCCAAACAAACAAACAAACCCACAAAAAACCCAACAAAAAACCAAACAAAACCAAAATAAATTTAAAAAACCCAACACCCAACCAAACAAAATAATAATCATTCTAATGAAGGTAATTTTTTTATTATTAATTGACGCGGCCCGGATTTGATAACCCAGGAAGGTTAGAACTGGACCCCCTTGCTTTCTAAGCTCCTGCTGCAATAGAGGAGCCAGGGGCAGCTGGGTCCAGTCCTGTACGTGTCACAGCTCAGACTGGGCAGCCCAGGGAGGTTAGGACTGAACCCTCTTGCTTTCCAGACTTCCTTCAGAGAGGAGCCCAGGTGTGGCTGGGCCCAAAATCCTTCTCTCAGACCTGGTCTTTCCCCAGAGAGAGTCAATGTGTGACGGTCCGAGTCACAGCTCGGCCGTCCAATGCCCCTTGATCAGGTGCAGCGACACACAAGGTCTGCTTGTAACAAACAGCACATTTATTGCACTAGTAGGAGTTAATACTGAGCAACCTAAACAAAGCCACCTGCATATACATATTAAGTAAGGAAAAGGGGTTGAGAAGAAAAGGTGAGGGGGGTGGAGAAAGAGAGAAACAAAGAGAGAGATGACGAGGACGGGAAAATCACAGGTCCTGGATCCAGCGCCGTTGGTCCAGCCAGCGGGGGCGGGGCGATGTCGATGGTCAGTGTTGATGGAACTCCCCAAGCCCACCATTGCAGCCCCCCTGTTCTATAGGCCTAGAATCTTGATTTCACAACGAGTACCTGTGATTAAGCCATGCAAGTGTGAGCAGCTGGAGTGGACCTACCCCCCTCCGCCCCTGGTCATGTCTTTATCTGAGTCGTTATCTCATCTATGCAGGCCATTACTGCAGTTTCCATCCTTCCAGGCAGGCCTTTTGGGATGCATATGAGCAGAGGCTACAACGGGGTTTCAATACCATTTCCCAAAGTAGGTCCAGAGGGCTGGTCCCTCACATTAATTTAGCAATGAAGCTAAGAAATCAATTATTTGTGTAGCTCTATTTCATACCATTGGTAGACTTTGGGCCAAGCTGTTTCAGTTCAATTCCATTAGCACAGAGTGTAATCTTAGCCACGTTGGTCTTGAGTTTGCTGATTTTTAAGTCACTTTTGTGATTGGCAAAAGCCTGAGGAAAAGGCCTATAACGGAAGCTTGCAATAAATTGAATAGGTTGCAGACAGCTAAAGTAGTTTCTGCCTGTAACAGTGTGTGACAGTAAATGAATTTAAAATGGTGAGCAAGAACTGTAGATTGCCTAATTCGACAGCTGAACAGTTTAATGAAGCTGTTAAATTAGAACTCTGTCTGCAAAGGCGTGGACTAAAACGATCATAGCAAATCATTGTGCATTGATGGCCTTTGTGACATCAATTTTGTCTCTTTCTAGGATTGCGTATCTGATGAACAAAAGTAATTGAACTGATACAGTTTGAGTTTCTCCAAGATATTTGGCCATAAATGCCATGTAATACCTGATTTTTGTCTTGGAACAAAAACTCCAAAACAAACATTAGAAAATGTGTATATTCAGAACTGGTCTGCTTACTGGCATGCCTCAATGTACTCATCAATGGGAGGATGTTTGCAAGTTCTTAGCTGAATATTTCACCAATTGGAAATCTGAGGCAATATATAACTTGTAAATGACACACTTACTAGCAAACATTAAGTATGAGGTTTCTGAGGAGGCCTTAATTAAGATTGTCTACTTGTGTAGCTGAGCTCTGGTGATGTGCCTCTTGATTAGCCAAAAGCAGGGTGACAGGTACATGTGGGAATTTAGAGCAAGGGTTTCCTTAACAGTTTAACTGCCTTGGAAATCAGTTGACTAAAAGATACAGGGATCTTGGAGAGTATTGGCCTAGGTGGAGCTCTTGAGGAACATCCATGACAACTAGACACCAGCAGGATTTATAAAGAGAAACATGTAGGAAGATGGGAGGCTTTTTGCCCAGCTACCCAGCCTTTGGCTCAGTGTTTTAGTTGGTACTGGACATCCCAACTGTGCTTTAGATAATTTAGGGTGACATGACAAGCTTCTCAGTGAGACTTAAGAAGTCGTTCAGTGCCATCATTGAAAAGAGGTGAGATGTTTGATGTCAGAGCACAACAAAATCCAGTGGCTGAAGGTCCCCTCACTTCATGGCTGCAAGTGGAGCAGGCTTTTATGTATTGCATTTGGGTGTGTATTTACCTATGGAAGCACTTCATTAAGGTAAGGTTCAGGTGTCCCAGGCCCAGGGTTTCAAATGGTTACCTTTGGGAGCTCATTCCCAAACACAGATCTTCCTCTGAAACACTGTGTGTTGTCTGTGGTCAGGGATGGGATGCTCCAGAGAAAAATAATGACTTCAAATAGCAGAGTATCCCTTCCCTCCAGTCCTGCAGCTGTTTGCAGAACGAGCTGCAGCTCAGGGACTCTGTATCAGACCCAGTGACTAGGGCTATGAAGGGATTTCCTGTTAGGATGGCTTAACTGTGATCTTTGGGGTCATTGATTTCTTCTGTAGTGTGCAGTCCTGTATTGGAATCAGATGGGTGTGTTTGCTCTACTCAGCTTTCTGCCACTGTTGGCCCTGTGCCTGTCCTGCTTTTGCCTCTGACCTCCAGCAGTTCAGTCTTAAGGACTAACTAATGGTCAGACTAATAGGTCCTCTCTTCTCCTACTCACAAGGAAAAATGTTCTCAAAAATTTACCTATGTTTGCTGATCCATTGTGGCTGTTGTGTAGGTGTTTCTTAGAGGATGCAAAGGGCAGATAAGAGGCTTTTACAGATTTTACTTCTAGGCAACCTTTTGGAACTTTCTGGCATTTTTTGTCCTTGGTTTATCAATAATACATCTGATTTGTGGAAAGAATTTCTTATGTATTTTGTTTCTGACATCCAAGTTCAGAGGTCTGCTCTCTTCGTGTCCAGAGCCCCTGCAAATGTCTAAGCAGAAGGAAAATTTTTACATTTTCTGCAATTTTCTTGGAAGACAAGAAAAAAAGCAAAGATATTTTGTTTAAAAAGATGTGTTAAGTTTGGGGAATTTTTTTTCAGTGCTCTCTTGTCTTCTTCCCTTCCAGTGATCAGAAACAAATGTTTCATGAAATAGGCTGATGACAGATGGCTGAAAGGAGATCAGGCAAATCTACAACTGTTTCTTTTGAGAAGCAGACTTATAGCCACTTGATGTTGCAGCTGCATGCTTTTCTACCTCTTTCAGCAGCTGGTATAGCTGGGTTATTTTAGTGAATCACTTGATAATTTTCTGCAATACAACTGTGACTTGCTTGATAGAAGACACTGTTTAGAGGGATATGATCCCCCTGAAGTTGGTGGTTGCAGTTTAGGACCTGTTGTGTGTTGTTGTGATGCATGAAATACAACCTAGTCCATTAAGATGAAATGAATTGGGTATTTGCTCACAGGGGCAGTGTCTGCAGCCAGAAGTATTTATACTGATTAACTGCTTTTTTAGAATCTTCTGCTTGAACTGCCAAGTTTCAAATAGTCACCCCTTGGGAGATCATTGATGACACAACCACATGTCTCAAAATTCAGCCGCTTGATCTTTATTGAACTTGATGAGCAAACATTTAACTGATAGTTGAGACACTAATTAAATGCTATGTCTGGACTCCTGGTTCAGGATTGAAAGGAAAGACTGAATTATTTAATGACAGTTTGGGGAATTACAGGTCCAGATCTTCATCAGACTTGCAAGAAAGAGGGATTTGTTCAGATGATTGAACACTTGTTTGCTACTGCTGCCTACTGCTTTGAATATCTCAGCTGATCCCTTAACTTTAGCCAGGCATCACTAAGATCCACTCACCAGAGTTTCCAGGGAGGTGCTGGGACATTATATTTGCTCTGGTAAGAAAAATCAGTGTGAGATCTTGGGTTTGTTCTGTGCTTTTTTGTCATTTTCATCATGCAATCTTACATTTGCAAAGTTCACCTACCTTTGAAAAACATGATCTGGCTCCTGGCTACAATCCAGTTGTTTAATCTTATGTTTAAAATTCTTCCCTATTTCCTTAATTTCCATCCCTAGGAAATCAGTTGCTTTTCCTACCTCTCCCACCCTGCCTTTTATCACTGCTCTTGTACATCCCTACATTTCTGCTCTTTTTCCCTGCAGCCATACTTAAGGCATCTGTTAAGGTAGTTAGGATATTAGACCTTATCAAAATGTCTCAAGCTCTTTATAAGACACATATAACTATTTTTCAGTGAGAGTAGATGGGTATTCCTCCCAATTTAGTCACGTGTCATTGCTACCTTGTCCAGGAACTGGAGAAGTGAGAATCATGCTTGACATTTCCACAGGGAACTTGGAGGCAGGCAAAAATTTCATCATTGCCAGTGATTTGTGCCCTGTGCAGAGCAGATTTGTACAACAGGACCTGCACAATACCTACATGCTTGGTGCAGTGCCAGCTTTGCTTCCTCTTTTCCCATCCTTTCAGCAACAACAGAGTGCTGCAGATCAATTTCCTTCACTCAGGGGAGTCAGGAACTGCTCCGGGAACAGATACTAGGGAAGCAGATGGGGCAAGAGCCGATCTGGAGCAATGACAACTCCGTAACCTTTCAGCATGAGCCTGAGATAATAGCTTTCCCCCTTACTCCCTAGCAGAAGGCAAGTCCAGGCACAGGTGTAAGTACAGGCTTAGTGCTGCTCTTGAGCAGTGGTTGGTGGCAGCTGGGCTTCTCCATTGCAGCGTGTTGGCCATGAAAAGACTGTTCATGCTTGAGTGGGGCTTGTTCTGTCTTATGTTATACAGCAGCCTTTCTTCCAGCAAGTCCCTCAGGCTCTTTAGAGTTTAGCCAGCAAGGCTTATAAGCCAGGCAGTTGAGAGACAGCTCCTGGTGTAGAGCATAACTGGGCTCTCTTCCATTTCCATAAGGGCAAAGGCAGTCAGAGGTTTTGTTCCATTTGTTTCTCTTTTGTTTGGGGAAGGATGTATGGTGTTTGTGTTTGCACATTTTGGAGGAAAAAAGACAAGCTAAAGAATCCCCACAAACAAATCCCTTCATACAAAACAAAACAAAACAAAACCAACACCACCAATAATAAACAAATGAACAAAAAAACCCCAACAACAACAACAAAAAACAACCAACAAAACCAAACAAACAAAAACAAACAAAAAACCCAAAAAAAACCAAAAAGCCCCCCACAAAACCCCACAGGGATTTATCTGGATGGTTCATTGTATAATGGAGAACTTCTAAAGTCTAACCTATTGCCAAAATATTCAATCTGATGCAGCATTTTACATGTGTGTTTGAAACCTTCATTGCAACAACTTGCAAATTTATACTGTACAAATTACAGAGGAGTAATGAAACCAGTGTAAGGATTTAAATCTTCAGTAGCCAATTTAATTTTACTCTTTCAACAGACTAAAATTGCATTTTAATGTACTCAATTTAAAATGTGGTTTTAAAACATATAATAAGAAAGAGAATTTCTTCTTTCAAAATAAATATCCCAAATTCCCTGGGTCATTTCTTCATGATGCTTTACAAATGCTTCATTTTGACAAGCTAAAGGGTTTAGACTGAATGAGTGCTTTTTGGATGATGTATTTATTCTTTCTCAAGATTGATAAACAACAACTTTGTGAAGATAGGTCCTGCACCTATTATTTAGAAGTGTACTGCAGACCTGGCCAAGTGACCATAGAAATAATTTATATTTTTTTTCAACCTGAGCTTTAACTTGAAATATGTTTTGGATAATGGAATTTCTTCTTGTGAAGGTCAATGACTGCTGACATAGAATATGACTCCAAAGCTGCCTTCCTATGCATGATTTATTTAGCAGGGAGCCCATGATAACATGTTAGCACATGCCTGAAGGTGTTTGTTCCCATTGTGTTGAGAAGTCTTGGGAACAAAGGCATGGATGTGATTGGACTGGAAAAAAATGAAACATCATTTCATGTTTATTTCACTCGTTCACAGAGCTCTCAGAGATTTTCTTTATTAAGTGACTGTCACTTGAGAAGCAGCAGAAGAGTAAAAACAGATGACTTTGTACAGCAAATCTTTGTTTGCTATATTACTCTTCAGCACAAGATTTTCACCTTGTGTCTCAGAACCTCATGAATGGGAGTGAAGGAAGCTGACAGCTATTTCTTTGGAGTCAGTGGTTTCCTAATGCTTTTTTTATATGTGCTTGTCAGTCCCCTCTTCCCTCCATTCATCAAAAAAAGCTAAACAGAAACCAAATCAGACACTTGGCTGAAATGTTTTTCTGTGTAAGTATTAAGACCTAGACCACAGACTTCTTACGGGGTGCTGTGTGTTTGAGTCACTTGGAATAAAAATGTTGTCCAGGGGATGGCTTGTGCTGGCAGTACCTGTAGTCTGTATCCAAATTCAGGTTTTTCATGGTGCCAAGTTGGAGGTGAGTACAAAATGTGCCTACATATGTTACCTGCTGTTAAGCTGAATTTGAGAAGTGTGATTAACGTAGCATACAGAAGAAAGCTGTTTTGTCATCTGGATCACAGGGTGGGGATGCTGCATTTTCTGCAGTGGATAGAGGTTGGGCTCTTCTGAGGAGATGTGCCAGAGCAGAGGTTTGCAGCCCACTGCAGTGGTCAGGCTCCCCAGCATGCCACTTATCTCTAGAGAACTCAGAAACAGTCTTCAAGATGGAAGTGCAATCTGAAGAATTACTACAATATTTGGCACTGTCACACATTGTGCACTCTTAATTTGCAACTTAAAAAAAAAAAAAAATCATCTCAATTATTTCTTGAGAGAAAGCTGATATCAGCTGGTAAAACTGATCTGTGTCATTTTGAGAAGCCCAGTCCCAACCAAAATAATTGTGGAGGACCAGAGATGGGTCAGCAATCGGCTGTTTGGAGATGAAATGTCACAACCTGTAAATATGTTTTCTTACCTCATGAGGGCTCAGAGACAAAGATGAAAACTAGCTGATAGGTTAGAGTCAAACTTTACAGAGGAAATGCTGGTTGTCAGAGGAAAGGAGGATAGCAACACTGAGGTCCAGAACACCTTTTGAGTGCTGCAACCACTGCAGCTACCTGAAACCTTCTGAAACCACTCAGTCCTGCTCAAGCAGCTTTTAATTAACAGGCAACTAAAATTCAAGCCCTTCCTTTATAAAGCCTTTTGGCTTCAGAAAAGTGAATCAATGACTGAAAGTTTTCTGGGCATGTATTCTTCTAGGATTGCTTCACTCCTTTGTGAAGATGCTCGGTGAGCAGCTCAACTCACTGGCAGGCTATATCTTACTCCTAGAAGTGCTACCTGCTCTGTTACAACCCCCACCTCATGGCAATCACCAGCATATTTTGACTTGACCTACAGAGTGTTGAAGTTTGTCTTACAGGAGCACCAGTTTGCTGAGGGGTTTGGCTAAGCAGCGCCTGGCAACCTCAGGGAAGCAAACACATTGAGCTGGGTAGTGGGTTCATTGCATGTTCAAAGGGTGCTGCTGTGTGCCTCAGGGACCCTCACCCTGCAGCTGACACAGCCTTCAGGCATCAAGCAGCTGCAGCTATTGCTGCAGAATTTGCAGGCTGAACTGAGATATCACCAGGGAGGCAGCTATTACATTCCAGCTCCTTTTGAAAAGCGTTCTGAGACTTGTGTTGTGCTTTTTGCTGGATTTAAGACTGTTGACTGCCAGGTGGTGAAGGTCTATTTGTGCTTTCCTCTTTAAGGCAAGTTTCTGCTGTTTACATTAACGAGAGAGCAGCAGTGCTAGATAACTGCTGGCATGTTAACCCTCATCCCTCCTGGGGAGCAGATGTCCTAGGGACTCCCCTAGGAACTGTATGCAAGCTGGAGAGTTGTGTATCTTGTAGATGTCAAGCCCAATCAGAGCTTCCTTGTCGGGAAGTGTTAGGGCAGCTGTCTGCAACTTGTGTGACAGTGCACATCTCTGCCAATAAACTACTTTTGGTCTCCGTTGTGCTGTGTCTGCCGCCTGCAGTGCTCCTGGGAAAGCTGCCAGGGGGAGAGAGAGAGCAACTGCGTGCACAAAGGTGGCTGGGTGGCACCTCTTTTGGTCTGTGTTCTGTACCGTGGATTGTTTGGCTTTGTGGATGGTTCCCCAGGGGCGAACACAAACATCACATACCAGAGCATGACATTTTAATCAGAGACAGGTTTAACTACTCAGAGCAGCTGGGGTAATGTCTACTTAAAAATAAATTTGTGCCCAAATAAATCCCCATGTGCTGCTTGTAGCGTAGGAGTGATATGTAGCTAAATGTAGGATACACATGAGTAGTTTGTGAGAGGACCAAGAGCACTTTGAAGTAAAGCTCTAGTAAGTGGAAAGTGGTGATACAAGTGAGGCACTGAAGTCATGTTTTTGCAAACACACTTGTGTGCCCTGCATGCTCAGGAGAGCACCCAGCTCGGTGCAGCACCATTCCCACCTGGAACATTGCCTCTGCCAGCTGTGAAATCACGTGGCCCACAGGATGGAAAGGTCTTCATTCTGCAGGAGGTGGGGCTGGCAAGGAGCAGCAGACATTGAAAAGGAGAAGGTAGCTGGAGTCTTCTCTGTATTTGCAGTGATAAGGACACTGCTCTTCCGGGGTTGGTGTGCCAGCTCATCCCACCAACATCTTCAGTAAGGGTTGAAAAATGACCACCCAGAAACCACAGGGAAGGTTATTCTGCTCAGCCTGTGACATGCTGTGTAGCACAGGAGTTTTGCCCTCTGTGGTAAAATCTCAGGGTTCCAGAAGAGCTCTGTTAACCTTGAAAACCTGCAAAGTAGAATGCATCAGTTAATTACAGGCATGAATGATGCTAAGTCTGGTCCAAAGGTAGGTTTGAAAGGACAGTCATCTGCCATATGTGGGAATTTAACTGAGCAGAAACTTCTGAAATGCTAAAACAGAGAATTGCAAAATTATTCCCAAAGCACTGCCTGTCTTCTAATTGCTGGCCATCTCCTTCCATGCAAAGAGATAAGCAAAGATAAGCAGTTAAGACAAGCACAAGTGCTTGCAGACTTATCATTTAGGGAAAAAAAGTAATCTTTCTTCTCTTGCTTTTGGATGCTTAAAATGAGGCAAGCAACATATCAGAGTTGAGGGAGAGGAAAGCCAGTCAATGTTACCTTGGTGTCTGGTGATCAAAGGTGTATCCCCCCTCTGCTATGCCCTGAGAAGGGTGGCAACTGTTCCCCAAGTGAACAGCACTTACTTCAGAGCTGGAAATGCCCCTTCACTCTCTGTGTGGCCACACAGACCAAAGGCTGCCTGCCTGCCTTGGGAGGGCAGGGGATTTAGCTTTTCCCTGTAGAAACAGGCCAGTTTAACCAGTTATCCTCTTGCCAACAAAAAGAAACAAGGGAATGAGTCTCAGAGAAGGATTATTCCCTGGATAGTGACATGGCTAACATGTATTTTCTTGTAAAGAACTACAGTGGGCTGCAGCTATTAAGTAGCAGTAATTTATGAAATTAATTGCGAGCTTTACTGTTCACTTTCCTTTCGTCAATTTACAAGTCTGTGATTTTGTTCTGACTACTACATTTTAAATACAGAAAATAATAGATGCTGAAAGAAAAACTGCTTGTTCTTTGCATTCAGTTCTCATTTTATTGTGTGCATTTTAACACTCAAAATATACTGGCTGCTTGCTGGCATTTCCATCATGTCAGAGTGACTGTATTCCTCTCATGTTTCTAATGAGACACAAAGTGTAGAGAACATAAATGACAGGAAGAAGGCTACAGTTTTTTTAATGACCAAAATAATATATATTTTAAAGCTCTAGCCTAAGGTTATAGCACAACAAAGATGGCAAAGTCTCTTTAATCTGCAGTTTACTTGAAAACTAGAACCAAATTTCTGTCTCCCCAGGTGGCAGAAAACAGAAGAGAGTCTCCAGAGTCTCCAAAAGCAAAGACCCAGTCATGTACCATTCATCACTGTAGGGTTGATATGAGTTATTTTGCAAGCATCCAGATTTCCTTTCTTTGTTGGAGTAAAGCCAGACAAGGACAGGAGAGTCAGAGAGCCAATGAGACAAAAAAATAAAATAAAATGAAAGAAACATTAAAACGAGCAAATACTGTGAAACTATTAGAAGTTATTTATCTGATGTAAGAGAACTTAACTGGGACATGCATAATTTTATCCCCCACCTTAGCAGACAAAGGATTGCACTGACTTTGTCATCAGCTCTTCTAAGGTCTTCATATACACATCACATCTTTTGTATGAATTTTTGTCAGAACTCTAGGGCAATTTGCAGAGATGAGAATTGTTTTTCTCACCTGTGAATTGCACTTTTGTGAGGAAAAGATGGGTGAGATTCTGGTGGGACAAGCCCACTTACCAAGCCTGTGCAGCTGACAATTGAGATTTCTGAAAAGGAAAAGTGGAGGGGGAAAAAAAAAAAAAGAAAGTTAAATTTCTGATTATTTCAACAGATTGGAGAAATTGCAGGCTGTCATTGGGAAAAAGCCATCAGGAGTCAGTCTCTGAATTTTTTTTAGGTGTAAATATGTTTTTCTCAGGCCTTGATAAAGGGTTGAGAGGATTTTTAACAGGTTTGCTGTTAGTGCTTGCAGTACAGTAGCATTTAGAGGCATGTCCAGGACCCATTATACCAACTACAGTTTTCACAAGCAGTATCTATCAAAGGTACTGTGTATGTACCCACATATACACATAGATTTGTAGTAGGGCCCTCTGAGAACCACATAATCAGTTTGGAGAGATGAATGGTGAGAAAGTGGATCAAAAGAAATGTCACATTTTCAGATATGGGGAGTTACACTTGAGAAAAATTAAACACTTACCTAAAGCTCTAGGGAAAGTGTGTCAAAAGCCAGGAAAGTTTTCTTGTCCCTTGCCCCAGTGTCCTACATATTTTACCAGAAGGTGTTATTGGAAACTTTCAGTGGCAAAAAGTCTGAGCAATTTTCAGGGTTTCTCTTGCACTTTCCTGTACATAGCAAAGTTTCTGTATGATGATGGAGCCAGAGCAGCCCAAAGGCTTTCTTTATTGCCTGGACACGTGGAGTTGGTATATGAATTTGTTCCTCTGGTTTGATCTTCCATTAAGTCAGCCCATGCTAAAATGGGCTTTTTACTAAAAATGTAACTAAATTTAATTTGGGGAAGATGGAATTGATAAGAGATTGTTGCTACTGGGAGTGTGATCAGAATTTTTCTGCAACAAATCTGCAAATGTTAGCCAAAGGCTGAGCACACCAAAAAGCTCTGAACCCAGACTGTGAACTTCTCTGCTTTGCTGCAGATCTGATCTGATAGTGCAGACTTCCTATTTGTTTCACTAACTTAAGCAATTGTCTGTGAACTAGCTACACATGAACTATCCAAGATCACAGAATCTTAGGGGTTGGAAGGGACCCTTGAAAGACCATCCAGTCCAACCCTTCTGCCAGAGCAGGGTCACCCAGAGCACATCACACATAGGAATGTGTCCAGGCAGGTTTTGAATGTCTCCAGTGAAGGAGACTCCACAACCTCTCTGGGCAGCCTGTTCCAGGGCTCTGTCACTCTCACGGTAGAGACGTTTTTTCTAATGTTTACAAGGAACATCCTATGCTTCAGTTTGCATCCATTGCCCCTTGTTCTATCACTGGACATCACTGAAAAAATCCTGACTCCGTCCTCCTGACACTCACCCCTTACATATTTGTAAACATTGATGAGGTCACCCCTCAGTCTCCTTTTCTCCAAGCTCAAGAGACCCAGCTCCCTCAGCCTTTCCTCATCAGGGAGATGTTCCACTCCCTTCATCATCTTTGTGGCTCTGCACTGGACTCTTTCAAGCAGTTCCCTGTCCTTTTTGAACTGAGGGGCCCAGAATACTTTTGATAACTTTTAGGCAGGCCAGTGTAATGAGTATTGTAGCTAAAGGTGTACACTCTGATATTAAGCAGAGCTTTTTTGAGGTAGTGTTGTGGGTTTAGTTTATATTTAAGTAACACCTTAGCCTATAATTTCTTAGATATTTTCATGTCTAGCTTTGATCTGAAATGTGTTAACCTTATGAGTGGGTAGAGGAAATGAGTTACTATGGGAGCAATGCCTTTCTCTGACTTACTGCCCCAGCTGGCTGCTCTAGCAATTGAAGCACGCTGCAAAATGGAGCGAGGCCACTAGAGACAAACGTGGGTTTCAGTCTTAGAGGGAGCTTTCAAGGTCAACTTTGCAGTACAGAAGATAACAGAAGACCTTTGGGAACTGTATCATTTGTTTAAACCAAACAAGAGGAGGAGGAGGAAACTGTGCTCCAACCATGATAAGGAAAACCCCTAAAAAAGTGAGTGTCATCTGATGAGAAGGAGACAAAGCCTCTGCTGCCGTTTCTTGGGTTGTAATTGATAGATGATTAAGGACAGCTCTTAAAATGTCAAGCTTTTAAATCTGTTCTGGTGATAATTAATAAGATACTTCAGCATTTAACAGCTCTTTGAGCTGCATTTACTTCCAGTTTTCTTCTGTAGACTCACAGAAAAAGCCTAGTACTGACAACATGGGTGTGTTTTCCTCTGACCTGGAGAGCAGTGGTACCTGCAGCGATGGCTGGTGACCTCGGGGGATTCACTGTTGACTGGGAAGCAGCATCTCATATTGGTATTCTGTTTCCTCTGTTTGCATCTCCCTAAAAATTGCTGCACAATATGGCACATGTGGAGAGGAAAAAGCTAAATATCGTATTGTGATTAGCTCATGTTGCTCATGTAATTCAGGGGAGAGTTTTGTCTGAATGGAGGTGTTTTAATCCTCTCTTTGGCCTACGTCCTGAACTAGAAAAAGAGAAAAACATGGAGCCATCCTACCTCCTTTCAGCTCGTTAGCTCTCAGCAGCATGTGAGCATCAGGTGGGTCCTCACCCCATTTTCATCACTGAGGTTGCATTGCTACACATGTGGCCATGGTGCTTGGATTTCTCTGATTTCTGGGTCTTTATTCAGTGTTCCTTCAGCTTGAGCTTCGTCTCCCTGATGCTGTTTCTGAAGTTTAATGTTCTGCTTATTACTCGACTCATTTATTTGCTAATTTTGTGTGTATGTGTTTCTCTATTGGAAACCTCAGGAACTCACTTAACTTTCAACTCACCTGCCCATGAGCACCTAGCTGAGGTGGGCTAAATTGCTTTTTTCACAAATATGTATGCAGCTGGAGAAGACAACTCTGTGACTATCATTTGTGCCACAGTCACATCCCAAAGCTAGTTAGGGTCATGCTGTGCCTAAATATCTTTATTTTAAACAACCAGGGTTGCCTTTCTTTGATTTTGAGCCTCACTGATTAAAACAACAGCAATATCTAAAGCACACTGAGCTTGGCATGTTGCAATGCCTGTTCTCTCACTCTGCACAGGTATACCAGCAGCATCTCCCTACCTGCCTTTGGAAATGGTGCCTCTCCATCTCTAGCATGTTCCTAAGCTCTTCTCCCTCAGTTCCAGAAGGACAGGGAACTGCTTGAAAGAGTCCAGCGCAGAGCTACGAAGATGATTAAGGGAGTGGAACATCTCCCTTATGAGGAAAGGCTGAGGGAGCTGGGTCTCTTTAGCTTGGAGAAAAGGAGACTGAGGGGTGACCTCATCAATGTTTACAAATATGTAAGGGGTGAGTGTCAGGGGGACGGAGTTAGGCTTTTCTCAGTGATGACCAGTGATAGGACAAGGGGTAATGGGTGTAAATTGGAGCATAGGAAGTTCAAGGTGAATATCCGAAAAAAATTTTTTACTGTGAGAGTGACAGAGCACTGGAACAGACTGCCCAGGGAGGTTGTGGAGTCTCCTTCACTGGAGACATTCAAAACCCACCTGGATGAGTTCCTGTGTGATGTACTCTAGGTGACCCTGCTCTGGCAGGGGGGTTGGACCAGATGATCTCTCGAGGTCCCTTCCAGCCCCTAAGATTCTATGATTCCAGAGAGCCTTCAACAGTGCAAAGGTGTCAATCATAAAAATAATTAATGTCAAGTGGCTGCCAATAACATCTAAGTCTAAAAACATAACACATGTAAATCCATATTAATTAATTACATCCCATTCTGAGGTTTGAACGCTGTGATAATGATCAATGTTTATTTTTTCCAGGGAAATGCTGAGAAGCAGTGCAGCTTTGGCACAGGTAAGTCCTTACTGGAGTTTCTTTCTCTCCTGCCTTCTTCTGAAAATTTGCTTTTAAAATATTTAATAGCTAAGAGTATAACACTCCGCAGAAAGGAGAGGTACACAATAATGATATTTTTTAAATGATGTGTGTGTATTAAATATAAAAAGAAGACTTATGCAGAAAAGCAGCAAATGAGAAATTATATTGTATCTCAACACACAGATAAGTTTTTCTTGTGACCTGGTCCACATTTTTGCTATATATCATTCAAACAAGTTCTCGCATCTGGTGCCCTTACTCCAATGCAATCTTCTGTTCTCAGAAGCATTTCTGCATCTTCTGAAAGAGGTGGAGGTGTAGGGACCTCATTCTGGCACACGCAGACCTTGAAGGAGGTTGTAGCAAACAAGACTGTGCTTCCAATACAACCACGACAATAACAATCTGTGTGAAAAATCCCTTTACATAGCCATACTGATTGTTGTGGGATGAGAGCTGCCCAGGTTTTCTTCTTTGGTATTTGTGATGTGGATATCTGATAGCATCAAGGTTTTTGTTTTCTGTGTTTCCAAAATTTTTTTTGCAAAATAGAGGGTGGAGGGAAGAGCTACAAGAATAAATACAAGAGCTTTAGAAAGGCCTTGATACATAAAATAATCTCATGAGAATGAGCAAAGGAGAGACAAATTGCAGAACATATTGATGTACTTTTACCTTTGGACTAACGCAAGACTGCTTAGTCTGGTATAGAAGCAATACAAATTCTTTCTTCCTCCCATGTGCAATCTCATGTTGCACACAATCCAAGCTGCTGCCAGTGTTGGTTTTGTCTCTTATTCCTGCAATTTCCTTGCTAGAAGGTCCAGGATCAGATGAGAGTCCAGGGAAAAAAACCTGCTCTCCGACTGTGAACTCCAGTGCAGCTATGAGGACATGGGGCTGATGTGTGTGAGGAAGCTGGAAGGGTGCAGGCTGGTGAGAATGAGGGCAGGGAGACCCTGGGCTTGTGCCGCCCAGTGACCACCCTGCACTGGATCCGAGGGTGCATGACCTGAGACTTGTCCTTTATCTAACAGTGAGCATCACTTTTCAGGAGCAGGAACAGGTGGCGGGGCGAAAAGCTGGCTTCTCACCTCCGGGATCTCTCAGATCCAGGCAGGAAAAGCCCAGCCAGGAGCTGTCCGAGTCCAGCAGCTGAGGAGAGAGAAGGTGAGGAGGGATGGGATCTTGCCCTGCCACGAGCAGGAGGCATCTCATGAAACACTGCCTTCAACCATCCGTGCAGGTCCTGTTGTCAGGAATGGGGCTTTGTCGGAAGAGGGGCTGGGAATCGCCCCGGGTTTTCCCAAGTATCTTCGCCTTGCTCTTCCCTTGAACTTCCTGGCTTCTACAGAGGAGGGGGGACCTGGCAGGTATCCAGGAACAACCTTTTCTTGGCTAGTGTCACTGTGGGAAGCTGATAGCTGCAAACCTCTTATCTGGGAGAGGAAAGCACAAAGGAAGAGCAGGAAGAGGAAACCAAACAAAACGTGTAAGTGGTTAGTTAAGGAGCCTGTTAGTTGCCCCAGAACTGAAATTAGCTTGATTGCTGTGAAAATAAGAAAAGTTCTCCAAAGCAAGCTGCTTAATTTTGGTCGTGCTGGATATTCTTCCAGCCAAGCAGCACAATTTTTTGGGCAGAACAATTCCTCACAAATTATTCTGTGGAATCCCTTTGGATGCTGAGGAGAGGATGCTGAGAAACTGAGCAGTTGTTCTTCAGTCTCTGGTGTAGTGGGCAGTGTTATCAAAACACGGTGAGCTGCAGCAATTACTAATGACTGATTTATCACTTGATTGTAAGAATCCAGTTTAAATAGATTTTTTTTTCCCCATCACCCTGGCTCCATAATTGAATTTTTTTTTTCCAATGCTGAATCTTTTACTTCCTCTCATAAAACAGATTAGAGTCATTATGGCTGCATACTTTTTAATCATTCTGCTGCATAATTACTGTAGCTGATGTTGTCTTCTAGTTTACATTGTTTCTTTATTAGCAGCTCTTATTGCCAGGAGCTTTAAATGTTTAATAATCTGTCCAGGTGGTGATTTGGTAATTTGCTTGTCTCTTTTCTTTTTTTTTTTTTAAATAAGTTGAAGACCTTTTCAGTGATATCTTCAAGCACCTGGCTTGATCAGATGCTTTAATATTCACTTATCTCTGACTGGTTGGCCTTGTGTTATTTTTAATTACCCTTCTTCCACATAATCACAGTTACCCTTCCATCATATAGAAAATGTAAGCAGGTCACATGCAACTGTGTCAGGCAGTAGGAAAAGAGACCCTGCAGTAACAGTAATGTGGCCAGTGGCCAAAGACAACACATAGGCAAGCCTTCATGTGTTGGCACTAGCAAAAGAGCCTTATTGCAGCCTGCCCCAGCATTCACACTAAAGGCAGGCTGTAGTGGTTTCCATTACACAGAGGGATTATACCACCTTTTAATCTGTTTAATGGTTTGGGGATTTTTGTGTTTGGTTTGGTTTTGTTTTCTGGAGGGATTCCTTTCAGTGTCTCTGCAGAAATACAGCCATCCTTCTCCCCAGGCTCCTGTAGGCATTTCCAGCATGCCAGCTCTGGAGCAGCTTGCCATTCTCAAATGCCAGATAAAGCCAGACAGCTTTATGGGCAGTGTTTTGTCTCTGTGAAAGGCTCTTGGATCTCAGTTCTCACTGACTTCAGTGTAAGCCCCAGGGCTGTGTCTCCATGAGGAGTCCTGCAAGGCTGTTCCCCAGCAGCTGGTGTGTCCGTCAGCCTTCAGCCACCACTGATGAGCAGGACTGTTGCCTGACACCATTTTGCAGTGATCACAGATGGTGATCTCCTCTGAGGCCAGAGCCATAAGCCACAGCCCTGCCTGGCTCACATGGAGTGCAAAGCCAGGACATCCCATCTTCCACCAGGACAAGCTGCTGGGTGGCCCTTCCACAGGGGCTGCTTCTAGCCCAAAGTAGGAAAGTGCCCACTGCAGAGGTGGGGCAGCAATGTGCATGGCAGCTTTTCCTGCATCCATGAGGTGATCAGGGACTGGAGAGCATTGGAAAAGGCTGGAAGAAGTGAATAGTTCATGACAGATTATTGAAACTGGGGACACTGGAGCCTGTCAATAGGTAAAGGACTACAGTGGGAAGACGGTGCTCAATTCTCCCCTTCCTTAGGGAAGAGGACAAAAAGTAATGCCTTTCTCTGGGTTAGAAGTAAGAAAAAAACCCAACTACTCAGTGCTAAAAGTCAGTGAAGCCTGGAAACAGACTGCCTGGTGACCTGGTGGCATTTCAGCTGCTGGCAGTTACCACAGAGCAAGTGAGACACAAGTCTGTCAGAAGTGCCACAGATACCACAGGGACCTCCCTTCTGGCAGAGGAGCGGGTCATGCTGCCTCTTTAATTCTCTTCCCTTTCCCCATTTCTGTGCATGGAAATGCAGGCCAGATAATGTTGGTATTTGCACATGCTAGTCTCCCAAAAGCTGAAAACAAAATGCAGAGTAAAAGT
This sequence comes from Chaetura pelagica, assembly GCF_000747805.2. NCBI lineage: Eukaryota > Metazoa > Chordata > Aves > Apodiformes > Apodidae > Chaetura > Chaetura pelagica. The sequence continues at coordinate 5,905,910 of NW_009952564.1, forward strand.
TGGGCTGTGGTGTTGGAGTACACAAGGAAGAATGAAATCCAGAGAAAGGGAGCAATCATTCAATCATTTATGACTGAAGAGAAGGAAGAGTCAAGAATTACTTGTGGAAAAGAAGACATTTAATTATATTTTAGATATCATCCTATAGATTTATATTAACTTTAGTTTAAAGTTGTGTCTTGGGAAATTGTTTCCTTTTTTTTTTTTTTTTTTTTTTTTTAGCATTCCTTCAGCCATTTTGGGATAAGCCTTTTTATTAATTGAAATGACTGTCTGTTTTGGTTTTTATTTAGAACCTTGTCTATGCCTTATTTTACCTTGCAGAGGAAACTGGCAGATATTAATTCATGGGGTTTTTCTTATCTATATGATAATCCAGACAAGTTTTTGGCAATCTAAGTACAATAGCCTCCTCTCAGGAAAGCTTTGATTGCACTAAACCATACTCTGAAGTGCTAATCTCTTAACCTTCTAGAGTTCATTATTTGGACAGATAAAAATTGAGTTTAAAATGACCCATAAGGTCTTCTTGCCAAGTTATAATCCAGTTAAATTTTTCTCAGATTTAATTATGTGGACTGCATATCATGTATTGATTAAGAAATCTTCTTAATAGAGTCATACAGTAAGGCTCTTGACATGATTTATTCTTTTTTCTTTCCTTTGATGAAGTTGGTTTTCAAGAGAAACTTCAGCATTTTGTTTTGTAGAGCTATCACCACCTTGATGGCTTCTCAGTCAGATAAAGCTTTGACCTCTGGGCCACTTCCTCATTTGAGGAAAACACAACTGTAAAATTAGCTAGTCCTGTGCCACTCACTGGCACAGGAATAAGTTTTTCATGTTACATTGATATGAAGAAGATGAGGGCTGCTTTGAATTATCTACCATAAATCAAGGCGCATCTTTTGTACTTCTGAAACAGAAATTTTGGTAAGTGCTGCTTTCAAATATCCTTTTTGCACTGATTCATAATTCTTAATTTGATTCTTCTTCATACTGAAACAAAAGCAAGCAAAGGAGCAGTTAAATACATGGAGGAGACACGTTCAGCTATGTCCCTTGTTTTCTGGAAGGTGGTCAAGGAGTCGGGTAAAGTCAAGAACTGCTCTGTCATGTCAGACGAGAAGGAGGAATACTATCACTGTCTTTTCTGGTCCCATCTGTGTCTTTGCCCTGCAAAATCTTTGGTGGATTTGGGACCTCTACAGCCATAGCTTCCTGTGGGCCTTTGTGACCCTGGACAGTTCAGTAACCTCTGCTGGAAAAGCAGGAAGAACTCTGCATCAATTAATTGCCAAATTATGTGGTAAAAGAAACAAAAGGGAAGTGGAATCTGGATGCCTCTACAGGGCTGGTGTTTTAAGTCTTACTGCAGACTTTGGAGGAAAATTTGAATGTGCCCAAGAATGATGACCTCCTCTCTCTGACCTCCTCCAGTGGATTTGCTTTTAAAGAAGTCAGTTTCAATAGTAATATTGGTTTTCTGATGCTATGTGGCTCATCTACAAAAACTGTTCATCTGTGTTGATTGAGGGGGAAGGGAATAAGTAGCTTTGTAAAAAAATTAAATTAAAAATTTAATTAATTAAAAATTAAAGTTCAGGTTTACTTTTTTAAATGCAAACTGGAGCATAGGAGGTTCCATGTGATTATCAGGAAGAACTTCTTTCCTGTGAGAGTGACAGAGCACTGGAACAGGCTGCCCAGAGAGGTTGTGGAGTCTCCTTCACTGGAGACATTCAAAACCTGCCTGGACACATTCCTGTGTGATGTGCTCTGGGTGACCCTGCTCTGGCAGGAGGGTTGGACTGGATGATCTTTTGAGGTCCCTTCCAACCCCTAAGATTCTGTGATTCTGTGAAATGTTAAAAATCTCATACAAAAAGCTTTTGTGGTAGGCAGACCTTTGTCACTTAATTGAGACAAAAACTCAGTTTCAGTAAAAATAGAAATGTAAACCTTCAGTTGTTCTTTTTAGGATATTTTGCAGTAAATCTGAAGTTGACAGTATTTCTTCTATTCATTGTAATTACTAGAAATGCTTCATCCATTCAGAAGCCTTCATGATACCCCCAGGCACTGCTAAGCCTTAACATAAGTTGTTTTTCTCATTATCTTTGATTTTTCTTTCACATGATTTCCCCTTTTATTTTCTCTAAATGTCTAGGTTTTGTTGCTAAAGTGTTACTTTTTTCACTTGAGAAGGTAACAGCAAATCAATGGTGTTTCAAATCTATTACCTGAATTTCTACTGTCCAATTCTTACATAGAACTAAGCTATTTCTTGCTAAAATTATGTTGCAAGTTTGCTGCTGAACAAGCTTAATCAATCAATAGTTCCTGTTTGAAAGAAATAAATTATGTTGTGGTATGTGATAATCTTGAGTTTTCTCACCACCTAACAGAAGGCTCAAACTGAGGTGGGAGTGTGGAAATAGAGGAATTGACAGGTCCAGACAAATGAATAATTAAATTGGTGTACTGAGGTCTGTGGCAAGGCAATAGAATAAGGTAGGATACGTGACTGGAATATAAAAATCTTACATGCTGATTTAAAGTGTCCCAGGAGAGGTGTTGGACAGATACTGTGTGGAAAATGAGCAATACTCTCATTACAGCAGATGAGGTTGGTTGTCAGTGACCTAAAACATGGAAATATGGGAAAATGAGCCCAGAACTATTTGAAAACAGGAAGATAGGTATATATATTTCTAAAACAAAATCCTATTCATTTTCAGAAAATACTTTTTGAAGCAACCTCTGATCAAAGAGGAAGAGGCCTGACATGTTGCAAGGAGCAAAATGTGGGGGTTTTCAGCAAGATGATCCTAGGTTGCAGCCTGGCTGGTGGTGCTAGTGATTCCTACAAGTTGCACAAGTCACAGATTTCAGATGTCACTATTATCCAGCCACATCTGCAGCATCACAAGTGGCAAAATGGCAGCGAGAAGTGGATATACTCAAGGTACCTCTCACTTCGGTTTTGCAGCCATACTGTAAAATGTTATTTTGTATTGGTTCTTATTTAAGCAATTTCCCACCTCAGAAAAAGCAAAAAAAAATAATTGCTCTGCATTTGCATCAGCAAATACTTAAGCAGATATGAAAACATTGCTAAAGAAATAGATCCCAAGGAGAATCTGATTTCAATTTGGGGTAAGTTCACATGTTTGCTTTGGGATTACTTGTTGTTTTTTTTCCTTTGCCATCAACAAACTGCAAACTGGATGATAGAAAAATAGCTGGATTGTGAGTCGTAAATAGGATCATTGAGTAAGTACCAGTTGTAGAATCTACACTGCTGACACACAAGTCAGAAGACATATCTTGACTATACGAATTTATTTTTATGTTCATAGAAGCAGTAGTTAAAAAAATTGTTATCACTTGAGTCTGAGCTGATCGTGTTTGATTTGGAAGTCACTGGGATGCAATAAACAGGAAACTCCAGGGTACCATTTTACTAAGACAGTTTTCAGAGAGGAGCCACAGTTTCTGCTGCAAAGCACTGTTGATTTACACAAATTTTCTTGTCCCATGTTTTGGCAAAATGTATCAGCTTGTGCTTCTTAGCATCAACATATAATACTTGACTTGCAAACAAGCTGCTTGGCAAGTACTCAGCCACAGGAGGCTTGGAGATTTGACTGAATAAAAAAGACTTTCATTTCACCAATCTGTGAGCTGGCGCTATCCCTGCCATGGTCATCTGCAATCACTCTCTAATCCTTGCTCTTGGTTCTTGAATATTGAAGCTATTCAGCCTGTTAGCTTTTTTCCAAATTGCAAGCAATGAAAATTAAAAATATATATATTTTTTCAATTTCCATGAAAATGCCTTAAAGGGCTCTCAAGCTCATTTGTGCTCTCATGTTTGAAATTCATCTTTTCTACATGCAACACTGGTATCTTTTCCTTCACTATATAGGTCTTTCAAAATGTTTCCCTTTTTTATTAAAAAAAAAGAAAAAAGAAAAAAAAAAGAAAAAAGAAAAAAGCAGCTTACATTTTTCCTGTGGATCCCTCTTGTTCATAATGAGCTTATGTATAAGGAACACAGGCTCATCTAGAAATAAAATTATGCACTAGGTTCACTAAAAAAAGTAATTACATTATAATCAAACTGTCACTTTATAAGATAGTGGGAGATGAAATACAGCATAAGCTGACAAAAGAGGAGGACAGCTTGCTCTTTTAAATATGAAAAAAGAAAAAAGAAAAAAGAAAAAAGCAGCTTACATTTTTCCTGTGGATCCCTCTTGTTCATAATGAGCTTATGTATAAGGAACACAGGCTCATCTAGAAATAAAATTATGCACTAGGTTCACTAAAAAAAGTAATTACATTATAATCAAACTGTCACTTTATAAGATAGTGGGAGATGAAATACAGCATAAGCTGACAAAAGAGGAGGACAGCTTGCTCTTTTAAATATTATCCATGGCACAAAGCAGTGAAGAAACTCTGAATTACATACAGTGTCACCAGGAAAGCTCTTGGAGTCAGGGAGGGGGATCACGGCACTAAGACCAGAAAGACAGAGATACTTGCTTTGGTGGCATGAGTGAACCTTCAGCTGTCTGCAACCCAAAGCATGCACAGGCTACTGCTGTCAGCAGACTGACAGCCCAAGGGTGCTTGCACACCCAGTGGGAAACACTGACCCGTGATTAGGAATCACACTGAATTTGGGCATCATATTTTGCAGGGGCCTCAAGTCTGTGCACCTGTGGCAGTTCTTCAGTTACCATCCTTGTCTGCTTCTGCTGAAGCCTTTGTGCCCCACCGAGCTGTCAGCCTGTATCCAGCAGAGGCTGATTCTTATCTCAGGTTAAATGTGTGAGTGAGTTGAGAAAATCTGAACTGGTGGGGGGTTGTATTTGTTCATGTCTCGTTGTTCCCTGTGGCCCCTTCAACCTGCATTGCCTTAGTGTGAATGGAAATGCCTTGGTTTGAGGAGGCACACAGCCCAGTGTAGCCACTGAGTAAATGGTAGCACAGAGGTGGGAATGTTCAGAGTCTTCAGGCCCTTGTTGTATGAACTGTTGTCAAGTAAAATCCTTTTTCCTTCTTAACGTAATTTCTTTGCAATTTGAGTCCATTTCCCTGCTTTCCTTTTTCTTCCAGCTGTGGATCCTTTGCACAGTCAGTCCTGGTAGTGATCCTTGCTCTGAGGCTTGAGAGCAGGCGGGTGGCAAGTGTTGGCCATGAATGGGGGACACAGGGAGAGGAGCTGGTGATGTAATTTGGGATGCCTGCCTTGCCTTTCCAGCAGGGGCCAGAAAGGGAGCAGGCGGGTGGCTGAAAGTTTATTCTCATGTATGGATTGAAGCTGGTGTAAGATCAGCATCCAGGAGAGCTGCTTTGGCTGCCAGTGATGCATCTAATGAAAGAAATTTGTTTTCATACAGGGACTTCATTCTGGTAACTGAAAAAGCTTCAGGAATATGAATGAGTTGAACTTTGTGTTTTTGTAGTCCAATTTTGTTTCTGTTCTAGAGATAGAAATGGTGACATACCGGGAGGTCTGTGCTGTGGAAGTGGCACAGCAGATACCTTTATTCAGTGTCTTGCTTTTCTCTTTTCATGCTATGAATACAGAGACAGAGCAGCACAGCGTGTTGTACTGGCCGAGCACCGTGGTAATTTCTATGCACAGTGGATAAGACCCACTTTGTGTATTCATGCCACATATCTATCTGGCAGAGTACTGTGAGACTCAGGAAGATGGTAGCTGGAGGAGCCCACTGGAGACTTCCCCGTACTACAGCTTGCCTTTTTTCAAATTCAAGTCTCTAATACGTTTAAACACAATTGATTTTATTTTTCTAAGAAAGTGGTAAAGATTTCAGTTCCAAGAACATGAACGTAAAATGAAGCTTCATCAAAAAGAAGTAATAATAAATCCTTGTCCAAACATGTATGTAACTATGTAGTCTCTGTTTTGACAGAAATGTCTCTCGTTGGAAACAGCTTTTGATTGTAGCCCTCTCCTCGGATAAAAGTAACAGTTTTAATGCTACTTCTAAACTTTGTCACCAAATTTCAGCACAGGCAACCCCACTTGCAGACTGCCAACAGTGGACTTCTGATAAGCTGTAAGTTATGTACTAAAAGTCTCATGGGCTTAAATTTAGCATCATCCTCATTTAGCATCATCCTCATACTGTTGTTGCTGACCATAGATGTGATTAAAATGCCACAGTTTTCCTCTCATTAGCTTCATACTTCTAAAGCCACCCTCATCATTCAAGATATGCAAGATGTCTTGAATTAAAAATAAAAATACTCCAAACCAACAAGCTCAAACCAAAATAGAAAAAGCCATTATTTTCATGAAAGAAAATGCAAGTAAGGTTTTCTTGGCTTTGATTGTGCAGATACATTCCTCAGGCCACATTGGCCTATTGGGCATAACAGAGCTATTTGAAATAGAAACTGCACCAATCACAGTGTGCTGGGTAGTCTCAATCCCCACCTTGTTCTGTTGCAAGGATGAGGGCAAAGTTTCTGGTTCATCTCCATGAGCATCTCACTGCACACAGAAAGACTCACCGTTGAAGCCCTGAAGTTGCAGCAGAGTTGTGGGAGGAATTTGTGCTCCCTGGTGTATTTGAATCCTCAAGAAAGGTGGATGATTAGCATGTAAAGCTTTATTCACTCCTTTTGGGAGCCACTGCACTTCTGGCTCTGTCTAGCTGGCCTCAAATTGACCTCAAGTTGCAACAGATGCTATGAAAAAGACTTCTGAATAGATCAGACAGTGCTCTCTCATTAAAAAAAAAGAAAATAAATAAATAAATAAATAAAATAAATCTGTCTAAACAGCTGGGTCTTGAGTTAAGTTGTAAGGGTCCAGTATTGGTGTAGGTAAGCTCATGGTTTCCACAAGAAATGCTGAATTGAAGAAGGTGTATAATAACCTTCTTTTAGAAAGCAAATAAACCCCTTGAATCTAATATTCTTAACCCTAGCACAGAAAGATGGAAGGCTTTTATTTCTCCTACTCCTAACCTAAGTTCATACAGAGAAAATGTGTTGGCTTTTTTTAAAGCTAACAAGCAGCTTTGGAGATCGTGTCAAAGAATTGTCCATACAATATATTCTCTGGCTTTTGACGTAGCCTAAACTGATCATCATTAGAGTCCCATGAACAACTACATCTTTCTGCTATTGAATTTTCTTTGTCCTGTGTAGATCATACCAATGCAATAATTTAGTTCAGATAGATCTGACACTGTAAGATTAAATACTATGTTTTGAATGTCTGCAGCAGATGCTGCCTGGTGACCTAAACCCTAAGCATGGTAAAGAGGAAAATACAAATTTTACCTTAAAAATGTTTGATTTGGATTTTTTTGGTAAGCAGAGTCATGAAGGTGTGTAAAGACAAAATGACCCAGGTGGGCCTGGAGCAATGCTCTTGGGATGTATCACAGTTACGAGCAACAGTAGGTGATGAAGCTGACTCAGCTTGAAAATCAGGGTAGCAAAATGACCCAAGTAATTAATAACATTGCAAGTACCTAGTTTTTGGGTTTTGTTGGGGTTTTTTCCTCCCCTTTCTTCTGTTGCATCCTTCAGCTACTGTGCTGAGTGGAAAACACACATTTATTTGTGAGCTGATCTGTTACGATTTATTCAGGACTCAATAATTTTTCCTGATGTTGAAAGGAAGAAAGATATTAGAGCTTTGTATTGCTTCCCTGCAGAGGTTAGGGCACAAAGTCTCTGGCACAGCTTGACACTGAGGTATAAGGGCTATGCTCACCCAAAATGTACTAACAGAGCAAGATTATTTGCTAGTCATTGGATACATTTGCTCTATTGCTTTAGTTGAAGGTGCCATAGGTCCCTCTACTGTCACCAAAGGTCTGTGCTTTTCCCAGTAACCAGGCCTGCATGCAGTAGTTTTTTTGAAAGCTGAAACTTGCATCCTCATTTCCGAAATGGCTGAGCATCTCTGTCTCTGTGGATACTGTTGTTCTCCCTTTCTCTCTCCACCCCAATGCCGAGGTGCAATGTATGGGCATCATGACTCTGAAGTTGTTTTATTGTCCACTCTCCTTATAAGAACCCATAGGAAGAGTGGTGAGGCTTATAACTCACGTAGCTTCTTTCTTTTTTTTTTTTTTGCTTCTTCAAGCATGCTGAAACTGCGGGAAATTAATATCACACTTCTTACAAACCTGTCCTTGTGGCTGATGCAAACCCTTCTAAAAGCATGTCAAAACAGCTTGCTTAAGAGTGGCAATCTGCTAAAAAGCAATGACGTTGGGTAACAGAAAAACTCGCATGAAGATTTGTATGAAAATAGCTTTGGCTATTTGTAAACTCAAGATTTTAAATAGAATATCAGCTCAGAGGTCTATGATGAGGTTTGATTGTGAAGAAAACAAAGATGGAATTTTTAGGAATCAATCTCTGATGTATGTAAAAAAACTCCTCTGTGTAGTGTCTTTTCTCTGTCTGCAAGAAAGAAGCCTTCCATGTGATCTCTGCTCTTCAAACAAAGGCAGCAAAGCTTGTTGACCTGAAAGAAATAAATCACTGGTCTTAATAGAATATTGGAATGAAATATGCTCTAAAATCTAACTTGTGTGGGCCTAAGACAGTTGGAAGCTTTCAGGTATACAAATGAGAAGCTGCTTATCCGCTAGTTTATTTTTCTGCTGTAATTATCCACATATTTGTAGAAACAGATTATTCCATTTTTAACTCTGCAGATTAAAGCAGGAATTCCTAATAATCACGATTTTTGCTGTCTCGTAAAGTGCCTATTGCTTCATTAGGAGCAGTGTGAGCTCTTTACATTACTGGCCTGACTTAAAACGGATGTGTAATGCAAAGCAAGCACAATAGAAAGGGGTCTCCTAGTCCCCCTTAATATATTTGATGAAGAAAGAAAACTCTTCCATTAAAATACTTAAGTTCAGCTAAAAAATAGAAGCTTAAAAAAAAATCCAACTTTTTTTTACATGGCCCCAGACTTTCTTGGTCCTGTTGGCTACCATTGCCACTGAGTTCACCGTAATGTAAATTCTGTTAACACTTGAGTTCTGACCTTAGAAATAAGTTGAGACCTGACCACAACAACATTTAACCTAATTACTTATTTTGTTAGGGCTAAATCTATTTTTCTAGTGGAGTTGTTGTGCTGCATGCAGTCACATCAATGCTGGACCTGAATATCCTAGTAGGAAGTGACACTCCCCTAGAGTTTAACATGTGTCTTCAGCTCTGTTCAGAAGCTTGTGCTTACCCTGTCTTTACTGTTATTCCAATGCAAACTTAAATGCTTTGTCCTCACAGCCAAATCTGAGCAAGGTGCTGGGATTTGTCTTCAGTTATCTGTATCAATGTAAAGGCAAGAAATTATCTCAATCTGAGACACATATGTAATTGCTATCTGGGTTTGGGTTTTGGTTTACATTTCCCCTTCCTGCAGTGCTATTAATTTATTTGATGAACCTCATTACACAGCCTTTCCAAACTGGCTGCTTATCTCAGTGCATGATATTTACTCTTAAAAGCATGATTTGCCCTTGCATACCCCAACAGATCATTTCAAGCACAATCATTCCAAAAGGGGAAATGTGATAAACAGAAAGTTAGAGAAACTTCAGATATAAAAAATAAAACAGAGTTTATTCAGAGGCACAGAGTCTCAAGGGAGATTTTTATGTACAGAACATAAATCTAGCAAGTTGCAGTGACTAAGACACATGGGTGTCAAAGCTCAGGCAGAGTGACCTGCTAGATCACTAATAACATAAGCAAATTACACCCAAATATGGAACTGCAAATAAAGTTAGAACTCTGCCCTTAAAAAGTTTTTGCACATTAAGCACCATAACCTTGAAATTAATCTTTTCACCTTTAGTGTTCTATATCTACTGCAAGTAAAATTGCTACAATACACACTGAACTATCTTTCATGCCAATGTTCTTTGGCAGCCATACTGTGAAGATGCTGATGAAAGAAGAGAGGTCATTTTATAAGCTGGTGCATAAGATGAGTGTTGCTCTGATTATATCAAAAGGAAAGGTGTGTGGCTGATTTTATGGAAGCTGCCAACAGACTTGGTTGAAAAAAATAGAGTATTCTGAAAGATAGCTTCATCTTTTTCATGGTCAGCCTAATTAAAAAGCTGATTGAAAATCAGCTCAGAACAAGCTTTATCCCTGAGGATGTGATCTTTGTCCAGGCTTCAAGTAAAGCTTTTGAAGCATCAAGATATGTAGATTGTGATCACAGACTGCGACTGAGAGCAGACAGCACCCATATTAAGCCTCTCCAGGAGGCATTTGAGAATGAAAGCGTGAACTGATTCAGCCTTTATTTGTCCTACAGGTAACTGGGAAACATAGAGCAGTTTATGGGCTTTCCATCACTATGCCAGATCTGAGAGTCATTGGCATGGAAATGAAATTTCAGGTTACAATAATAAGAAATACATCATGAGGACTCGATAAGTATCCAGTAAAATGCATGAGATTTTTAATTGGCTTCTGTAGGAAAGATGCTGACTTAGGTGAGCCATGATGTCCTTAAGGTTCTGCACCAATGAAGGTTCAGGTAGCAGCCAATGAAAGGCGAGTTTGGATGGTAGAGTTGCCAAATATTTTTATGAAAAAACAAGGACAGAAGACAACCAATAGCAGAAGCACAGTGTTACTGCTGTTGCACACATTCCCAAATGAATAACCATAGTGAAAACCAACCAAAGCCCTGCCAGCCCCCTTCCTGAAAATCTCCCCAGTTTAGCAGCCTGAAGTCTCCCAATATTTCTTGTTGGCAACATTCTTCTTCATTTCCAGCTGCCACTACATGCAGGTGAAAGCCTGTTCCAGAGCTGAGGAAAGGGCTGGGTCAAGGATGGGGCTGACAAAAAGGTTGTTTTCTGCTAAAATGTATTGCCTGTGCAATAGGCACACATATTTTCCCCCTCTCACCTGTCAGTCTCATGCATTTGTACCAGCCCGAAAATGGTGCTCCCATCATTATTAATTGTTCCACTAAGGCCAGTCAATAGTTTTCAAGCCAGTCTGTGTCCACAGCTCCATGGCTCCTGTTGCCTCTTCTCAGCCTGGCCTGACACATCCTCTATAATGTGGTGACACAGCAGCACTGCAACATCTCCCTCCCTTAGGTTCAGGTTCTGGGCCCTCTTTGGTTAGCCCACTTCAGCCAGGAGGTTTGACTGGAGACACTCCCCTGCAGCCTAAATGACCCTGTGGCTCTGTGTCACATCCAACATTCACACTGTTGGCTTGTAGCCAGGCTGGCTTTGAAATTGGAACTTTTGCTTGGCATAGTTTAAGCATGCTGCTTTTGAGATATCACTGCCTGGAATAACCAGCTCTGTCAGGCTTGGTAGGTAAACTGGAGGGATCCTGTCCTGAATGAAAGTACAGGGGAAAGAGGAACTCTCATATGTATGTGGGGAGCTGAAGGATGGAGAGGTAAGCCAGTTCCCCAGATCTACAAAGCCTGATAACAATGTTGGGATACTTTCAATCTCTTTTCATAGCTACTTAGAAAAACAGATTTTTTTTTCCAGAACACCTGATGCCCTGGCTTGATTGTGGCAGGACAAACTGTTTTTTAAGCAAGAAAGAAAATAATATGATTTGCAGCTGAACTTGTTAAGGACTGAGCTTGTTATTTGCTAGTTACCTTATTTAACATTTTTGGAGGTACTGTTGTAATGTCTATGGAAAGGACAGATGTGTAACAGTCAATCTGACTTATGCAAATGAGAAATGGGAAAACGGGCTTAGGTAATGGGTATGTCATATATATCTCTGAGTTATGAAGTAGGGAGTTATGAGAAAGGTTGGGAGCAGGACACAGTGATTGCTCATGACCTCGTATTCATCATCAGTCGTTTCTCTAATCCATTTGTGTTGCTCCTTTTGTACCTTTGAAAAACACACCAATAACAGCTAGAAATGGAGTGTAGAGAGGACCATACAATGAGTTAAGTTAACTCATAACTCCACTGCTAATTCTTCCCTGTGTATTGGTGTTACAGTGTCAGATATGGTGTATATTCAGGCGCATTTCTCCAACGAGAAATGAGGCAAAAAAAGTGATCATTGCATCATGTAATCAAATAATTGTTTTCAGCCTGCTGTAGATTACTATTGATGGCAAATTGCCAAGAGGCATTCACACAGGATCAGCATGTGCATGAGAGCTGCCACAGCAAAGCTGAAATCTTACCCCAGAGCAGAGTATAAATAGAAAAAGGGTGAGAGGGGGCTATGTAAGAAGCCCAGCAATAACTCCAAGCTGTCTTACTGCTGTGAGTTTCCTTACTGGGTTTTGGAGTTAGCTTTCCTGGGCTGCTGATCTGAGACCATGCTCTGCCTCCCTGAGGAAACCTGCTGCGATGGTTGTGTTCCCTCCACATATGGGCTGTGTGTTCAGGCTCCCTGTCATGAACCTGGGAAAGGTGATGGCTGTAGGGGGCCATTTATTAAAGCAATAACTCTCACTTAAGGTGTTCCTTGTAAGAGAGGAGTTCAGATGGGGGAGGTAAAGGGCAGAGATCCTGGCTGCAACTTACAAAAAGGAAGCTGGGTCAGTAGAGAGCATCCATGTGTAGGCTTACACACATCCATGTCTCAGGAATCGATCTGGTATGTAGGGACATTAGTTTTGGATGCTCATAATGCCTGTCACAGATATCCAGTGCTGGATGGTTATCAGAGAAATAGCTTAGGATAAGTATGCATTTCTAATGTTTATGCCATAAACATACAGTGAAGAAGGAAAAACACAATAGTGAGGAAAAAATACAATGATTGCACACATTTAGAAATAGAAAACTTTTTTACTGATTAATGGGCAATTGTGTTGTATCTCTTGCTGCAGTGTGCTAATTAGTGGAATCTTTGTAAGCCTGTGAAATTCCTTAGATGTAACAATATCTGTTAATTTCTGCTGAATTTTTCTTCATTGGCTTTTCCCAATTATTTAACAGCAGGGAGTACTCAGAGAACATCAAGTAAATCAAAAAAGTTTAAACAGCATGTGGATGGACACACACTCAAATAGTTCTGTATTTGAGAAATAATTTTTCAGACAAAATGATTGAACTAATTAACCATAATTGCTGAATAACTCCGTTGCATTTGTGTTTTACAGTTTATCTTTCTCAATTAAACATCATCATAATCAACAAATTGTCTCTCAGGTCTCACTAAGAGGTATAACATTAATAATTATTAACATTGTCTACATGGGAAAAACCTTGAAGTTTATTTTAGGGTTAAGAAAAGTAAGCATATTCAGCTTTACAGGGATCATCTTTTTCTGTGTCAGTTATTAAACAATTAAGAAAGTGTGGGTTGTCTTTGAAATGAGCTATTCCGTGGGCTTCTAGAGAAAAAGCTGATTATGAAGATCTGGTGCCTAATATTTAGCAGTAGGTTCAATATGAGGGTGATCAATTTTAGATATTATTTTTAAGTTTAAAATAACAGGAAAGCATGACATTCCAGGAGAGATTCTTTTTGTGATTTTTTTCCATTACCTTGTTGATGGTGGCCTGCTACTGAGCATGATTTATCACACGCAGATGTTCGTACACAGAGGATATGAAATAGAGTACCCTTTTGTGAAGTTCTGGTTCAACAAACCTGTCACTTCACATCTCAGTTCTGTTTTGTTATAAAACTGTGATACTGCTTTCATGATCAGTCCGACTTGTCTGACTAATAAAATACTCCTTTTAGTGTAAGACTTGTAGCGTATGCACAGTCTGTAACCAAACTAGTGGAGAAATGATCCAGATCAGTGTAGCATGTACAATCCTGTTGTTCTCAGCTGTTGCAGACATGGATAGAGTGTTTAAAAAAAAAAAAACAACAAATCAAAACCAGAAAAAAATGTAAAACCTCCTATCATATTGGAATCTTTGTGTAAGGGAGATGGTCGTGTGGAGACAAATCTGTTGACCAAGATAGATGTTTGCAGTCTGGATGGCAACAGGACTCTATTGTAAGGGCCTTTGTACCAGCACTGTCTCCATTTTTATTGATTGTCTTAAACTACATACAAAACACCCAACTCTTGAGGAGATGGTGACCATTTCTGCATCTGCAGGAAATATTTCTACTATTTCCAGTACCCCATCTGTGCAGAACTTGGTCAATTTTGCAGTAGGAACTGCCTGGTGAGTCCCTGGGTCAGATAGATCACCACCTAGGATTCTCATCAGCACTAAAGCACAGAGATTGCTCTGCCCATAGCAGGGATGTGCCTGGGGGAACGTAACATTTTCCAGAATTCTCTCCTGAATAGCTCCTGAGAAAGTTATTAACATGTTTTTTTCTGTGACAGGAACTAGGAGTTCAGTCAACACCATGCCTCACACCCATCTTTCTCTCACTAGTCCACTGATTCTTCTGTGTAGAGACTATTTAGCAATCTGTTGAAATCCTGGAACCCAAGGAATTAGGGATGTAAATGTGCTGGATGTACAAGCAAGCACAGACTTGATTACATGACAATTATAATTATAGAATAAACTTAGGTTTCTTCCTCATATCTCACATATAAATTAAATTCAATAGCTCTTACTGCATGGTGCATATAACAGCAATTTACAATGTGTATTTCCATTCTTGCAGGTGCCCCAGGAAATGGTAAATGCTTGCCTCCAAGCTCACACATCAGGAATGCTTTCATTTCTGTCAACACTAGCTAAAATCAGTCATATACATCACCAAACTGAAGCTCAGTATATCCATATGCAAAATATTGTTGCCTGCTCAAAGCACTGCTCTCCTACCCTCTGTAAACTGAAACGACAGCATCTTCTTAAGCTGTGGGTTGAATATCAATATGAATTAAATAAAAGCAGTAACATTTTCCAGAATAATAGCTTATAAACTTAACATTAGCTGTTTCACTTTTCATTTCTTGCTACTTGTGACACTTAGACTTCTGTAACGTTAGCAGTTGTTTACAATGGTTAGGTTGGTGAATAAAATATTAGTAGAGCTTTTTCTGGTAAGAAAACATTGGAAGAAATTATTGGAAATGTCTTGACAGTTAAAGCATCCAACTTACAATGCTTCATAAAATGTTAGTAATCCTTCAGTATTTTTGATCTCCAACTTCATGTGTCAGAGGAGTAAAAAGCCAAGCTAATGTTAAGCAGCCTTTGGCAAACAGAAATGAATGTGTAGAAGCCACACAATTCAAATTGACATTTTCTACAAACAAAGGCAACTCTACACTGTTCAATAATTGAAAAATCCCTGTGGCATGAACATACATAATGATGGGCAGAGAAAATACTTCATCTTCCTTGCAGTGTTTGTTGTGGGTTTTGTGACTGGAGCTTGCTGAATTATTAATTGGAAACAGTTCTTACTGTGGATGCATATCCTTTCTGCATTCAGAAGTCAAGAGATGATGTGGTTTAGTTAGAAGAAGAGACTGATATTATGCTCGTTGGGTCATCTCCAGTTCTCAGATACATAGTGTTGAGATAAGAGAGTAAAAATATCCCTTCTTAGAATCACATTGTAGATTTAAAAATTCAGTTTTCTCCCTAATTGTATTTAGTCAGTAGTTTATCATGCAATTAGGTGCCATACAACTTTCTTTTCATCCTATGCGCTTCTCAGCTTACTATATGAACTTGTTGCTCCCTAGTTTCATACCAAATCTGGACATTCATCTGTCTGTCATTCTCTGTTCATGGATTTCCACACACATTTGGTGATGCAAGTGCACAAAAAGAACTGAATGCAAGCTGCAACACTTCACCATGGTAGTGTTTTCCCAGCTAGCCTCTTAACCAGCTCAAGGCTTTCTTAGATAGCCTGAAAGACAGCGAAATATCTCTGGCAAGTATACATGAAACTTGGTTTCTAGTAACCAGTCACTGCCATGCCTGTTCAAACTAGTAATGGAGAGCTTTGCTTTGTTAGACCACAAACATTTTTGCTCAGGTCACATGCTTTGGAGCAGAGGTTCCTTATGGAACAAGGACAATGTATAGAAATTTCTTTTAAAAAGCATCGGGAGTGTTTCGCTGGGCATCAAACAAGCTATCCCAGTCAGCTACTGCCCAGACAGTCTCCAAAGCAATGAATCATTCCAAAAACCTGGTCCCTTACCTAGCTTTTTGTGACTGGCATACCTGATGAGGAACAGCTAGGCTGTGATCATCTTAAACATGGAGAGCACATTCAGTCAGTCAGCACTGTTGCAGGGAAGAGGAGGGAAGGGGGCTATAATGCCAGTAAAGGGCTTAAGTATGTTCACCTCTTTCATTTAATTTGTAAATAAATGGGCTACAAAGGCCACATTCTTGCTTTGGGTACAGTCTTGTAAATCATAAGCAAACCATTGACTTGAGAGACAGAAGCCTATCCACAGGGTTTTAATAATTCTTGTGTGTAACATGTTAATTTTTTTTTCCTAGAGAAACATTTCTAAAAGGGTATAAAAACTTCAACCATTACATTTCACTGATCTCTCTGCAAGATGTTTTTTTTAAATTAAAAAAGCTTATTTACTTTGGCACATTATTGAAAGCAGGATATATATATATATATCACATTCTAGAGTAGTTCTTGAGAACTACATGCTAAATTGCATCATTCTGCAATGTACCTGAATTTCCAAAAGAGTTTTCATGTTACTCTCATGCAGAGGCAATGAATGATATGGAGATTTTGTAATTCTTTGGATGTGGGGAGAGAGAATTCTACATTTCTCCCAATACTTTTAAGAATTTGATAAGCCTTTTGAGGATTGTTTTCTATTATTAGCAACAAAGTTTGGTAGTTAAGAAAGGGGTGGCAAGGTAGGCACTAATAAATCTACATGCTGTATATTTGAATGACAGCTATTGAAAGGCTGGTATTCTCTAGGGATGGAGAAGAGCAAGTGTTAGAAAAAAAAAAAAAAATCTCAAACCCCAGGTATCCCTTTTTAAGCTCTTAACATGCAAATATGTTCCTTCCAGGTTGTGTATTCCCCACTGGTTGTACTTAAATTTTCTGGTCTCAGTTTTTCAGTACATTAAGTATGTTGTCAGATTATTTTCCTTGAGACAAAAATCACAGATATCTGCTCATGTACACAATGAAGCTGGCATGTACAATATATATGGACTCCAAAGAGAATATAAAATAAACAATAGAAGCAGGGAAGAAATTTCAGCACTTGGAGAGTATAAAAGCTAACAAAAGATTCATGAGAAGTTTCAAAAGAAAGTTTGAATGGTTCAAGTAATTTAAAAACAACTAAAGTAATTGAGAAATGCAGCCTTTACTTTAATCTGACAAAGGAAAATATTTGTACAACAAAATGTTACTTTTCAAATGTGAAAAAAGAAATTACCTCTTCAAGCTCCATCTTTTTCTATTTTTTAAAACCATCCTAAGTATAGTTTTACTTATGTGAAGTTAAATTAATTCCCTTTTTTTCCTCCATTTTTGAATGAAATGGTTGAAAAGGAGAATAATTGTTTTCCAGATCTCATGAGCTAGCAAAAAATAGGCAGGCCCACCCTTGGTTCCGACACCTCATAGGCAAAATCCAAGTAGACTTCAGTCACGGTGGAGAAAACCTATAACTCTTCAGTTGTGCTGGTGACACCTTGCCACTGTGAGATGAACTACCTGGGCACAGTTATGTGCCTGAAAAAACACTCCTTGACATATTTTTTGTTTTCTCATCTCATCATTCCTACAGCTCTCTCTGCCATAAACACCAAGACCAAGGGGTGTGGGGTGGCTCCTCACAGGGCTACTTTCAGAGCAGCTTATTCTTGAGGTTTACTTATTTCTGGACCTTCTGCTCTAGGCATTGAGCTCTCACATCCCCAGGGGTTTTCTCTGTCCTCAGAGCATCATTGCTGGAAGGGAGGGGAAGTCCTGGGATCAGCTTCCTGAAGTTAAACACCACAAAAAAAACCCAATAGAAAACCCCATGAGAGGGACTTGGTACCTGAAAACAGTGGTCTGGTATCCTGCTGTATCAATCCGTTTCCTGTGTACCTCCTATAATCTTTTGTCCAGTGGCAAGAAATCAAAGATACATATGCAAGTACCAGAGTCCATGTACATTTGTGAACATAGTAGCTGAAGCTGCCTCATAGGAGAACATAAACTCAACAGCCAGCCACATTTAAAAGAGTAAAAATATCAAGGTCCAGTTGCAATAGCACTGTGTGCCAATACCAATTATTTTATATATGTCAGGAATGTCTTCTGAACACCATAAATCAATCCTCTAGATCAGTAGAAGGAGAGGAAGTTTGGTCAGGAGATGTCAAGAGGTACCAGGCTGCAATAACTCATAAAAACACCTGTTTCACATCCACAGGCGGATCATTTCCAGAGATAAATATCAGGATAAAAGAGTAATTATCTGGGCTTTCTTGTTGAAGAGGAAAGCTCAGATAATTTTTTTTTACATTTTTTTGTCCTCAGGAAGCAGTAAAAGAAAGATCCAGCCTCTTGCCTGAAAGCATTCTGCGTTTGTATTCAATGTTTCAGTCAGTGCTTTTGAAAAGGGAGTTCAGTTGCCATGGAGAGGGAATTCTCCTCTCCCCTCCCCACCATCTCTCTTCCCTGCAAGAAAGCAGTGAACAACAGGACTTTCTTCACCTTACCCTTGCAGCATGTTTCAGCACTGTTTCTAGGCACCAAAGCTATTAATGCCCATTTTTGCCATTTATGGAGAAGCATAAGACATAGGAAGATGAAGTTGCAGATCCTAAGGTGAGGACAGTGCTGGAGATGACCAAGTCTAAATGCTGGCCTGAGACATGTCCAAAAAAGCTGCAGTTAAATCCATGAAACAATATGGAATAAATCGGTTGCCTTTTTCACCATAGATAAAACCTACTGAAAGAGTCATGTGGTAAATCCAGGTACTGGTGCAGAAAATGCCACATTTTCAAAAAACAGGACTCGAAACATACTCAATGCAATCCAAGGATGAATTAAAGTGATAACTTTTCAGTGACATACATTTGGCCTGTGTGCAACAAGTTTTTTGGAGACCGGCACATCCCTTAGAGAAGAGGACGTTATTGAATTCTCATTGTACAGAAAATTCTATTGATCCTTGCAAGCAGATCCCAGAGAGATGGCATGAACTGGAGCAGACCCTCGAGGCTGTATTTACCCTGACCGGTATTCAGAAGGGCCTCGTTCAGGATTAGGATAAAGGCATGTTATTGCTTTTCTCCTGCTTTCTTGTAGGGGAAATGAAAATTCCTTTATCTTCAAAGCCGTCAGTGTAATGACCCTCACCAGAATTAATACAGCTCTTATGGAAAATATGACTGTAACTGCACCATGAGGAGAAGGGGAATATAAAGAGAAAAAGAGGACTGTAAAATGATGCCTTCTAAGACATAAGTAAGCACACAGCATTTCTAAAAAAGGAGGGGGAAAAAAGGTGCATGCAATTTTTCTTGAAAGGAGGATTAAGACACCTGATTAAATTTGTGCAAGAGATGGTTACAAATTTTTTGAGACAGGCTTCAATGTTTTCTTCAAACAAATGTTATTTTTAAAAAAATCCTTACAGGGCATGTATCAGAAAGTGATATTTTGATGTTTTTCCCCCTGATCAGGGGAAAATTTAACTTCAGGAAGTGGTAGGAGCTGCAGCTTTCCCGCTGCAGGAGAATACAGTGTATCTGAGACATGTTTGGGTCAGCTATTTAATTCATTCATTACTCAGATTTTTTACATATAGATGAGTAAGTCTTAAAATTCTGACTTTTTAGTGCAGCCTATTTCTTAAGCAGTTGAGCTTTATAACAATATATGAATCTAAGGCTTTGAAGAAAAAGTTATATGAATAAACAGGTTTTACATAGTTTTATATAGTTACAAGTTCTATACATATGAAGCATATATGGAACAAGAAAATTAAGGCAGCACCTTTCTTTTTTTAAACACTATTGCAAATAAAATGATTGTTTATCAATAACTACATAATGCACTTTGCAATCTCATTATAAACAGTGGGTTCTGAATGAATTTCAATTATGCAGACCAGCAATACTGTGCCATCCATTATATAAATCAAACCTAGGCATAGGCCCGTAAACTTTTGATGCTTCACTGATTTTTACTGCCATACGAAATGGAAAACCATATAGAACAAGGCAAATTAAGTATCTATTGGGGTGAAAATGCAATTGGAAATTAACATCCTCCTGAAGCACATTCACACAAGCCAAATGCCTTGTGAGATTTTATCTTCCATGCACAATGTGATGATATTCTTGTGCGTAGATGGTTAAATTAATTTTCCTTTATCAGCATAAAAATGGAGCTGGCCAAAATAGATTAGAACTGCATAATATGTTGAATTCCATTTTATTGAGATGAAGAAGAGGAAAATATTTCATTTCAGACTGGAATGGTATTGAGAAGAATAAATTATTCGGTTCAAACAAAGAGATAGGGCTTCCCTGGGTTTGGTTTTTTTCTGCTGTTGCATGAACAAAATTATCTGTAAATTCGTGACAGGATGATGATTTTCTCAGTTGTAAAGCAGTGAAAAGAAAATAAAATGCTTTCTCCGTGGTCAAATAGAAACTTCAGATCCTCATTCTCTAAAGGACTATTCAGTTTCTTGGGGTTCAGTCATTCATTTTGTGCAGTTTGAGGCCAAGGTGGATTGAGGAGGTCTGTATCCTGCAGGATTATCCCATAAATGAACTCATCTTATAAGCAAATGTAAAATGCCCATGTTTGTTAAAAAAACCCAGCTTGGATAAGAGAATAAGTAGTTGACTTCAAACAAGCCAAATCAACTTGCACTGTTAACGTGCCATTTCTTATAAGATTACATTTGCCTTTTTTAGCAGTAATTTCATTTCACCTGTAACTCGAGCCAGGCTCGTCCCTCTGCTAAACACAGGCAGATTTCAAGTAGGGTCAGGGCCACTGGCCCAGGGGTGCCAGGCTCGTCCCTCTGCTAAACACAGGCAGGGGGCCAAAAGATGCTGTCTTTTCTTTGCAATCCCACTTACACTCATGAATTGGTAGCCCACTTCAGGATGAGTTAGAAAAACAGTAAGAGAAGGGCAGTATTTCTGTGTGTTTGTTTTCATTTTCTAATTATGTTACTTTACTTCTCTTCGTCATGTAAGTGTTCTTTGAGGTTGGTTGGATTTTAATTTATTTTTTTTTCTTGAACCACAATGCTATGGAGAATTATTCAGCCTTCAGCTATTTTTTATGAAAACTTTTGAAGAAGACATCTAGCCTGTGCCCTAGTTTCATGTTTCAATGACAAAAATACCTTTAAGTAAGACAGGCAAATACCTGCAGTAGAAGATTTATTTTGATGGCTACTTCTAGTTTTAGTCAAGTAGATATTTTGTAATGCAAAATTCAAGCATTACTTAATCGAACTGGTGATAATTTAACCTTAAATTGAGATTTAATGGCTTATTTTTTATTTAATTGGTTATTTTTTATGTAAGGTATTTCGCTGTACTCCTTCAATATATCAGGCTTAATTCATACTTCTTTCTACTTAGTCTTAAGTATACAATATTTAGTGTGCTGTGCTAAAATTTTTGGCCAATGTGCCCTTCTAATGCCCAGGACTCACTTCTCTCTATACCTGTATGGTGGAAACCTTCCAGTGGCAAGCTGCATTTCATGAGTCCCTCAGAGGATGATGGCACCACGCTGCTGTGCCTGAGCTTCCCATGGCCCAGAATGGAAATCTCAGCTCTTCAGGAGCTTGGTAGCTAATCTCTGGTCACAGCACCTCATTAGGATGGAAAATAGCTTCTTCAAACTGCATTTAATAAGACAGGTTTATCCTGAAAATGCCTTTAATAACTCCAGTGTTATTACTCGTTGCTAAGTAGCTCATGGAGTACTACAGGAACAAAGCATTCCTTTGGCATCTACTGTAGGTGATCCTGCTCTAGCAAGGGGGGGATAGAAAAGATGATCTTCAGAGGTCCTTTCCAACCCAAATAACTCTGTGACTTATGGGTAAATGGGGCCTCCTAATAAAACACATATCCCACTGTGTACATGGTGGAAAACAGATGCTTTATCTCTCAATGTTGCAATGTCATCTCCATGCAACACCATCAAAATGGTGGTGAGATGTCTTCACTGTTAATGTTCAGGGAGATGGACATTAGTTGTCTTAATGAAGGGAAATGATCCCTTTAGAATGTGGGATTTTTTTTAAAGTATAGAGGAAGTAGATATTTTCTAGACCAGACTGTTTATTAAACAACAGAAGAAAGTAGCTTAATAAAATGCATAAGCTAAGAATATGGAAACTGAGGTTTGTACACTGTGATTCTGTATTTAGAAGTTTTGTATGTCATAATTGACCAGATGATCCTGGAAGTCCCCCCAATCTGTTCTATAATTGCAACTGTTAGTAGCTTCTTATACTCCATACCAGAAGTCTTGTGTGCACAACAGTGTGCCTGGCTCTTGGGTTTTTTTACAGTTGTATCAGCTGGTTTTGTGAAAGGTGCCTTTCCTTTCAGATCTCACTTATATCTACAGATCACCATGTTTCTAAGAAACTGTTGTGCCTTCTTAACTGAGGCATATCCTATTTGAGCAACCTGATTAAATGAGAGAGAGTGAAATAAATAGTAAATAACCATCATTCACTAGGTATATATCACCTGATTTTAGCAGTAATAGCAATGTCTTTGGGTAAATTTAGTAGACTAAATCTGGTTGAAATAACTGTCAAAATAAATTATTCAGTTTGAGTTCTTTGTGGTATAAGTCAGATATTTCAAACAGTCAACACATATGTTAGCAGAATTTTAAATGCCAGTTTCAATGCATAATCCCTATATTTGTGGGAGGATAAATAAGGAAGAAGACTCTGAGGCACCAAAGATGTAATATTTAAAAGTAGAGTTCATTTCAAAAAGTAATCCATAGAAAAAAAAATGGAAAAAATCCCCACGTTTCCCTTCCAGCCCCCAGACTACCCCCAAGTGGAGAGTGGAAGTGGTATCTATTGTGGTAAAACACTCCTTGGGCTCTCTGTGTTGGAGGAAATGAAAAACCATTAAACAGATAATAGAATAAAAGTGCAATGAGATGTTCAGAGAATCCATCAATAAAAGGATGGCAAGCAATTGCTAAAGACAGCCCTTTCTAAATGCAGCTTTATTGCCAGAAGATGGGAAATTGAGAGAGAATTTGCAAACAATTGAATTTATGGTAATGGCATAGAAGCGTATTGTACCACCAAAGCAAAGCACAGAGCAAACATAAAAGACAAAATACACCAATGTCCCATGGAAGCCCTTACGTTTTGCCTATTATCTCTTGGTACTGCAAACTGTAATATTCTGATATTAAAACCAAATACATTGCAAAATGTATTAGCAGGCAGTGACTGGGTGATATTGTCTGCTTTAAGGTGAATTGTTGGACTAAAAGTGATCCAAGATGTGAGCAACGAGGATCTTGCTCCTGTGTACTCAAGGTAGTTTTGTTTCTTAGCTTCAGTGGTATCTGGACAATTTGATGATCTTAGTTTGGCAGTTTATGGGTAAATAACCTCAGGATAACTTGAGTCAAGTTGAATTTTAAACCTGTTTGAAAGTGTGCTCTCACTAGGTCTATTGAACCAGCAGAGATGACTGCTAAATGACAGGCAGGAAGAAAATTAATTGACAGGCTCAGAGATGGAGCTTCCCAGTAACCAGATAAACTGGAAACGGGAAAAACAACTTCTGTTGCAGGTCACAGATAGCTCTTTTGAGCAAACAAAGGCAAATAGGGCTAAAACGCTGTGGTTGAAAACCGCAGGCACCAGGAAACCATAGACTCACAGACAGGCTGCGCTCGGCAGACAGGGCAGCCTTGAGGGTGGGATGGGGAAGGCCTTCCTGTAAGGCATGTTTTGATTTTTGTGTGTGTGATGAAATTGCTGGCGCATTTTCAAAGAGGTTATTTATACATGGTTTGTTGTGTTGGGTTTTTCTACTCCACTTCCCCACCTCGCGGATCCAGCCGCTTGCCTCGGCAGCTGTGCCTGCCCGGTGGTGGCAGGGGCTCAGCATGTCCCTGCTCCCGCCCTGTCCCAGCTGCTGCCCCCATAGAACTGACCCTGCTGTGCTGTGTGGCTGGGCCAGGGAATGCCACTGCTTGAAAAGCAGCCACTGCTTGAAAAGCAGCCTGGGACTTTTCCTTGTTGCTTTGGTTTCTAATGTGTAACCCCTACTACAGTCAAGCAGAGCCAGCAAGAGGGTTCTGATGGGTTTAGTAGGGTGGGAAAGGGTGCTTGTTTCAATCGTTTTTTTCCCCTTTGAGCCACCTTATGTGCAGCATCAGAGGTGGTGAGGGGCAGCACTCTCCTTTCACCTCAGGCTCACGGCTTGTGGTGGTACCAGGCTGTGAGCGCCCTATGGTGCTGCCAGCCTGCATCCATTCTTGCCCCTGCTGTCTTTGGCTTTCAGGTGGATTGATGTTTTTCCCCAGTCACCCGACACCAAGCACGATGTTCTTTGACGCATCTGTGAACTGGGCAGCAAGCACTGATGGGGTTACCTGACTGCATTGCTACTGCTTGCTGAGTTGAGAAGTTGAGAGTCTGCAGATAATTCAGATTATTTTTTTATTATTTTTTTTTTCTCCGCAGGATTACCAAGGCTGGAAAAGACCTGTAAGATCATCAAGTCCAGCCTATGACCAAAACCACCACATTGGCTAGACCATGGCACCAAGTGCCACATCCAGTCCTTTCCTGAACACCTCCAGGGATGGTGCCTCTATCACTTCCCTGGGAAGTCCATCCCAGTGTCTAATCACCCTCTCCATGGTGAACTGCTTCCTAATATGCAACCTAAACCTCCCCTGGAGCAGCTTGAGGCCCTGCCCACTTGTCTTGTTACTAGTTGCCCAGAAAAAGAGCCCACCTCCCACCTGACTACAATCTTCCTTCAGGTAGTTGTAGAGAGTGATAAGGTCCACCCTGAGTCTCCTCTTTTCCAGGCTAAACAACCCCAGCTCCCTCAGCCTATCCCTATAAGACTTTCCCTCTAGTCCTTTCACCAGCCTTGTTGCTCTCCACTGGACCTACTCTAGCACCTCTAGCTTCTCTGTGGAGCACTGAGAGAATGGAGGGTTTGCTAGATTTATCTTCTGTAGTTTTGTTTTTGTTTTTTTTTTAAACAGTGTTTGGAAATGGAGCAAATGGTAATAAAATAACCCAGGTCAGTATGTGTCATTCAGAAGGACCTGCTGTCCCTGATATGGGCATAGAGCTGAAGTTCAACTGAGCTGATTTTTCTGTAAGTCCTTTGTAAGGACAGAACTTGCAAGCAAGCTTTCCATATTAAAAAGTCCAAGCTTGGAGGAACAGAAGAGCAAAACCATCTTTGTAAAGAACTGTTAATAATAATTAAAAATCCAAATTCTATTCATTTCTTCCTGGGCCTAGCGAACACCAAGGATGGAAGATGAAAGGTTTTGAAAATGGTAGGAGATTGCTATAAGGTAATCAGCAGTGAGATACTTGCTGGCATTTAAATCAGTAAGGGACAAGAAGAGCCTGAAGAAATTAACTGGAAGAATGAAAGTGAGTTGCAGCAGCCCTTCTCAGCCTGGCCATGCAGAGAGCAGACCTTAGGTAGTGTCATTAGTGCGAATAGAAGTGGGAGAGCAGGTAGCAGATGGCCCTGCTGAAGTGTTGGAACAAGCTACTTTCAGGCAAAACATCTCTGAACCAAGCCTCTGTTTTAAAGACAAAGCCTTGAAAGTTAATGGCTTGAGAAGCAGCATAGCCTTTTGTCTCTTTTCCTGAAAATGTTTTCTAAAAATCTAATTAGCATGTATTGCAGTGTTGCTGTTATTAATGACTCTACCTTACTTTAAGTAAAATATTAGGAGTTTTTTTGGTTTACACTGTTTCACCTGAAGCTTAACAATTGCTGGATATCTGGAAAGCGCTTAAATGATGCAAACAAGGATTCAAGTACCTTTGAGACATTTGCCTTTAATTGTGGAGGAATGGCATCCCCAGCTGCAAAAAAGTTTAACCTTCTGAAAAGCTTGTATTACTCATTAACATCTCTTTGAGGCACTGATTACAAAGAAGAGGGCTGGAGGGGTGTCTGTAGCATTGCTGCCGTGTCTGGGGGCAAGCAGAGCCATGTGGGTTCAGCTGAGCCTGGCCTCAGGAGGCCTGTGGGGCCCCAAAAGAGCTTATATTTTTGAGTACCTAAAGGTCTGCAGTGTGGTAACATGATGTTATGGGCAGCTGCTGTCTGTACCTTAGCTGAGAGGGAAAAAGTTCAAGGGTAGTCACAAACTTGATACAGCTGACAAGCAACTGTGGGGATGGTGAGGACTGGGATGGAGGTTGGCCATGTCCCTTCCTAGAGCACAATGACTGGGGTCAAGTTGTCTCCCTCATCTTTATTTTAGGCATCCAGGAGTTAGATGCATCTGGTGCTGGTGTCCCAGAAGCAGCCCTGTGAAGTATAACAGAGTGCTTGGGGAGCAGGAGGAAGTATTTTGGTTTCAGCCTGAGGAACTCAAGAGCTGTACTCTGGTTTTCTGTACCACTAGAGCTCCTGTGATAAAAGGTGAAAAAATTGATTTTTTAATTATTTATTTTTTTTAAATCCATTTCCCCAAATTACTTTTTAGATTAAGAAAAAAAGGGTGGCTTTGTCTACAATTTTTGGAAAACCTCAGTAGAAATTAAGATAGATAAAATCTTTATCGCTCTACTGATTCTCTAATTATTAATTCTTCAAATCTCATTTGTCAGAAAGCTGTGCTGAACTTCCCAAGCACTGAGGCAGCCATGGCTGCTGCTTTCTCCCCAGGAGCTGCCCCTCCCTGCAGTCACTCCCAGCACCATGACTATACGATGAGCTCTGCCAAGGCTGGCCACTTTTAAATCACCAGCTAGTGATAATCAGTGCTCAGCAGGCCATCCTGGCCCCTTCTCCTCCTCCTGCTCCCATGTCAGGAATCCTAATTTACTCGGCTGTCTTTAAACACAGATCTGACTCCAACTTTCTTTGTTCAAGTAGAATGGTTGAGTAGCATCAAACACAATGCAACTGGTGGGGTCCAGCACTGTAGAAATTCCTTCTAAAGGCTTGAACTGGGCTCTCCTTTTCTATAAATGAAGATTTTTACAGAGAGATCTGAGCATTTCACTGCCTTCTGTCAAATGCTCAGCTTTCAGTCCTGATCTGTTCACTATCAGCCCTGTCTTCAATTTATTCTGTATAAATTGAGATGCTGTAATTGAACTTTTCCGAGTCTGTGCAGCCTGGTCTTAAAGTACCCCAAGCATCTTATCCAGGCTCCCATTACTCCTCTGACAGACTCCAGGCATCCTGCTTGCTTGTTTATTAGGCAGCTTCTTATCTCAGTTGTAGTCTTAAGAAACTCCATCATTTCAGTTGCACAGTTCCCGTAATTAGGCTTCCTGCTTCTCTGGGCTGGCTGGTGCTAACTTCGCCTATATAAACAGAACAGAAGAAAGAGATGCAAGAAGGAAAATGTTACCACTGATAGCAGTCAAAAGTGTAAGGTAAGAATCCCTGCCATACACAATGAATGCTGAATCCTGTAAAGCTAGAGTGTCAAGCAGATCAAAAAGTGTCTAACACAGGGCCAAAAGATGAACAAGATAAGATACATCACGTTTTCACAAGAGCTGGTTATGGTCTTTTTCCATCATCAGCCCATATCCATTACATATTCACTGGGAAGATGAGCTTGACTTGGGATTGCAGATACACATCTGGATCTTCATCAAACGACAACATGCACCCAGCAGGCTGCTGGAGTGAAAATATTCTAATTTTTCACCTGTAATAATACCTGAAGTTAGAAAAAGATTGAGGATTTATAAATGCTGTTTATCCCCTGGAGAAGGGAGCCTGACTTGAATGCATTTGAAGTTGCTGCAAATTAGAAATGTTTTAATCATGTATTCCCACTGGTGAGCACACAGTACAGCAACAAATATTTATCCAGATGGATGAACACAAGAATCAGTTTCAGCCTTAAGCTGTCACCAGTCCTAGCCAGTCACATATTTCACTGGTGGGTCTAGCTGACATGTCATCTTCATCGCTGAGAGCATCAGGGTGTCTCCAGCTGCTTGCCCCCCCTCCCTTCCTTCACTGGGCTGCTCCCAGTCACTTGTCAAGCTGTGCCAAGTACATCAGCCACTGGAGCTGGTCCATCTGCTAGCCTTTCATAGGGGAACAATTTGGGGCTCTTTTTCTGGAGGTCAACAGTGTTGCCAGGATGTTGTACGACACGGTGCACGACAGGCGCTACAGGAGTCTGACATGAGGTTAAATCAGACACTTGCCTGGCAGCATTTTAATTACTCAATAGGACAGTGCAGGGTACTGCCTGCCAGTGCTGCTGCTCTTTTAGTAGCCTTCAAATGTTGTTCAGGCAGGAAGGACTTCTAATAAATTACTGCCGGGCAAGGATTGTGGATATAGTGCTGTGTCATAGAACAGAATGTTTTTAAACTAATTTCAGTCTTTCTGGGTCACAGCTCAGCTTCTTTACTTTGAACTCTTATAGGGAAATTCATTCTACACTCAGTGTTAAGCACTGGGGTTTTTTCCCCTTTGGCAAAGCCTTGAAAGCTTCAGTTTTTCAAATACAGAGGATGATCGCCTGACTCATGTGAGGAAGCTGCCTCATAGGCATGACACGGATCAGCAGGGGAAACTGGCGTTTATGTGCAAGGTCTGAGACCCAAAAGGCATGACTTGTAATCTTAGCTTCTGTCATCTTGACAAGTAACTGGCTTCTGTAGCACGATGAAGTCTAGCCCAGAATCATTTAAAGGCTAAGTCCTGAAAAAGTCTGGAAGAAAGCAGAAAAAGTTCACTATGGAAGGGCTTTCAGAGAATGATGATTATATTAGTAGCAAAACTGCATCAAGGCTAAGTTGACAGACATTTCGCTGCAAACTTTTTCAGGCCCAGAAAATCAGGCACTTAGAAATGACTAAGAGTTACATGGTTATGAATTAAACTATAGAGGCACAAAACATTTCCTTCAACTGACTGTTGATGCAAAGCGCAGGAAGCGTGGGTGCCTGCTGAGCTTTCTCTCCTGAGAGCTGCAGGTGACTTTGTCTGTGAAAGGCTTTGCTAGAAGTGCCCCACCCAGCCTTTCTTCAAGGCAAGCATGCCAGCCTTGGCAAGCAATCCACAAACAGCTGCATAACTCAGAGCCCTCTCCTTTGCTGACAACTCTATAATCACAGAATGGTTTGGGTTGGAAGGGACCTTACAGATCACCTAGTTCCAACCCCCTTGCATGGGCAGCAACACTTCTCACCAGACCAAGTTGCTCAAACCCCCATAATGTATCTCAGGAATGGCTGGCAGGGCTTGGGGTCTCAAAGGGCTGAAAAGCAAGGGTGCTGGAAGAAGCCCTGGTGCTGCTGGCTGGAGGGGATGGCTATTTACAGGTGACAGCAGGACCAATGCCAAACTACTCCTGCAGCAGCAGCTTGTCCTCAGTGACCTGGCAGGCAGGGCAGCAGCCCTGCTTCTTAGCCTTTCTCTGGGTTTATGGCTTTGCTCATGAAATTAATAAGATTTGTCATAAAAAATATGCACATTGACCATCTGTGTTAATAATTGACTTAACGAGGATCTAACAGCCTCTAGCCCATCCCAGAGAAGTTAATTGAGGGGATTGTGTTTATAATCTGCCTTGAGAGTCCTAATCTTCTGTTCTGGCACTGTCAAGCCATGGATTGATGGATTGATTTTAGTCTCTTGGTGGAAAATAACAACCTCCTGAGGCAGATTTTGGCAGTTACCCAAAAAGAAAGTACATGGCACGGGGAACCATGAAAAGAAAAAATAAACTACTTCATGGTCCTTGAATGCAAGCTGTTAGAAAACACAAAACCAGTAAACGATGAGCTTTTAGGAATGCTTCAGGTCCTTTTAAAAAGCTGGTTTTAGCAGAGAACTAGTGTCTCTTTGTACAGACAATGGATGGCAAAGCTTTTTCTGAGAATTGGTTTGAGGGGTTTAAATACCAAAATAAACAAAACAACAACAAAATTCAAAATCTTTTGAGAGGTGCTGGGACAAGTCCTACAGAAGTAACTTTCTCCTACATCTGGAGACCTCTTTGCCCGAAGAACTGCATGAGGAAGCAGGTCAGGGGTTGGCAAAACACGACTCTGGTGAGAGAAGGAAAAATCACCCATAGAAAAGGACCTCTGGAAACTGCTGCTGCAATTGAGAAATAGAAAATGGCAGGAAAACACAATGGAGAGCCTGTCTAATCTTATTCTGATCTAATTCTTCATGGTGTACCCAAGAAAGATTAACGGTACTTAAGATTTTTTTTTAATTTATATTTTTATAGATAACAATTCTAAGCATAAGATAGCTGGCATACTTTCTCTGTTCAATATTTTGTCAATTTTGAAAAAGCAGATTAGTTCCTTGAAAAAATTCCTAGTTATTTCCTGTGGAAACTAGTGTACGATATGTAGGTGTCAATCCCACAAAAATGGGCATGTGCTTTTTCTGTTCAGGAGAAGCAAGTGACCAGCCCTAGGATTCAAAGAAATACAATTATTGCACCCAATGTTTTCAGACACAAGCAGCATCCACATTGGTATAATAAAACATTTCTTCTGGGTGAATGGACCGCATTCATAGACTGCTTTCTGTTTCATGTTTGGGTTGTTAAATGTTTCTACAGTTCAAACCACTGAACTATGTATGAATTTTCTTTGAACTTCCAGTTCTTTCATTATCGACCTTGCCCTCTTCAGCTTCCTGGGAACCAGAACCCCAGTGCAAAGCAAGAAGCCTGCCAGGGAAGTCCAATATCTGAGGCTGATACGAGATTACAGCCCAAATCTAATAAGGATAGATTAGTTTTATTTCCTGTTTAGCCATGAGCACTGCTGGTTGAACAAGATATTAAATCAGACTTCTAAAATTGTACCTGTACTCTGAGCAGCTGGTCAGCTGTACTGATCCCCAGTCCTGGTACCTTCTCCTGCATCCTGAAAGACCACAGCCATGATTTTCCAGAAGCACTGCAAGCTAAAAGCATCTCTGGCTTTTTCAGGTAAATCACTAAAATTATTTTGATCTAGCCATCAGCAAAGAGATCTATGGCACTTCTAAACTTATTTTTTCATGCAATTCTGTGGTGGGCTTTTTTTCCTTCTTGACAAGTTCTGTGCTGTACAGTAGCATCTGCTAGAGAAATACACCATGTGAGTCAGTATCATTTTGAAGGGAGATAGGATGACTGGTAATGGCTGTGACTGCCTTAGTTTGCATGATGTTTGTTGTTTTGGAGGCTTCAGAACTGAGCAGGGTGTAGGGGAGGAAAGTGTCCTCTGGAGAGTCTGATTCACAACAAACCAGTTTGGTTCAGTTCTGTAAGGGGAGGTTTTTCCTTATTTGCAATCAAAAAGTCAAATAACGTTAGAAGTATTTTATTTGTTCTCAGTCAGAGTGCAATTCTCCAGCTTACTGATTGTAAAGAAAGTCTTGCAAGTTGCTTGCTTTTTTTTTTTTTTTTTTAAATCCAATTACAATAACAGACTAAAATTAATTTACTGAGTCATTGATTTTCCAAGGGGCAGGAAGCTGGCTTCAGCTTTTTGGGAAACAAGACCTGGGAGAAACAAGTGGTTTCTCCTGTCTACACAGTGGTGCTATTTTTGGGACATACAGTGTGGAAGTGCCTAGGTGCCACCTATCGACTTGGGCAGTGCTCTGGAAAAGCCCTTAAACCCACTGAGCCACCACATACTCATTTTGAAAATGGAGGCAATCATGCAAAATAGAAGTTAACTGCTCTGGCAGAGGTCTCAAATGATTTCATTGCCATTAGCAGCATTGCTAAGCTTAATCAGCTGTGGAAAAGTTCAAGCATAACCTAATTTCAGGCAGAAGGGAGAGTGGTGCTCAGTTGAATGGTGTCAGTGGGCTGGTAGGTCAGGAGCAGGCTACTGAGAGTGGGTAGGTCACATTTCAGTGATTGGGGTGGAAACACTGCCTACAACAATGGGTTGAACTGGGAGGAGGTGACTACCAGCCTGCTTTTTGTTCACAACCAAAACCCCAGGCCAGGTGACACTTGGGAATTATTTTCATTACATGATTGTCCCTCCCTATACTTTGGACAAGAAACCTGTGATCAGTGGCTCTTAAAAATCCCCAGTAGCTGGGATACTGTATTTCACTAAAACAAGGAGAAGCAGTGCAGGCCCTTCCTAGTAGTGTTTCAGGAGCTGACAGACTGAACAAGAAGCCAAACATCTATTTTACATGGGCAGTGACCCTTACAAATTAATCAAAAGCTAGAAACCTTTCTTTGTGTCATTTTAGTGGTGGCTGAAACTTCAAGAACTTATTTTTAATGCTGAGAGAACTGTTATATGTTGAAAACTATCTTAATTCCCTATCCTTTTCTTCACCTACTTGGCCAAGATTGCCCTGTAAGGAAATGAGTGTGCAGCCCCATCTATGCTTACAATAGTTTGCATGTGAACCTAAGGTTTTAATTTCTGATGAAGTGGTCTGCTGTTCATCTTGATAACTCCCTCTTTCATGCAAAACCCAAGATAAGGCCCCACAAGCTTTTATGAAAAGCCCTTTCTCAAGCAGAATCCTGCTCTTTCTTTCTGGCATGACTCATGAAATCTCATCTAAGCATCATCTCTGAAGGTCCTGCCAGAATGGCCAGGGGATGACACGACCCTTCTGGGAAGCTTGATGGGAAACCTCAATCTTGTAGTCTAACATTAGCAGATGCTTCCCAGCACTGGAAATGTGTTATCCTTT
This sequence comes from Chaetura pelagica, assembly GCF_000747805.2. Lineage (NCBI taxonomy): Eukaryota > Metazoa > Chordata > Aves > Apodiformes > Apodidae > Chaetura > Chaetura pelagica. The sequence continues at coordinate 5,938,762 of NW_009952564.1, forward strand.
CCTAGCAAATGCCTTTTTAAAGCTATGGGTACCATTACATTTCAGTACACTGCTACTAACTTAGAAACATTTTCTTATAAAATGTGGAGGATGAGATATACTGGTGAAAGCTTTAGCTAATACTGTGCAAAACAGGGGAAAAGCACCGTTTGTGCCATAGCAGCAAAAGAGAGCAAGCAAAGAAAGCATTTCATTTTGGACATAATGACTATGTGAAGTCTTTAGTTGTTTTGAAAATTGCTGGCTAGCTTTCATGTATTTTTTTTCATTGGTGCACAGTTGTTGGGTCAATGTATTTTACAGTTGTTTGGTTCGGTTTTTTGCATTTTCTGTACTCTGCTTTTTCAGCAGCAATGCCCAACAACCTACACTGATGGACCATCATGGATTAGAAACGTCATTAAAGAGGGGGAGAGGACCAGAGGGCTCTGTGATTGGAAAGGTAGAGAATGTGAGGGTTCTGATTCTCTTCAATTTGTCCCCAGACATACACTCATTTTCTCTGAAACATGTACATTTACTGTAAGTTAGTTTTTCTAATTAGAAAAACTTCTGCTATCTTTTGGAGTCCTTTACTGATATCACAGGACTGAGAAGTCAGAGATGTGTACCCAGAGGAACACAGTGCTAGATCACTCCCTGTGATTCTACTCATTCCCAAAAGGAATGCCCAGCTGCCTTGTCTGAAAGATTTTGTAAGCATGGAGTGGTCACCAAGAAACTTTTCTCACAGTCAGCAAAAAGAGAGGATTTAAGGGTTGTAGCCCTTACCTATCCATTCATTTTGACTTGTAGTCTTGGAAGAGGCCGTTCAAAAGCAAGGTCGCTATCTACAAGTTGAAGAAAGGACTATTCACCAATGGGACGAGTAAAAGATGTAATTAGAGTCATCATCTGGTTGAATGTGGCACCAAAATGTATGTCTGCAGGACTTAATAGCAAATGAAACATTTGTAGAAAGGGCCATCTTGAATTCCACTGGTGCTGGTACTGGGAGCAGCAGTGGAACTGGGGAAGGTGATGGAGCAGCCCCGGTGCTGGGGCAGGATGGGTCAGAGCAGGGAGGTGGCAGTGCTGAGCATACTTAAAGCTGTCAGGGGAGAAGGAGCAGGGATGAAAAACCTGTTCTGGAGTTTATTCTTCAGCTGGGAGGCATTGCTGAGGGGAGGGGAGTGTGCATGCCTTGCCATGCTGCTTTAACACCCCAGCTAAAACTGGGGCAGCGTTACCTCAGGCACAGTGTGTGGGCATCTGTGTGCAGCCACAAGAGAGCAGGACAAGGAAGCAGCAGAGAGAGAAACCCTTTCCCCTCTCCCCCCCATGAGGAAGAGACAGTGCTGCAAGCAGTCAAGAGGCACAAGAGCTAAGGATGGGGAGATAAAGGAAGCAGGGAGCCACTGAAAAAGCCCAGTGGCGATCCCACTGCCACCTGAAACCCCTGTCCTCTGCCAGGCTGCTTCACTAGTCTGTGCCACCCACTCATCTGCCCCTCCATGAGGTGCCGTGGCCAAAGCTGCCTCCCAGCAACAGAGTCATTAGTACATTTTTCAAAGAAGTTCAAAACCAAAACACAGCAAGAAAGTGGCAGTTTCTGTGCCAAGCGAACCTGAAAGGTTAGTTTACTCTTTAATGAAATTCTTGCTTCAAAGTCTCCATCTCTTTTTCACTGGGGAGCAACGCTTTCTTTAAGCAGTGTTTAGAGGACACCAGTCTGCAAGGGTAATCATCCTCGCCTCTGGCAGGAAGAGCTTCCACACCCGCATTTCTGAAAAGGCTCTCTTTGTGAATAATTGAATTTGTCTCTGGAGTTCAAGATTTCTTTTTCTGTGGGACTGACTGCAGCTCTGCTTCTTCCGTAGATGCAGCTTGTTGTAATTGAGGTAGAATTATTGGATTGCAGTGGAGGGTTTTGCGAACATGACGCATAATAGGGGTGATTGCCATGGAAAGAATCATTTGTAGGGCTCAAAATGCCTCCTCCAGTGTTGAACTGATCTGCAGAAAATAACTAGAGGACCCCCCCACTGCCACTCCCACCCAAAAGAAAAAAAATTCAAGTCACAGGAGACAGCAGAGGTGTTCTCGAGCAGTGAGCACAGCCTTGCTCTTAGTGCACAGCCAGGGCACACTCCCCAGGGGATGTTCAGAGCCTGTCCATTCCCTCCAGGGACCTACAAGGACCAGTCAGATCAACCGGTTGACCAGCCCAAAAGAAAATGTTGCAATTCACAAATCCCCTGACAATGTGTGTCTCTTGCCTGGGCAGAGCCTCTTTTCCTTTAAAGCCTCCCAGCCTTGCAGTGGTTTCTGTGTCTCTCCAGAAGGGCATGTGTAGCATGGTGGAAAAGCCTGTGCATCTTGACTCAGAGTAAAACATCCCTGCAGCTGCCCCACCAAGGAGAAGCTCCCTCCAGCTACCAGTGATGTCCACTGCTCCTGGGCATCTGTCAGTATCTCCTCTCATCCCCACCATCCATAACCTGGTGTGTAATGTCCCACCACCACACCTACCAAGCTGCCTGTGAGTAACTCTTCAGGAAAGGGGTGGAAAGAACCTTTCATAAGGGTTTGCATTGCTGTGAGCAGGACCTTGTGGCCTACTCCAGGGAAGAGGTGGGTCCCTGCCAGTAGCCTGAGATAAGTGGTATGTCTCAGAAGTATGGTTTTTCATGTCATACGCATAGACAGACCTTAGCTGTTCATGCCCATCAATGTCAGCAACAGGGTGAATTACTATTTCAGACTTTGGGCTTAAGATAGGAATTGGGGCAAAACACAGCTCTGAAGTGAATGAAAGTCTGTCAAGCTGGGAGGTTTCTTTCTTGTCAGTCTTTCATCACTAAGCTCAGCAGCAATGCTGGGTGGCTGCATTCAGCCAACACGATGCAGGAGTATATTTTTAGGATGTTATTTTTTTTTGGAGGGGAAGCAAATTCTAAGGCAAGATATAGCAATCTGGTAACTCAAAGAGTCTGCTCAGGGATTTCTGTGGCTATTGAATATAACCCACAGCACTTGGGCTGTCTTGTTGAATTGTGATGTATGTTTCAGATCAACAAAAAGGCTATTTGATATTTTCTTTTTTTTCCCCATGCTACACGAAATACGTTCTGTTGTGGTACAAATCTCACATGAACTGATCAGCAGGAGAAGCTAAGGTCACTTCATTCATTAATGAAAACCTAAATTCTAAACCGAAGTCTGATTTTCCTGGTCTTTAGTCTCTGAAGATAATTTCTAGTTATTTGTGGTTTCTGCTCTGAACTGGAAACCAGAATATATGCCTTTTTAATATTTTTTACTGCCTTCTGAGCCTGTCTATTACAATAGCTCGAATATTCTGTTCATCCTCAACTTCAGGACTTCTTGATCCTCTGAAAGAGGTCTTTCTTTTTCAGACTTCTGAGTGAAAAGCAGAGATTTCATCCCCAGAGAGAATTCCCTCAGCAGTAACCCAGGCATCCGGTGCATTTAGCCTAACTGCTTTTAATGCATTTCTTCAGGTAGGGGAGCAATTCAAACAGAAAGGGAACCATGCAGCAGCACTTCTCCTCCAAGACACATCTGGAGGCCTGACCATAGCCTGGCCAGCACGATCAACTCTTTCAGCTGGAGACACTAGCTTGCTTAGAAGTGCTACCAAAAGATTGCACGGGTCACAAATTAGATGTAGTTTGCATGTGGTAGTGCATAGAATAGGGAAGCAAGTAGTGAGCTCTTTCTTGTTTACTTTGAACTCTGTGCCCTGCTTGCTGGAGCTATGGGGAGATTCACAATCAGCAGAAGTAAAGGATCTGGAAGGAAATGGAAAACATTTGATAAGAAAGTTTCAGGTGGTGGCTGGCAGTTTCTATAGGCATTGACTGAGCAGCAGAGATTGGTGGTATAAAAGAAAAGGACCAACAAAGACCCTAGGCCCCCTAGAAATGCTTTAAGAAAGAAATATCAGGACTTGTATAGCCCAAGGATGAACCAGCAACCCAATGGATGACACTGATCTTGAAGAGAAGTGCCTGTTTAAGCAACTGTGTCAACCAGGCATCTCGTTTTCTCTGCCATGGTGTATGGAGTGTAATAGGCTCTTCCCAGAGACAAAGGGTGGGTTGTCCTCGGGCCCCCAGGGAGGGAGCCATTGGAGTTCCCAGACCCCTGCTCAGCTGTAGGTATCTCATCCCATTCCTAAATAAACACTCCTCTCATCCCTAGAAGAGCCAGCAGATAATATACATCCATATCTGTACATGAGGTATCCTGCCCTGCTCTTTTGAAGTGTGATAAGCAAGAACTCAGTTCTGTTTCTTTCTGAGAAGCTGCCAGCAGCAGGTCCAATTTGCATAAGACCTGTCGGCAATGAGATGCTTTGCTGACAAGTGTATGCCCAGTTTATGGAAATGCAGTATGCTTCAAGGACAATTCAGAAGGATTTACAGGTGACCTGCAATGAAGACAGGTCACAGGACAGGCAGGATCCACATGTCAACACCAAAGCTAGCACCAATTGATGTTGCCACGTGTGATGGTGTAGCTCTTCAGCCAGTATAAAATAATTAATAGTCTCCTTCTAAGGAAGAATGAAAAAAAAAACATTCATTCTGGAAAACTCTCAGTTCACTCTTTTAATTTAGGGGGTTTGTTATTTTGCAGTTTAATTAAAAGATAGGGAGTGTAGAGTGTGGAAATAGCGTATTTGAGCTATTTTGGAGTAACACGTGAAGAAAATGAAGCAGGAGAGGGGGGAAAGTCAGCTTTTTTGTACACTTTGTACCACATGTTCAACTTTAAACACCTTTTTCAAGAGAGTTTAACCCAATCAGCTTACTCTGAGCTTATCTAAAAAAAAACAAAGGGAGGAAAAAAATAAAAGAATACTCTTGAACATGGGCTTACAGTATAGGTGGTGTTTTCAACAAAAAGGTTTCACAAGATGTACTAATTGTATCACTCTGGCAGGAAACTGAGGCTTTCACATTTAATGAAGCGTTTCTTTGATGTCACGCTAAAATGCTGAGTGTGACTGTGCTGCACATCTGCCTGTCTGCACAGGGCAGACCGGTTCGACTTCCTTTTCTGAGACACTGCTGCAAGCAGGCCAAGAGAGCTACATCTTCACCAAAGCTTCATCAAACAAAGATGGAAAAAGGTTGGCTCTTCTCCCTCCTCTGCTTGTTCTTGGTGCCCAGCGTTACAGGTAAGTGTGTCAGCAGGACACCTTAAGTTCTTTATGAGGGAGGGGGCGAGAGGCAGGGTGACATGTGCAGGCTTATTGTGTCTGACTAGGGCGAGCTGTAGATACTGGTGACAATTTTCTGTTTCCTCTCAACTTTTTAATAACCCTAGTTGTAATGTGCAGCTCTTAAGGAGTAAATGGCTTCTGCTGACTAGTAGGTTATTCAAATCGTCTAGTCTGCTTTCACCAGGATAATCATAGAATCACTGAGATGAGCTCACCCTGTATTTAAGGTAACATGCTTGTCTCCGATGAGCAAAGAGGAAAACTGCTTTCAAAAAGCAAATTAAAAATACCTCTCTCTCTCTCTCACACGCACACAAACACACATACCTGTGTATGCAGAGAGAGGAAGAGTTGAAAAACTGAAAGGCAAGGATAAATTGTACAGTTGGAACCCCTTAAGTAGATTCTTCCCTTCCTCTTCCCCACCCTGCCTTTTGTGCTGTGTTAAAGGCTTGAGAAACAAGTTTGTCACTGGAAGTAAACTTTCAGAAAGCTTGAGTAAAGAGAATTGCATCCCTGACAGAGGGGTTTTAAACCAAAAACAATCTGAGAAAAAAAACAAGAAAAAGCCTGATCCACACAACCCCATCTACCCACCTCCCCAGTAGGCTGATCATGCTGAATGCAGGAGTACTTATTACCAGCTAGGAAGAAGAATTTTGTAGGATACGCCTTTTTCCAGTTAAGAAAGGAAAAGGTTCATGTATTTGACTGGCATAGTAAGATGCAACTCAAAATCTGGCATAGGCTGTTCCTATTTTCTATATCACTGAGGCAAACTGGATTTTAAAATAAAGGAAAATGTTTTATCGAGACATAGAATCATCAAGGTTGGAAAAGACCTTCAAGATCATCCACCCTGCAACCCCCAACCACTAAACCATCTCCCAAAACATCATGTCTACCTGGTTTTTTAACACCTCCAGGGATGACGCCTCCATTGGCTTCCTGGGCAGCCTGTTCCCATGCCTCACCACTCTGTAAAGAAAATTTTCCTAATAACCAATATGAACCTCCCCTGGCACAACTTGATCCTATTTCCTCTTGTCCTATCACTAGTCACTAGGGAGAAGAGGCCAATACCCACCTCACAATTACCCTTTCAGGTAGTTGTAGAGGGCAATGAGGTCTCCCCTCAGCCTCCTCTTCTCCAGGCTGAATAGCCCCAGCTCCCTCAGCCTCTCCTCACAAGACCTGTTCTCCAGACCCCTCTTCAGCCTAGTTACCCTTCTCTCCAGCACCTTCATGTCCTTCTTATACAGCAGTGCCCTAAATTGCATACAGGGCTCAAGGTGTGGCCTCACCAAGGCTGAGTATAGGGGCAGTATCACCTCCTTGGTCATGATGGTCCCATAGTATTCATAGAAAATACAAGTTCTCAAATGTGAAGAACTGGAAGCCTCAAGACACGCATGTGCCTGAAAGCAATAGTATTTAGGGAAATATAGGACAGTTGTGGATTTTTTCCCTGAGTCTGTACCTAAGAACATCTGCATTTCTGGGGTCCATCACATCCTTTTGAAAAAAAAGGGCCTTTTTGTGTTTGGCTCAGTGGGTGTGATTGATTACTTGTCATGCTACAACTCCCCCATCCATAAATTCTTCATCTCCTTGAGTTTGTCAGTACCCTGCATACAGGGGTTTGGGGATTGCAAGCCTCTTGCTCATAGGAGGGAGAAAGGGATATAAATCAATGTTACTACAGCAGCAGCAAAACCAAACGGTACAGGCTCGTGTTGAAAACCCCTTCATTTCGCTGGTCCATTACTCCTTTATATGGCACACTAAGGACTGCCAACATGCTTTATGAAATTAATTGAGGAAGAAACCATATATACTGGGGCAGCTCACTCTGACACTGAAATGGACACTTTTTCAGGTGCATGCAGGAGCTGTTTAATGGTGTGGAGGTAAAAGAGCAGCTTTCTCTGTTGAAGCAGTGAAGGGAATGGCAACATGCAGGGGGAACTGTGCAGGGCAGAATTAGCCAGCAGTGATAATTCACTTGTTCTTGCAAAAAGAGAACTGAGGAATAACTGGGCCCAGTTTCTGCTTTATTTGATCACTTGAAAGATTTTCATTTTCATGGAGGCCTTCAGAGGTCCCATTTCTTTCCCATGAGCACAAGGGCAGCTCCCCACCCTCTTCCAGACAAGAGCACTTTTGCTCTCCCAGTTCTCTCACCTCAGTCTGTGCTGATGGAGATCTGCTGCAAAGTTCCTTCCTGGAAAACCTATTGGTACTCTTGTAGGGTCTTCATTGTTGTCCATGGCTAATGCACCAAACCGTGTCAAAGATGGCTTCGGAGAAATCTTTGTTTAAGCATAACTCTCTCTGAAAATGGTCCCATTTATTTTTAAGGCCTGCATGAAGATGTCACTACGCAAAGAGAAGAGGTCCATGCTTTGCCAGGTGCTGACGTGACCCTGGTGTGCACCTTCCCAAAACCACACACCACCTACATAATACAAACACAGTGGTCCAAGATCGATGACAACCAGCTGACCAGAATAGCTGTTTATCACCCCGTTTTTGGCACCCATTACTTCAGCTTTCCTGAGGCTTCTTACAACTTTTCGGTGTCCTTCAGCACGAGGAAGTGCTGTGGCTGGAATGTTACAGAGGCTTTGTGTTCCTCCAATCCAAGCACCATGTCTGAATGCAGTCAGTGGGCTCTGCAGCTGAAAAATGTTACCATTTCCCTCAGCGGGCAATACGAGTGCAGTTTTGCTACTTACCCATATGGGACAAAGGCTGCAAAAATTCAACTTATTGTCAAACAAGACGGTAAGTGATTACAAATGAGATGTTGATTTTCTGTAACGAGCAGTGGGGGGAAGTATCAGGATAGAGGAATATCTTTTGTTCAGTGATGGTGACTTGTGTGGCATTTGCAATGGTGCTACTATCTACACAGTTTCCTATTTACCAGGCACTCTTTCATTCTTCTTATCTAGCTCACGATTAGGAAACTTTATTTGTTTGGAAGAGTATGAAATTACAAAGCGAAAAAAGGTGGTAAGATGGGCAGTTTCCACATTTTTGTTTAGGAGAAGTGTGCTGCAGAAAAGACTGGACAAGGTGGGACCAAGAATGCTGGATCTCCAAACCGTGCTGTGATGCTGCTGTGGGCACGCAGCACTGGGCACCACAAAGAGAAAACACCTTTGCTTGGGACTGAGAGCTGGCATCTGCAGGGCATGCTGGGTGTTAGCTCATTGGAAAGATGTGTGTTCCCACTGTTAAAAACAAACTGGAGCAAAGCAGGGAGTCATTTAGGATCACAGGAACAGAGACTTAGCTGTTTCTGTCAGCTGAAAGGAAGTTGAAAAGCAGCATGTCTGCTCTTGGTAGGCAAGCCTCAGGGGAGAGTGTGAACTCCAGGGAGGATGTTTGAATTATTCTGGCAAAAGAACAAATGGGTTTAAATATGATGTAAATGGATTTTACTACAAATTTTTAAACTGTGGCAGCCATCATTGCAGCAACTTTAGGAACAGCTGTTTAATGCCAGCAGTGAGGGCAAAAGTCCAAACTCCTGTGAAGATGGAGCTGGAAAGGGACGTTGGGCAAGCTTGTTGTGCACATGGGGGACTTGATTTGATAACCCCACAAACATCTTCATGATCCAGGTGTCTGTTAACAAGCCAAGAAGGATTAAAGTAAATGCCACAAATCTAGCACAGTTTCAGCTCAGAGCTGGAAAGCCAACATGCTTGCTCTGCTTGTGCCCAGGGTTGCAGATGCAGCACATGTCTAAGAGTCAGGAGCAGGGTCATGGGCACAGGTGATGTTAGAGGTAGCAGAGGGCAGCAGCGTTCCCACCTCCTCTTTGGCCTGTGTTGTGAGGCCAGGCAGGTGGCAGGAGGGAAGTTGTTCCCCGTGCTGGATGACCTTGGTCCTGCAGCAGGAGGGTGTCCTGTGCAATCCTCACACATGGCAACATTTAAGCCCAGCTGGTGCCTTGCTGCCTGATGGCCCCTGCATGGTGGTGGCTCCAAGCGCTTTGGTGCTGTTATCCCAGAGGCACAACTCAGGGACAACCCAGCAGCCCTTCCCTGCCCTGGTGAACTTACAAAAGTGAAATTAGAGCCAGGATCTCTGTGCAACCGATACAAGATGGATGTGTTTGAACAGTACATGTTGGATAACTGCCAAGGATGAAGCTGCCACTTTACCTGCTGCACAGGGGTGTGCTACAGTAGGCTTCCCTTTGGGAATTTTCCTGCTTTTCACAGGGCAGAGGGGCTGGATCAAGTGGAGAGTAGTGAGGTACATACAGAGCCGGTAACCATGTGAAACCCTCCGTGCTTCTGTTCTTCGTGCAGTTTTTCTCTGTCTCCTCCTTAATAGAGTAACAGTGCTAATCAGACATTGCTCCTTTTGCTGATGCCCTTGCATGATACTTCTGTGTTCAATGTCATTATTGTTGTATACAAGTTAAACGTGGGCAGCTCTTGCTCATTTCAGCATCACTGTGGGATTTTTTCAGCAACTGCATGATGTGTCAAGCTGTGCTACTGATAACTGCTTGCTAGAGAGAACAAAAAAAATTCTGTTTGCAACATTCGTCTTCTAGATTGGTATTTTAAGGTAACCAGATCTTTTGCAATGAACCACTTTAGCAAAAAGAAGGTGAAAGACCTTAATCCAGCCTATGAGTAGGATGGAGAAGGGTACTAGTCATTAATGGAGTACAGCTCCTAACTACATCAAGGTGAAGTGAATCCAGATGGATTCAACTTGTAGGTACTGCAAAAATCCCAGAGCAGCAGGCCTACATAGGGCTGGCAAACACAAACATCCTTAGTCAACAGGCTATTGACAGAGATGGGGACCAAAGATAAGGGGAAAATAAGCTGCTGGGACACATGACTGTGAAGCTGCTTGCATATTGAGCTCCTGGGGTGGCTACTCATCTTCATCCTTCTCGTGCCCTCTGTGACACTTTTGCATGGTAGCTTGTCCCAGCAAAGTTTCCTATGTAGTTTACTTCCTGAGCAGGCTATAGATTTGCTTCTTTTGGCCTTTTTTTGTCCTTTCCACACTCTCCAGAGAGCTTGTGCACTCTGTGATAGCTGGCTTCTCAGCTGCTTTTTCTGAGGGACAGTGGAGGTGAGATGTTTCTGCTGCTGGGTCTTCTGGGCATTACCCTGGGCATTACCCTTCTTTGTGTCCCTGTGGCACAGGCTGCATGGTGATACTGTCACTTTGTGCTTGGGTGCCAGACATAAAGGAAGTTACAGTCACCAGAAAGTCCCCACTGCCAAATAATGTAACAGTCTGAGACAGCTAGATATCCTACCTCACCTCGAGATGAAAAATAAATAAAACATGCAGCAATTCTGTCCTACCATGCAAGCCAGACCTAGCCAGGGGAGCAAAGTTCAGGAGTTTCCCCATGGTGTGGGCTCATGCCTGCCCCCAAGGAAGTCAGAAGGCAGGCTGCAGCAGGAAGACACTCACCAAGGAACTCTGTAGCATCTCCTGGCCATCACTGCTGTTCTTCCTGTTTAAATGCACACGTGGACACAATGCTGATGTTTGGACCACAGCTGGGCTCTGTTCAGTGCATTATTCTGCCTTTCCACAGCTGGACTGGAACCCTGGACTGGACATGGATAAGGGAGGAGATGCTGAAAAGCTTTTTTAAATGCATGACAAAGGAAAGTCTGACAGGTTGCCTGCTTCTGGTAGTGGGCAGATTGGAGAATAACAAAAGGAGCACTTAACCTGAAAACCAGAATTAATGTTAACCTGCCCTACTTGCTGAACACATTGTTTAGAGAAAAGAAGGTCTGCAGATGCCCTCAGGGAAAAGGAAATGCAGGTGCAGAAAATTGATGTGAAGGTTTATTGCTGCAGAAAAAAAAATAAATAAATTGAGAAATTGAAGCTTCCAATTATTCTCAGCTCCAAAAGGAGGCATCTTGATGCTGCAGTTAAGCAAAGGTTTTTATTAACTGCCCAATAACTCAGGTAAAACCGTGAATGAAAGTCATGAAACTGCATCTGGAATCAGATGCAGGGCTTTCACTTGACAAATCTGTTTATGGGTAATTCTGGAAAATTACACTTCTCTTCCAATCAAAAAAGTGCCAGTTCCTTGAACAGAAGAAAGACTAGTCATCATTGGTTTTTAAAGCATAATAAACACAATGTTTCTGATTTTCCTTCTTGGGCTTTTTTTGGTTACTGTTATTGCAATGGCAAAAGAGGAGCAGCACTACATGAAGGAAGTACAGCTAAACCAGACTTTAGAAATTCCATGCATTGAGGACACCGCTTCAGAAAATTTGTCCAATTATCCTTTGAAATGGCTAGTGGTAAGTATTTTTCCTCTCAGGTATAAATTTCAGGGGGAACCACAGGGTATTTTTGCAGATTGAAATAGAAATGGTAGACTTTACTGCTCTCACAGAATCTGCTAAACAAAAGGTATCAGCTGTGTTGGACTGTAATAATAAAGGGGAAAAGTACTAACATGGTTTTACAACACAGACTCCACAATCAATAGCTGTTAAAGAAATAAAGAGAGAAAATTCCATCTTAATTGCTTTTAATTTTTTCAAGAGTACACACAGAGCAGATTCATGGAAAACAGCAAAGAACTTAGCAAATATAACAGAATTTAAATATTCCTTGCACTGGATTTTTCAGGGATTTTTACTGTAGTGAAACTTCAGTATCTCTAAAAAATTCATGGCTACCGCACAGGGTATTGAGATATCAGATCTTTAAAATAGAAGGCAGAAAAATTTTTTAAATTTTTTTTTTAAAAAGGAGGCTGACTGTAATACTTTTGTTTCTGTTAACCTCAGTGTCACAGATTCTCTCCGAAGATGTGTGAACCCAGTTAGGTAGCTAACCACACAGAAACTATTTTTAAGCAATTTGCTGTGAGATACAAAGCTCATTATAGTTCTGTACTGCATGTCACTTTCTGGAGAAATATTTGTATGCATGCTTCAATGTAACCTTTTAGCATTCATTTCAGTATGTAAAGTATTAGCCAGCAGTGGCTTTGAGCTTTGCCTGTTGATTTTCACCTGTTGTCACTGAGGAACTGTAATGGTTGTGGGTTTTCTTAAAGGTAATTTTCAAATATTTTAGGTTTTTCAGTCTTTCGTCCCAGCTCATTATCTATTTAGATCTCCCCTTTGTAGTACATTTCTAATATTAAAATTCTTAAAATGTTTGTAAGGAACGTCCTTGTGCCTACTAATTTTTAGTGGTGTTAGTTCACTCTAAAAGAAGCAGAAGAAGAAAAAGAAAATGAAGGTCAACACAATACTGTATGTGGGTCACCATACATCATTCATAGCACAGCTTGCAAATATGTACCAGGGCACAGATGGCCAGGATGTGCCAAGCTGCACCTATATCTAAGTGTGGCCGGCACACAGGCACTAAGAGGAGATTACTTTTAACTGTTATTGTTGTGTTCTTACTATTTAAAATCTAAAAAAACAATTATTTTCTTGGAATTTCAGTCCTATTTAATGGCATGGCATTTTCAGCATAACTTAAAGATTGCTGCAGTGGGAAAGCAGCTCTGTTGCCCTCTCTGAAGGCCACAGAGACCAGGAGTCACAAGTCACAGCTATTTACTCCATAGTTTATTGGTAAGATGATGACCACCATTGGTGTTGAAGTTCTGGGAGAGAAAATATTTGAGCAAAAATAGATGTTGCAAATGTCCACTTGTTACTATGCAATGCTAGGGGTGCAAAGGAGTATTTTCATAGTGAGAGTAGAGCTGGTCTACAAATAATTTTATTTTATTGGGGGAGGGGGCGGGTCTGGTCTTCACCCAATGTGTGAGTTGCTCTTTTCACAGGAGGAAAATGGCAGGACAGAGGAACTTGTGACCAAGGAGCCCTCCTGTCCTGCAGTATACAGGAATGGCAGTGTGCTGTATGGGCAAAGAGTCCACCTGGGTTTGAAAAACACTCTAGTGATTTTCCCCACCAAAATCACTGATGATGGCAGGGTGTTTTCCTGCCATGTGGTGTACCACTCAGAGAGAGTCCAGAAGAGCAGAACCACCGTGAGAGTATTTGGTAAGGGACTTAAGCCAAATGCCTGCTTAATTGCACTTGGAAAAGTAACATGCCTGTCTGGTTATGAAGGTAATAGCTTTTGAAATACACTGGAGGTTTTTATATATACATATTTACTTTTTTTTTTTCTTTTTTCCAGCTAGAATGAGTTAAAATATTAGTAAATAACCCCCATAGCTCTTAGGAAGAATTTGAAACCATTGCTTCAATTTTTGGCACCAAAAATAGATCCGTTGTGCATATATCAACACCACTGGCATGCACATTGCCCCTATCTCACCCAAATACATACGCTCATCTTGGCACTTTACGGTTTGCAGGTAAGCAGCTTGGTCATCAAGATCTTTGTGCCCCAAATGACCATAACAAAATGACCACGCTGCCTGTGGTTAGGAAAAACATCAAAAATTTGCTTAGCAGCTAAAGTAGTTTGGAAGCACTGTCATTGCAAAATTGCATCTTCAAAGGCCTGTGGTGTTCAACTGTGGCCAAAGGCTCTGGTTCTGAAAAATGAGGTCCTGCCTGGAGGTCTCTAACTGGTCAGGCGTGGTAGGGCCCATGTGCCGCAAACGTGTGTGCAGGCATTTCATGCTGGAAGCCTTCCCCATCCTTTGTTGCTTACTCTGTTCCCTTTCTAATGGCTTAGGAACTACTCTGCAATCTCTGAGCTACAGCTGAATCAGAAAAACGCTGCTCACTGAAAACTGGGCTGGGTTTTCTGCTTCTAGAGCAGTGGGTCTGGGAAATGTACCTCCAATGCTCCTAAAAGGAATCGGTGTTAAACATTGGGTCTGTCAACAGTCCCTTTACTGCAGCTCCTTGCCCAAGGAAGCCTGCAGCTCATGGACAGCATGGGCACACAAAGCTGATATTTTGAATGCAAAGAAAGGCTCAGTAGGGAGCAGAAAAAAAACCAACAAAACAAAACAGGGAAAACCTGTCTCTAGGGGCTGCTGGTCCCTGATGCAAGAGAAATAAAAATAGAAGTTAACAACCTGAAATTTCCTCTTATGTTTGCACGATTCAGATATTAATCTTTTAAAAATCAATATTTGTCAAATAGTTACAGTGTTACCTAGGTAATAGTTCTAGTATGCTAACTTACTTGAACTCTCCCTCCACTCCATCCCTGCTGGTGATCTCGCCTTGGTCTGTCTATCTGTCAGCCTAAGGGGTTATTTATTTGGCTTATTCTCTGAATTACTCTCTCACATGTGGTTGACACGGCAGAATATTGGTGCAAGAGAGGAGAGAGGCAAACAAGAGGAATCAACCATGACCCTTGGTGGTGAACAGTCTGTGATGCTCCCAGTGAGTGGTAGCTGGCTTTGGACTGGGGTGCTGTGTCGTCAGCCTTTCTCACGTGTCCCGAGGGCAGGGTTAAGTGGAAGGGCTCCCTGAGAGCTGGTTTTTGGTGGGTGTTGAGGAAGGTCTATCAGACCTCAGGCCAACAGTATCCAGATCTTGGAGGAAGTGCATTTTTGTGTCCTTAGCCCTTTCATGCCCAGTATTTTGCAGGTAAAATAACTGTTTCACATGCTATGTCACCTTTCCTGTTACCGTTTTCTGAAGTTATGCTGCTTATGATTGCATCATACTGGCTCTTCTCCATTTAGCTTTTTTGTGCTGCAGCAGGAGGGAAAACCAAGAGCCAATGTCCCAGAGCCACCCCTGCACCACTTCACACACCCATGCACTGGCAGGGCAGGAGCTGGCACAGGTAGAGACAATAGCCAGAACAATCCAACAATATCCACTTGGCATTTGGGGACAGCCACTTCAGATGACAGTACCTGTTTTGTTCCTTATGCTAAAGCTGACCAGGGAATGAAGCAATGAACATTTATGTCCTAGCAGGTAGACCCAATCTCAAATGGCCATTGCAGGATCTAAAGCATGGTTATAAGACTATACAATGTCAACAGTACTTTATACTGGTTATATCTGTCATTCTGGCCATTAGAAATGGCATACCTAGAGAACCAAGGCAAAAAGAAACCTGGGAAGTTGTGGATGCCCCATCCTGGGAAGTGTTCAAGGCCTGATTGGACAGGACTTTGAGCAACCTGATCTAGTGGGAGGTGTCCCTGCCCATGAATGGGGGTTGGAAATAGATTATCTTTAAGGTCTTGTCCAACCCAAACCAATACTGTGATTCTGTGAAGATTTTCCCTTCTCAACAAGCCAGCAGTGCCCCTGTCACCCAAACACTCATGCACTTGAACCCCACAGGCCGAGTTGTGTGAAAGCAAGGCAGGGAGGGCAGGCAGCTAGTGCACCACTGTGCTGTGATGGGTGGGAGGGGGAAGAGGAGGAAGAGAAGGAGAAAGAGAGGAAGTTACTGTTACCTGGGGAAAAACTCCTTGTGCAGGATTCCTCCAACAAACACTTTAGGGCTAGACTGAGCAGAGACAGCCCAAGACTGGAGGGTGGCTGTGATGCTTCTACACAGATGCATGAGGTGGCCTCGGCGTGAGTGAGAGCTGGGCAGGAGAGGATGAGAAAAGGATGAGCAAGTATCCCAATGAAGTTGAGAGTATTGATAGGCTGAGTAAAAACAGGCATTCCCTCAAGAGACCGTTTTTTAAGAGGGAACTTTTGGACTGGAATACTTTAAAATATTTCTTTCCTAGAACAGAATTATTTTAGATACAAGTTTCTGAGAAAATATATAGCTTTTTCCCATCTAACTTTGCCAAATATTGATTTCACCTCTTATAAGAGGAAAAGAGCAGCAGCAGAAACTACTATACTAAACACTGAATTTCTGCTAGACCCAAACCATCGGTAAATATCCTAGCAAGACAAATGAATGTCAAACTGTTAACAGGGGCTGAGTTGTTAAATGGAAAAGATGTATCAGATCATTTGAAACTGTGTTTGAGAGCTGCCTGCCAGAACAGTTACCCAGCAAAAGCATGCCTTCTGAGAAAGCAGAAGATAGCATCTGATACAGTTGTGGAAAAAGATACTAATTTTCATCAAAAAGCAACAGGAAGAGTGGGGACTAGATTAGATGTTATTTGGTCTCCCAGCAAACTCTCAGCTAAGATTAGATGATCCAGTTTAACAAATGTTTTCTTAAATACGAAAAATATGGTTGTCTTCTGCCAGCCCCACTACCATCTATGCAGTTTTGGCAAAGCAGAAACTAGAACAAAATCTTAAGACATTTTGATAGAAAGAATACACAAAAAAGCAAACAAACGAACCAACCAAACAAGAAAAAAAAACAAACACAAAAAACCAAAACAAACAAAAAAAAGCCCCCAAAACTCAGAAGGAAAAAAAAAAAGTACCAAAAATACAGAAAACCATAAGACCATGATAATTAAATATAGGTCACTCCAAGGCGTAATCTATCTGTAACACTAGAGCTGACCCTATATTACTTTACAGGGTTATGGCGGGGGAGGGTTAGGGGGTGGGAGTTGAAGAAAAAAAATTGTAAGGAAAGGAGAGGAGAGGAGAGGAATTTATCTTAATGGTAGAGATTAAAGTGTGATTTAGTTTGGAAAGAGAAAGTATTACAGATCTTTTAAGTAATCTAGGGGCTGTCCTTGTGTCCAGCCCAGTTTTAAGGTTCAGAAGCACAACGTACCCAAGGTTTTTGAGAATTGCTCACTATTAGGACAGTTTCAACAGTCCTTACTTAAAAGGTCGGTTAATACTGCCACAAACCAGTGATCCCAGTGGCTGATTTAGAAATGCCAACTTAGAAGGGTTTATGGTACTTGATAGCTTTTATCTATAGAGTTGGCTGCACTTAGAATCAAAATGCTGTGAAAACAAAAGAAAACACCTTCCATTTCTTGTGGATGTGTTCACCAGAGACACACCACTCTGATGTGAGCTCTGGTCTTTCTGGCAAGGCAGGAAACATTTGTGGTGTGACACTGTCACACATTTGCTCAGGCAACAGCATGTCAATAGCTGGTACCCAAAATCAATCAGTGTTTTAGGGAATGGCTGAAACCTTTGTAGATTACTTTGACTGGCAGACACCTGGAGGAATCAACAGTTAGGGAGTGTTTTATTTCAGCACTCCCTGGAAGGGTAGCTCTGCTGTTGGAGCTACAACTATGGGACGGTTTCAGCTTGTTTCTCCAGCAAAGCCACTCAAGAGTACTTTAGATAAACAGGGGATCTTGTGGTAGCAGGTGCTGATAGATGCTTGTAAACCACTTCCTTGTCCTCAAATAGAAGCCATGAAAGCTTTTATTTTGCTAGCTGTGTGGATGGATGTAGGATCTAATTTCCCCTCTTTTTACAAAACAGGGCTATTATGTCTTATTAGAAACTGTTACTGTGGTCTTCAGTATCCATTTCAGTAATACATTTCTGTTTGCTTTCCAGCCTACCCTGAGATCTCTGTTAGCTTGCAGGAGGGCTCAGCTGGCACCACACAGAAGGTGAGCAATTTTGAAGCAAACACGAATAATACTTGTGACAGCCACGGTGACACCTCAGCAGGGCCAGACAAGCTAAACTGCTTCAGACCTACGTGGGACCTCCAAAATTATCAAACTCACAGGGTGACGAGCAGGTTGATGAGCTAATAGCAGCCATTTGTGCCCCTTCTTCTGAGTAATTCCATCCCAGCAGCAGTAAACTGGCTCAGCAGCTACAAACTGGAGCTAACTAAGGGCTTCTCCATGTTATTCACAAAATCCAGCTTTGTGTTAGCTCTAGGGAAGGCTCCAGGACAGGATCAGAAGAAGGAACACTCTCTGCTGGGTTAGAAGCTGGCTGGCTGGCCAAGCCCAGAGAGTTGTGGTGAATGGAGTTGGATGCAGCTGGTCCCAGTGGTGTCCCCCAGGTCTCATTTTTGGGTTCAGTCCCATTCAATATCTTTATTAATGACCTAGATGAGGAGATTGAGTGCTTCCTAAGTAAGTTTGCAGATTACACTAAGCTGGGAGGAAGTGTCACCTTGCTTGAGGGTAGGAAGGCTCTGCAGAGAGACCTGGACAGATTGGACCAAAGGGCTGAGGCCAATTGTATGAGGCTTAACAAGACCAAGTGCTGGGTCTTGCATTTGGGTCAAAACAACCCCATGCAAAGCTACAGGCTTGGGGTTGAGTGGTTGGAAAGCTCCATGGTGGTGAAGGACCTGGGGGTGCTGGCTGACAACTGACTTAACATGAGCCAGCAGTGTGCCCAGGTGGCCAAGAAGGCCAACAGCATCCTGGCCTGCATTAGGAATAGCGTGGCCAGCAAGAGTAGAGAGGTAATTGTGCCCCTGTACTCAGCACTGCTGAAGCCACACCTTGAGTACTGTGTGCAGTTCTGGGCCTCTCACTTCAGGAAGAATGTAGAGCTGCTGGTGTGTGTCCAAAGGAGAGTTACCAAGCTGGTGAAAGGTCTGGAGAATAAGCCCTCTTGAGGAGAGGCTGAGGGAACTGGGATTGTCTAGTTAGAGAAGAGGAGGCTGAGGAGAGACATTATTGCTCTCTACAACTACCTGAAAAGAAGTTGTAGGGAGGCAGGAGCTGCCTTTTCCATCAGGTGAATAATGACAGAACCAGAGGAAATTGGCCTGAAGTTGCACCAAGGGAGGTTTAGATTGGATATCTTGAGGAGAGGCTGAGGGAACTGGGATTGTCTAGTTAGAGAAGAGGAGGCTGAGGAGAGACATTATTGCTCTCTACAACTACCTGAAAAGAAGTTGTAGGGAGGCAGGAGCTGCCTTTTCCATCAGGTGAATAATGACAGAACCAGAGGAAATTGGCCTGAAGTTGCACCAAGGGAGGTTTAGATTGGATATTAGAAAGAATTTCTTTACTGAAAGAGTGATTAGACAGTGGAACAAACTGCCCAGGGAGGTAGTGGAGTCACCATCCCTGGAAGTGTTTAAGAGAAATATAGATAGAATGTTTAGCAACATGATTTAAGCACTGATTGGGTAGCTTAATTTATGGTAGGGGGATTTAGGTTATGGTTGGACTATGGACTATGGATGATCTTCTGAGACGATTCTGTCCAGGGTTAGGACTCTAGCATTAAAGACTAAGGTTTAAGGGTGTAGGTGTAAACATCCAGATTATATGGTCTAAGGTTAAGGATCTACTGTTACAGGTCTATGGTTAAACATCGAGGGTAAATGATCTAGCTGATGTGGTGGTGTTAGGTCATAGGCTGGACTTGATGATCTCAAAGGTCTTTTCCAGCTTTGGCAATTCTGTGATTCTGTGAGGAGCTGTGAGGAGCTGATGGTGTTGCAGAGGGCTCCCTTCCCCATCTGCTAGCATCTTCCCCATCTCTTTCCTCTATCACCCAGCAGCTTTGAGCTGCCCTCTCCACACTGCTTAAAATCCTCCTCTGAAGGAGTTCACCCACTGCCCAGGATGCTGCTTTGAGGGGCCAGGCAGTGGCAGCTCCTGCCTGCCACACAGCTCCCCTGGGAACAGGGAGGAGCAGGTGTTGTAGGGGCAGTGAGCAAGGCACTGACATGGACTACTGTGTCAATGGAAAGGTGATGATTGTGCCATGATGCAAGCAGAACTCTGCTGGAGCAATCAGATACTGATGGAGTGACTGGACCAAGGTCTGAGAGGCCCTGTTTAGAGCTGAGTTACACATGTGTTTGAGGGTCTCTGCTTGGTAATGGCAAAACCTAAAGGTCTGCTGTACAACACATACTTGATATGAAATAAATCTGTGGCAGTATGACTGACCAGCAAGACACTCTGGCAGCTAGCTGTGGCATTCTACTTCCTGTTGCATTCATCCATCCAGGCTGAAGCTTTTGATCTGTGAGCATCCCAAATCAAGAAAGTTTTCCTTGGAAAGAGCACTTGTAGGCAAACAAAACCCTGTATTACGCATAACCACCTGCTTCAGACAAATCACAATTTAGTTCATTCTGCAAAACTGGTATAATTTTCCTGGAGATGTATTTCTGGGTGTGATGTTGGACTTTGCAGGCTTTTATTTGCACCGTCCTGTTGAGCAGAGCAAGGTGTGCTATTATCATGACACTCTGCAACTGAAGTTATTCCAAGAGCCTCTGTCCATTCTTCACCTCCAAACAAACACTGACTACTGTCCTTATCTTTCCTGCCCTTTCTTAAATATACTTTGGATATCAGATTTGTATTTCTTCTTAGGAAACATTTATAAAAGTATTAGAAACTAGAAGTGCCTGAAGAACTGAGGGAATAATGAAGAGAAAAGAGAGGAAAGCAATTCCACTACGAGTTCAGAGGTTACTTACCATGGCAAAAAAAAAGGAGTCTCAGCTGGGTAGTTTCAGTCTTCACTCTGAATGATTGACTTCTGCTGGCTGCAATGCATCAAACTTGCTTTCAACTAAATGTGAGAACCCCTTTCTTCAAAAGTGGGAGCAAGAGGGCTTTGTGTTGCTTCTGTAGTACATGCTTTTTTCACATTTTTTTTTTCTTTGTTTAAATGGGCAAGGCAATTTCTCTTAATGCCATAAACTGCTAAGTACATGTAATTTGGAACGTCCAGGCAGCATGAGGATGAGAGCCCCCACTCTGCTAGTGGTCAACCCTTCATCCACCCTTGAGTTTGAGGTCTCTTCCATCTATTGCTTGATGAGAAACTGAATTGAGCACAAACAGATATTTTGGAGAAACTGGCATACTGCCAGAACTACCATATCTAAAGTATGCAATCCCTTGTAAGTTTTGACAACTTCGTATGTCTTGTGCCCTCTACAAAGGTATCTAATTTTGTTTATTCAACATATAATTGTGCTGGGCAGTCTTTTTCGTGGGATTTGTCTCTTTATCTGCCTAACAAAGGGAGGATTTACAAGGCAATCAGGTGTCTCATTCTCTGTGCACACACTGTGTCCATTCCTGGTTCTAGTGCATCTTCGTGTGGATGTTTGTCACTATGGCACTGGGCTGGGTGTCACCCTACGTCTCTCCAACCACAGCACAGGACTGGAGGGTGCTGGAGCCCCATAAGCCCCCACCCAGCCCAGGGTTATGGGGATGTCCCTGGGCTCCCATTCAACAGTGTCTGCAACCAGAAAAATGGCAGGGGGGTGGAAAGAAACACAATAAAGGGGAAGCAAGTGCTTCCTTCCCAAGCAGGATAGTGAGTAAACAAGCTCTGTTCAGAAGGGATTTTGGAAGTAGACAGCCAGGTGAGAAGTGACAGAGGCTAATGACTGGCTTTTTCTGCCCCACAGCATAACGTGAGCTGTGTCGTGAGGAAGGCATTTCCCAAGCCAAGCCTTGTGTGGTATGTGGATGGAGTGAGCCTGATGGAGCAGCCTGGAGGTAACACAACCTGTCCATAGGGTGATGACGCAGCCGTAGAAGGGTCTCCCAAGACAAGTGATGGTTGCTCCTCTGCTCCTGGCACAGGGAGCCTGTTGATGATTGTCTAAGTGAAGGGGAGAGTGTGAGATCTCCTCAAAGGGATCAGCTGCAAACAGTCAATGCTGCAAACAATGGTTTGGCATAACCTCATTGTTCTTGCAAAATCTTTGATAGTGTCTCAGCAAAGAAACCTGCAGCTATTTCAGCTTGCTTTTCAGTACCAATATTTTGCATAGCTCTCATTTATAGTTTGGAGTGTAATGAGAAAGTCTTGCAGCTTTTCTTTTTTGTCTTTCCTCAAGAAATTTCTGTTGAACAAGATGACTTGCAAGACAGTGAAGGTTTCTATCAGCTGAGATCAATGCTAATGCTTCAAGGGACCCACCAGAAACATAAGACGTTCTCCTGTGTGTGTCTGTTTTCCTTCCTTGGGAATGAAACGTGGAATATTTCATCAGAAATACTTGTTTCCTTTGGTACGTTTTTCACAGATAAGACACATCTGAAATGTAAACCATTAAGAACACTGAACACATGTATTCTCTATTATTTAAAATACTGAATACCAAGAATATGGAAGCGTTATTGTATAAGTTCACCCCACAGCTTGAACTTTCAGACAGGTTTTTTAGCATAGGTCTTTGCTCAAGCCTTTAAATGAACTAAGAAACTCCTGCAGAAACATAAGATGCTTGCTGTTTGTTTCAGTAGTATCTTGCTGCACTTCCCACACCCAAAAATACACTAACTTAGCCACATGGTACCAGTGAGTTGTTATAATCATGTGTTTCTCACAGAGCACTCCTGGCAGTAAGTCTGTGCGTAATGCAGCTCTCTGGAAAATCAAACCCTCAGAGTCAGGACTATGTTGTACATCTTCACATCTTCAATGAAACCTGCAAAAGGCACTGAAAACAGCTGAACCATTTTGGACATTGGAGAAACTACCCTACAACTTCTACTATAAGAATTAGCTACACAATTAGGGAAGTGTGAAGAAAGACTGTCTTAAGGAGTTGGTGAAAGCAGGAGACACGGCAGTGCAGACATTTATGGCACTTTTGAGGATGCAGACAGGCTGGGAAGAAGGGCAGAAAGATTTCTTTCAGCACTGTCTTGTGCATGCCTCCTCTTCAGGTGCAAATTCATAGTTACACCCATTTTTTTGGTATTGTGTATGTGCCTTGTTGCACAGATGATGCAACTGAAAGGCTGGCCCCTTAGCAGCCTCCATGGGTACATCACATGCCACTGTGACCACTGTAGTTGGCTGTGTTCACTTGTGGCTATGGATACACTTATCCTTATGTTTTTCCACAAAGTAAGATTGCATCAAAAGCCAGAGCTCACTCCTCTGGAAATATAGCTTTGGAGGGAAGAGAGATAAATGGTCATTTTTTTCTCCAAAATGGTTCATTTCACTCAATTTACAGTTTTGTAGAAACATATTCAAATTGGACAGCTGTCAATTAAAGTAGTATATGTTCTTGCCTGCAGGCTATGCTAATACTAAGGTACATCCACTCTGTATAAAAATGTTAATGTATTTAAATGTGGCAGAAAGGAAATAATTAAATTAATTCCATCTATGTTCTGTGGAGGTGCCATATTGATGCCCAGTGTGACAAAAACCCCAAACTAAATTTTCAGCCTTTATAACAAAATCCTAATTACTTTCAAGAACTGCTTTAATCTTCTTTTCTTTTTTATCCTTCACAGACAATAAGGCTAACGAAGTCTCATCTCAAGATTTTACCACCATGGCTTCAGAAGGTAGACTAAATTAGAGAACAAAATAACTTGGGTTGTGTGTGTCTATAAATTCCTAAAGCTGTTAGAATAATGGTTTTGCAAACTTGTTTCTGGATGGGTAGTAAAGTGCCCCTTTCTGCAGCTATGACTTCAGAGAAAATACAACCATTATTTTGGTGATGTAATCTATCATAATTAATCCCAATCATAATTAAACTCCAGCCTTGAGGGGTGCTTAATGTTATTTCAGCTGGCATCTGAATATAGCTTTTTCAGCACTGAACTGATAATTAAAAATAACAGCCCCGCTAATGGTTCTACCTTCTGTTTAAGTACACAGCCAAGTTCCTCAGTGCTTTTGCCTAATTAAAGATTCTTAATTTGTGTAAATTTGTTAAATTCACACTCTGTCCCTGCAAGTCTGCCTTGTTACTAGCTTGTTGGAGAGAGATAAATCGTTCCTTCCACACCTCAGCTTTTGGAGAGGCGTTTCCCAGAGTGGCTTGCTCTGCTTTGCCACCTGCATTCCAGCAGTGGGTTACATGAGTGTGTCAGAGGAACACTGTAGACAAATAGCATGCAAAGAACTGTGGGTTTCAATGTAAGCTTGCTTCTGCGAGTGGTAGGCCCTGGGGGTTCAGCCAATATCCTACTTACACTAAGATCCTACCTGCAGGGGGTTGCTCCCCACCTGACATGCCTGACCAGGTAGAGATACTTTCTGGCTGCATTCTCAGATATGTTTTTCTAATGGGGTGCACAAATCACCTCCTTCATGGAGCCCTTTGAGAGGATTTAATCCTTCCTCCTAACCTACTCAGGGTGTACTTTGTTTCAACTCCTGGGGAAAAAAAAACCCAACACATAACAAAACAAAACAAAAAAAAACCCCAACCAAACAAAAAAAAAACAACAAAACAAAACAAAAAAGTGAGACATCTCTTACTCTTGCTTGGGCAGGACAGTGTCTCTGCTGTGCTTGGCTGGCTGGTTAACAGTCCTTTAATTACAGGGAATAACTCCTGCTCCTCGTCTCTGAGGACTCAGTGAACTTTTTTCAGTGTAAATTGTCCCTGAAATTTCCTATCGGAGTTGCAGTCTCCAAAGTGTCTCATGGATGGAGCTATGCAAGTGCCACCACCAGGTCATTTATGGTACTTCAACATAGATGCTGATAAAGTGAATCTGTGTAGGACAAAGCCACGTAACTCACTCCTGGTTTTTGTGTTGAGGTGCCAGGTGCTCCAAAACCTTTTCCCCCTATACCTTTGTTTCCCTAGGGATTTCACAGCACCCTTAACTTAGTTGCTTCGTGCTTTTGTTGGACCCCTTGGCTGAGTTATGCATTGACAGATTATTTGGAAATTGTGTGACGCACTATCTCACGCTTGAACTTTTGACTCACCCACTTTTCTAAAGCAAAATTAACACCTTTCTCATCCAAAGTAAAAGTGTCTCCTTTGATTTGTTTCAGACCTTGGAAATTCATCACTTCCATCAACTGTCATGACTACCTCAGGTAATGGGGGAAAAAAGTGCCTTCTTTATTGTTTAGTCAATATATGTAGGATCTCTCCTTGACCATTGTATAAATACAAAGTACCCAGAACCAGAAGTGTACCTGGGAAAGGTCAGTGTGCTCTGGTGCTTATGGTACCCGTGTGCTGCTAGATGGGAATTTTTGAGCTGTGAAGTTACCCAAAAAGAGATGTGACACAAATCCTGCTAGAATTGTCATGTTAGTACAACATGTAAAATATCATGCTGAATACCATTAGTACACATTTTTATGAAATGGAATAAAAAAACCCCATACAACTATGTATAAATTTGTCCCATTATGACAGAGAGGTGCGTATGATAGAAAAGTTAAAACCACTGCTTTGCCTTGATCCAATAGTATCCCATCATTCCCATTTGTTAATGGTATAAGACAATGTCACTGTTTGACTCAGGTCCGACAACAATGCTCTGGATCCCCTCCCCCTCCCACCCAGGTAGGGAAGGAGAGAGAGAAAAAGACAGAGACTTGGCTGGATTGAAAACTAAACTACACAGCTTTAATTAAACACTAATTATATAAGAAAATATATACAATTATATACAAATATGTTCAGGAAATGAACAGAAACCCTAATGCCTCCCCTCACCCCCCGCAACTCCCACATCACTCCCTGGAGCTGGGAACAGTCCCAAAAAATCCCAGACTGCTGCTGGAGAAAGCACAGAGTGATGAGGGTCAGGAGAGCTGGAGCCTGAGGATTGACGGTGATGGATGGACGGAGTCCTCCCCGGACGCCAGCCATGGACAGAAGAGAAGGAAAGAAAAAGAAGGAAGGAAGTTGTCTTCTGTGATCTCTGACCTTCCTCTGAGCTTACACAGATATATGGAATGGAATATCTTTGGCCAATTTTGCTGTCTGTCTAACTCAGCCTCCTACGGGGGGGTCACAGATCTCCCTGTAGTGTCTGAGCCGGCAGAGTGAAGGTGCGACCTTGAAGCCTCAGTAGTTAGAAAAACATTCCAGTGTCTTATCACCTCTAGCTAGGACACATTGTTGTTAGTTAAAAGAAAGCTTACTGAAGGAAAAAAAAGTCAGTAAAAGGAAAATTGGCTTCATCCTGGCTCAAACCAGGACAGATAAATAACAGCACTCTACCTGAGTATGCCTATGGATAACTACATAAAATTAACATCAGCAACTGAGAGGAAAATCCCAAAGTGTAGGTGATCTCCTGGGCTTATATGGCTGTCACATATTGACAGGACCATTTCTGGCAAGACGCTTGCGAGGCAGTGGAGCGTGACCATCAAGTGCATCATCTGCCCCACAATAGTTAAACTGAGCCCTGTGCATGAAACATAAACAAATAATGCACAAGGATACCTCCTATGGAAAGATCAGCATGAATCACGTTAGCTGTCTCTGAGTGCTCTTTGATCTTTTGGGGTGTATTTTGAACATTCAACCCTAACTACAACAGCAGGATTCCTCCTGCAGAATCTGCATTTACCTAACAGCTACTGCAAGCTCTTTGATCCAGGCTGTTTCATGAGTTATTAATATTATTTTTAAAAGACCCCATTGACTGAATGTGATGCCATGTAATCTGTTTGTCTTTAGAGCACCAGTCAACATTTTTGTCCTCTCTGGATTTCACAAGAAAAGAAAGCTGGCCTCCTGCTTCCACGACACAAGGTAATAAAATAAACCAGAATGTTTTCTCTATCACTTCAAGAATGTAGGAGAAAGATACATGCACACTATAACCATTGTAGGAAACACTTCAATGTCCACTGAAGCCCGTTTCCTAGAGCATTATACAGTAGGAGGTCCATAGTTCAAAAATATGTGATAAAATGCTCTTTTTATTTTATCCTTTATAGTCCTTCATTCAAGATTTAGGCATTAATTTCAGAAAGTCAACAGACATGGAGTATATATTTTTACAGTACTTATTTTTTGTATCTCTTTAATTAAATATCATACAAAAATATAATTACATTAAAGATAGCAAAAGTGCAAGCCAAATATTGGAGCATGGGAGTACAAATACAACTCACAGATGAAAAAATGTCTACAGCAGATGACTCAACTCAATTATTTCTTCTCCAAGCTGGTGACGCTGAGGCCAGTGGAGGGCAGGGTACCTCAGTTGGAAAGGTTTATCTCACTTCCCGGGGGAGAGGTACATGCACCAGCAGTGAGCATGGACTAAACAGCACAGCAGCAGCCTGAATCAAGAGCAGGTGAAGCTGTGAACCTCCTGCCTTCTTGTCCCAAAATAAAGAGTTGATGCCTGCCAGTCCCAGCAGAGTGCATTTTCTCACAACACAGACTGTCTGCAAACACTTTGTTCTTTAAAGTCTCTTTCCATTTTTGAAGCCCTGCTGTCGATCCCTGCAGGACTGGCTGGCTTTACACAGCAGCTAGAAGGGTGCTGGGGCTGCCCTCAATGCCAGCAAGGTGTGTGCTCACTGCCATGTGGCATGAATAAACACCAGCACGGCACACGCTCCCATTTTGCACCCAAAACCGCACATGCGAAACGGCAGCATGGGCAGCTCAAGGAAGAAGGAGTCAAACATCATCTTCTCTCCCATAGAAGCAACAAAGCTTTGGCTCAGAAATGATCCACCACTGAGGCAGCAGCAGGCAAGAGTAGATTTGGCCCTTGGTATTTGCAGCAGCCTCCTTCTCCTAAACAAACAAGCAAAGAAAATTATTGAAATAGCCTAACTTTCACAAGCCTGTGGGGTATTAAACATCCTCCTTAAGCCATGTTACTCAATCCTGCAGCCTTCCCTTGAAGTAAGCTACACTATGCTACAGCAATATTTACCCAGAGATGAGCAAGTAATGTGATGGGCAGTGTGTGGGGCAACACTGGAGGAAGACACTGAAGACAAAGCTTCGTCCAGCCCCAGTAGACTGCTGTTTGGAAGCTTAGTCACTCAGTGTAAAGCCACGGGGCATGAAGCTAGATTGAGACATGCCAAGGCAGGAACACAGATTGCTTTGGCAATGACACAAAAGATTTCTCCTTCTCACACTGCCTTCCCCATCCCCACAGTAGAGACACTTGCCCAGCCTTGCTGAGAGTGGGCAGCAAAGCACTTGTTCAAGTGGACTGAGAACACTTCTGTCTCAACAAACAATTCCATGACAAAAGCTATAAATATACAGTGTGAACAGAGAGTACTTCTTCTTCACTGGCTAAGGAGGTATGAGGTCAAAGTCATAGTGTAAGTCAGAGCTGAGCCATTTCTCTTCCGTAAATCACCCAGGAAACAACTGCCTTTCAACCAGTGCCTCTGACATGTGGCAGTCGTGGTGTGCTGGCCATGGGTTAGCACTTCTCTTCCCCGGCTCGCTGCTGGTTCCTGCACTGGTGTCACCACCAGCTTCTTGAGCAGACCATTAGGGCTGCAGCTTAGTCAGGATGCTGAGTCCAAGACTGCCATTGTAAAAAGGGCTTTGGTTCACTTCCTGGTATTTTGAAAATTTTTCATGAAAAATCAAGACACAGCTGGGAGTTTATATGAGGTAAGAATGCACAGATAGAGGAAGGAGAAGGAGGAGGGGAAACAAAACTAAGGCTATTAAATCCACAGCCTGGTTTTTACTTAGCTTCCGTGATAGCTCCATCTTTGAGCCCAGAGATGTTCAGGCTTTGAGTGCTGGGTTACGGCTGCACTTTACCTTCTCAGGTTTGTTCAGGTGGCTTGGTGATACTTTTCTAAAACGAGACAGATATTAGGAAATATGTACTCCTTGTAGTAAATGTGAAATAGTCCTCTTGGGAACATAGAGTTCTACTTGTTAAGCACCATCTTTCTGTGATTGAATGTCACATAAATAACTAGTTGAGCTCTAAAATACACTTAACTTAAAAAAATATATATATATTAAAGGAAAAGTATAAATAAGTTGGGATTTGGCAGCAGGTATCACAAGAGTGTCTCCTGTACATTTACTTCCTAAAAACTTCTCCTTGCTAGCTGGGAAAAGGGTTCCGTCTTATTGGAGCTGGTGGTACCCGGTGTAAATTGTGATCTATGTACGTTTGTTCATTGCTCTACTGTCAAAACAACCCAGTGCATTCAGAAAACACTGAGTTTCAGCTGAAACTTAGCTGAAGTAAAAATGTGTGCTTAAATTCCCCATATGTTCTCTCAAAGTTTATTCATCAATCTCATCAAATTCCTCTTGAGTTTCTAGGTTGTGATAAACACAGATCTGTGTGGCGCTTTTCAGAGGAAAGCCAGCAAGTCAAGAGCAGGCTACAAATATTTGATGTCATCAGTCAGGAAACAGAGAAGAAAAAGGGAAAAATACAAAAGGAAATTATATGATCCTCTGCAGCAGATTTTACAAGCGTGTGTGTTTTTTGGCAGGAGTGCTGATTTCTACTGCAGAGACAAAAAGCTCTACCAGCACCACAGCGTTCAATGAGAATTTGACAACAGCAGGTGAGCAGATGATGCGTCTCCTTTGCTTCAAAGGAAAGTAACAGGGAGTTAAAGAAGCCAATTACAGGTGCTGCAAAGTGCAAATGTGGCACTAATTTAGCAAGTGTTAGGCTGCAAATCTGCAGCAAATCTGGGTGGTGTAATCTGTACCGGCTTTTCAGTACTTCACAGGCACAACTCTTCTGCTGAGTTGCACTGAGTTAGAAGACTTGAGTCCTCCAAGTCATCATAGATCTGCAGCAGCAAAAGAAGAATGAAAAAAATTATTAGACATATTTAACTTAATAATATTAAAATTGAAAGGGTTGTTAGGCAAATGTAGTGATCACTGAGAGTAGTTCATAGATGAAATAAATTACTTGAGATGTTAAATAGAAGCACAGAGTAGCAATCAAATAATGAGATAATGTGGGGCAATAAAGGTTGGCTAATAGAACATTGAAATGTGGCCTCATTAAAGAACAATAAATCAATTAAGAAAAACCTAGGTGGACATTTTTTCACAAACCTTTTGCTTTAGCAAATCTCTGCTTAACAGCAGAAAACCAGAAGTTACTTTCCTTTTTTAACATCTTGGTTTGTCTTTGTGCTTTCCTAACAGGCAGAACCCATCAATGACATTTGCATATGTATGGTAGTCATCTTTTGGATGAAGTACAAATGTAGCAGCCACTTGCCATTTTCTGAATATATTTTTGGCAGCACTCCGCTGTTTATTTACCCACATATTGCCTGCAGCCATGCATTTGGACAGAAACCTTGTGGCAATTTCTAATGCTTCATGATCCTGCTCCTGTATGGCTTGCTGGTTGAAATTTTTGTGGAAAGTGTGCTGAATTGCACTACTATTTGCAGGAGGTACCATGCCTTGCACAGCTCATCAGCTTCCCTACAGCCATGCCCACCTAACCACCAGTTGAGAAACAGCCTCGAAGGGTTCTCAGTCCAGCAGCTGTGATTGAGGCCAATTTCAGAGTACACAGGAACCAATGCCAGTTCTACCATGCCAATCCTCATAGCATTAAACACCTAATAAGCAAGAAGAAAAGCAGAACTTAATTGAATTAATGTCCAAAAACCTCCATGAATTTTTAGTGACTGATTTTGGTAGGTATTTTTACTCATGTTTACACACATGTATATGCATGTATGTATACTTCTCAATTTCAGTCAGAACCAGCATCTCACAAGGAAAAGATTTTCCTGGTTCTGCCTAGGTACTCATTTACGTCAATTAAACAGTGCAAATTTTTTCTGGGATTTATAAATCAACAATTATCCTAGAGACTTTCAAGCTTTGATTTGATTTTGCTTGTTGTTTGAATCAGAGAAAAGCAAATGGTATAACATAGCCACAGTTGAGCCTAAAGAAACAATCACATACAGGCTTTTAAGATAATTGAAGGATATTATTTCTTTTTGTACAGATTTGAATGATTCCACCAGCAAATCCCCACAAAGCCTCAGGAACGCCACGCACTCCTCTGAGAATACAACCTTGGCCCATCGTAAGAGCTCTGGAAATGCTGTGCCATTGTCTAGCTGCCTATTTTAACTATTATTTCAGAAGAAGTGAACATGGAGATGTCTAGAAAAAACAGGAATCTATCCTTAGGCAGCACTGATCTTAAACATAGGTAGCTTAGCTGTATTAAGAAAGGCAAAATATCTGTCTACGAACAGATGCAAGATTATTTTTGTGGTTCAGACACAGTACTTGACAGAGGAGACTGAGGTTTCACTCAGTCACGGCAGAGACAGACTCTTTGTGTTGCTGCTAAGCCACTTAATATCTTTAGCTTTTTCATTACCATCAAAGAGGCAAATGGCTTATCCCTCTCCCAGACCGCTGTGCAGCTCAATGCTGGCTTGCTGGAAAATCTTAATGGGTGTTTTCCAGTAATCTTTCTGTCTATCTTCTAATATTCCTTAATTTGATAAAAGCACATTTTTTTGTCTAACATTGTGTGGTAGCAAAAAATGTAGGCATCTTACCAAGTGAATTTTGACACAGATTCTGGAATTTGATTTCCAGTCTTCAGAAGGGTGAATAATGGTGGCTTTAAAACACAAACTTCGTTTAAAAAACCTAAATAAGTTGCTAAAAATGTTCTGCACCCATATCTTTCTAGGTAACCTATCTTTCAGCATCACAGACCAGCCAATATCTGTTACCAGAGGGAAATATTTCCTTACTACCAGCAGTCTGCTCAATAGGACTGGTGAGACATTATCCTATCCTTTATCCTGTTCTTTCTGCATGCTATTGCAGTAAGAAAGCAAAGCAGAGAAGCAGAAAATCTGGAGCATAATGTGCATTTGACCAGGGAAGTTCAAAAAAGGATGTTTTAGTGTTGGCAGTGTGAAAAATAAGTAGGGTGGAAAGGAGGACTGGGACAGGCAGATGTTCCTGGCTGCTGCTGCTTCTCAGAGAAGTTCACAGGGGACAGAGAAAACTAGTGGTTTTCAGATGAAAGGCCTGCCAGGCTGTACCTGAATAATTTCATCATGTGAATTGGTGGGTGGTTGAACTCAGCCTGCAAATCCAGTCAGAGCAGAAGTGGGTTAAATCCACAAATCAGGGCTGCAATGCTCAGTCTGGGATCCTCAGCCTGCGAACCTGGCAGTCCAGTGTTGATCTGGGGCTGCATTGTCACCAGCACTGTGGGGGGGGGTGGGGGTGTGGGGGAGTTGCAAGCCACAGGCAGTAAGCCTGGATTTCCCTCCTTCCTGAGGACATCCGTCTGAGCTCTGTCTCAACCTGCAAAGGTTGGACCAGACGATCCTGGAGGTCCCTTCCCACCTGGCATTCTATGATTCTGTGATTCATGCGTCCTTTCCAGGTGGTGCGAGGGACGCAGAAGGACGTCGCTTCCCCTGGCCAACAGTGGTAGCCGTCCTGCTCCTCTTCTGCAGCTTCCTAATAGCTTTAGGTGTCAGGAAATGGTGTCAGTACCAGAAAGAGATGTAAGTACTTGGGAGGGGAACTACAGGGGCAGGAGGGGTGGCACAGAGGGCAACACGAACTCTAACCCAGCTGTTTGGATTGACGTGTTCTCATTTGAGATTATCCCATAGTGCTAGGCCTTTAAGCACATGATCTCTAATGACTTTTTTTTTTCCATACAGCAGTGGGAAGTGTGGAGTATTCTTAGTCCTTTCATCTGTTCCATGGGTTACCTACAAAATAAACTTTTTTTAAAAAGAGCTGTGGTGCATCTTCAGGCTGTGAGGGAAGAATACAAGTAATTTTATTTCCTCAAAGCCCCCTCTCTCGTTTTGCGTGGTTACTTGAGGACAGGTTTTAATGAAATTGTACTTCTTGGCCAACTCTATTGACGTTGTGAATAATATATGTGGAAGCAAGCTACCTGAAACTTAATCCCAGTCAAAGAAACATTGAGTTTGTAATCATTACCAAAGTTTAATTCGCTGCTTAAGCCCTCAGAGATCTACTGATGAAAGCAGTATCTAACTGCCAATTATTTTTTAATCTTACTAACTTTACTAAAATGTTTGAAAAATCATGGTGATAATGAATCACTTGCAGTTTCAGAAAACCCTTTTGAAACATGACTGCAAATCCTGTGTATCAAAGGTAAAAATGGGACTGTTTGGGGTTTTTTTTCACTGATTTGGTATGGGACCTGTCTTTATCTTGGCCTTTAAATGAAAAAAAAAAAAATAAAACAATTTACAAGTTTTTAAATATACCTCCAGAGAGCAAAAGATCTCTGAAAGGTTTGAATGGTTCACCAGGATCATACTCCATTCTTTTAAAGTATGAATAAACAAAAATTGTGAGGTGGAAACTACACAAGCCAAATTAATACCAGGAGGTGTGCTGGGGTTATAGAAGAGAAACAGGGAAGTTGCAGTATGTAAGAGCAAGTGTCAGGTGACCTTCTAATGACTTAGTGTCCACCTACCTCCTCGTGAACTTTTACAACAGTCTTTTACATGGTTTTTATGTGACATTTTGTTTTTTCTCTTCTGTTTCAGTATGAACAGACCTCCACCATTCAAGCCACCACCACCTCCAATAAAGTACACCTCCATGGTGGAGTCTGATGGGACTCCCCCATCCTGCCATGAACTGGAAAACCTATAACACCACCTACACCTCTCATGTACCACACAGAAGACTGACAGTTAAAAGCTTCTGTCTTTAAAACAGTGATTACAGGAGTTTGGTGTTAATGACCCATATTAAAATTCAGAGTGCCTAAATGACATTTATGTTGGAAGCTGAGCACTTCTGAGGACACTTACTTCATCCCATCTATCTCTATTTATGCATTACGTTAACACCATTGTGAGTGTCACCATGAGATTACATGTGCTTAATTTGAATTTTGAGATCAACAGGGAATTTGCTGTCTTGTTAATAGGAGCAGATTAACATATCACTCTGCCAGCCTGCCTGAAGAGCATTGAAGCTTTTTGTTTTACTGAGTATATAGACATGACAGCTCTGCCATGTGGACACCACAACTACATGGGAAATGTTGTTTTAACACAAGATTTTTGATACCTATGCGAGCAGTTCTTACAGTTATTATTTTTTACTATACAAATATTGACAAATATGACCTAGAGTGTCATTTCCTATCACTGTGAAACAAACAAACAAAAAAAAAATCAGCACCTTACATGGAAAGAAAATAGTCTGCATCTGTTGTCACTGTCTTGCAGCACAGGATCACAGGGAAGGACTGGTGAGGTGAAAGGGCACAGTGCAGGCCTGGTGGAAGTGTCCACCAAGAAGACTCAGTTGCTGTTGGTGAAGTCACAAGAAAGAATCAACTTTGGGCTCATGTACAAGCCACATGGGGACCAGAGACTTGAGGACTGAAGTCAAAAAGGACCCTAAAGATAACTGAAAGTGCCAGCCCTTTTGGAAGGGCTGTGCCTTTGAAACAGTAATTGCTGTCTTGTCTGTTTTTCTGGAATTGTATTTACGGTACATACGAAATAAAAAAAGGAATATAATAATTTTCTTCTCCTTTGGTTTTAATGAACTTCTATCATTTGCTGGCTTCACATTTTTCAAGACTGCAGAGGTAGTCTCCCAGGTAGCTTAAGCCTGTGGAAGGGACAGTCCAGTCTTACCCCTGTTCTGCCTGAGCTGAGTAAAAAAACCTTGTAGTGACACAAATTATTAAATGACCATTTGGGATCAGCCTGCTACACAGTTCTCAGCCAGTTCAGTAGCTGCACGATCACCAATGCAAGGCACAAGAGCTGCAGCAGGAACACTGCTGTTGGCAGCAGTGTGGTCTTTCATTGCTTTTAGCCAGCCAAGAAACTATCCCTCCGAGATTGTTCAACAATGTATGGTTACCATAATGGTATTTCTGTAATTAAGGCAAATCAACTAAAAGCCAATAAAATTAAGCTTAAAATTGGTATTCTGATTTAAAATGGGATCTGTTTTATTTACTGCTAAACACTGGTCGATGAGTATCAGGGTTCAGAGCACTGTATTTCCTGGGACTTTAGATGAATGAACGACTTACTGGAAAGAATGATCTGACAGACCTTTTTAAAGTATTTTGTTGCATTATTTACCTTATAGCATGAGCAGTTCTAAGTCCATCACTAAGGGAACATTTGGGCCAAACAGAAAACACATTCCTTCTTACAAACCTATACAAACTTTGAATGCATGGAAGCCTCAATTTTAATTTGAGTGTTTCTTGTCTGTATGAATACGCAGAAGCAAAGTAGTTTAACTTTTGACATACTACTGTACTATAAGCAACTTGAAAAGAAGACAGCTTTTTGCTCTTTAAAGATAAATCAAGGAAAAAATCTCAGGGAGGTTGTGGATGTGCTCTCCCTGGAAGTGTTCAAGGCCAGATTGGACAGGACTGGGAGCAACCTGGTCCAGTGGGAGGTGTCCCTGCCCATGCAGGGGGATTGGAACTAGATGATCTTTAAGGTCTCTTCCAACTTAAACTGGTCAATAATTCTACGGCTTTTTTTTTTTTTTTAGATGAAGATGACTGTGACATACCTGCTGAAGAGGGGCTGTTTTATCATTGCAGATATTTAAACCCCCACGGTTACTTCAGGTCAAAGATGCTCCTTCCGACGCTGAGGTGTTGCAGGGCGTCCCGGGAAGTGCTCTGCTTTGGCATCATTTCCACCTCTCCCTGAGCCAGGCTGCAGGGAAAGCTACCGACACCTCCGTCCCGCTCCCTCACACAGCC
Source organism: Chaetura pelagica (assembly GCF_000747805.2). Lineage (NCBI taxonomy): Eukaryota > Metazoa > Chordata > Aves > Apodiformes > Apodidae > Chaetura > Chaetura pelagica. The sequence goes on from NW_009952564.1 coordinate 5,974,296, forward strand.
AATCCCGAGGGATGCTGCTGCTTCCACAAACCTGCAGCTGCACATCTCCAGGCGAATCCCGCCCGGCTGGGGAAGTTCCAGCGGGCACCGCAGCCGCGCTCCTTCCTCCGGCCAGGGAGCGGCACCGCAGGAGGGTGCCGGGGGGCGGCAGCGCCTCCCAGTGCAGACTGGGGCTGACTGGGACGAGGAAGGTGCCTGCCCGCCCCTGACATCTCCGGAGAGGGAGCAAGTGGAAGAGGGTGTCATCCATGTGGGACCTGGACGGAGAAAGAGAGAGGGGAAATCCCCACCTGCCAGCACCCACCTCACTGCCCCCTACCTCCCCCCCAACATCGTCTTTCTATTTTTCTGCAGCTAAATTGTGTGAGGACGTGGGCATGGAGCTGTTGGAGCAAGTCCAGAGAAGAGCCACAAAGCCTCAGAGGGCTGGAGCAGCTCTGCTATGAAAACAGGCTGAGAGAGTTGGGGCTGTTCAGCCTGGAGAAGGCTCTAGGGAGACCTTACAGCAGCCTTCCAGTACCTGAAGGGGCTACAGGGAAACTAGGGAGGGAGTTTTTACAAGGGCAAATAATGATAAGACAAGGGATAATGGTTCAAAACTGAAAGAGGGTAGGTTTAGGTTAGACATTAGAGAGAAATTCTTCAGTGTGAGGGTGGTGAGACACTGGAACAGGTTGCCCAGGGAAGTAAGTTGTGGATGTTCTCTCCCTGTCACTGTTCAAGGCCAGGTTGGATGGGGCTTTGAGCAACCTGGTCTAGTGGGAGGTGTCCCTGCCCTTGCAGTGGGGTTGGAACTAGATGATCTTTAAGGTCCCTTCCAACCCAAACCATTTTCATTCTATAATACTTCATATTTATTTTTTACTTCAGCTGCATCTCACCAGGATAAGTGTATAGTTAATCACAATCAAGTATTGTCATTAGGTTCAAAATCTACCCCAGCTTTAAATTAAAGAAAAAAACAAATCTCTCAAACCATTATTTTTTTGCATCAGCTCTGCCAATATGTAGGCTTTAATCATTCAGCTTGGATTTGGGTTCTGTCAACCCTGGAATAACCTGGTCCAGATTAAATTACCAAATGCTTGAAGATGGCTATGGGAGTGTTGGAGAAAAGCTTTTCCCTTAAAGTGTTCAAAGCTTGCTGTAGGTGTATAGAAAATATTTTTTTTAAGAGCCTTGAGTGTTACATTGCTAAATGTAATTCCGTGACACAATGAAACCAGTAAAGCAGACCAGTTCAGAATCTGAGGCCACATATAACACAAATGCAATATTGTAAAATTAGCTGGGTCTGCTGTGTATGGTCTTTAATGTGTGCGTTACACAGCTGTAAAAGTAACACACTGGAAAGCTGAGCAGCAAGGTGGTTTTTATGTACAGGTGGTTTTCGTCTGCTTCTGAGCAGAGAGAAAATGTTGTTGGGGCAGGAAAAAAAAAAAGTATAAAAGCAATTTTGTTTTCTATGTATTTCCAGTAACTAATGTGTCTTGTGAAGTGAGTGGCAGAGCCTGGTGACTTCAGTGGAGCGACTAACTTATCCCAGTGCCCTGCAGTTTGTGTTCCTGCTGTTTGCTTGTGGGTGGTGCTGGGCCTGGCTAACAGGGGCCAGAGAGAAGGCTGCCAGCCTTGGCCCGTGCTGTACGTGGGGCAGGCAGGCATCCTCGGTCTCTTCCTGGTTTCCACCTCTCTGAGTTTAGAGGAAGCCCTGCTCCCAGCGTACCCGAATGCCATCCCGCTGAACCTTAATCCTACTGCATTACCTTTTGCCTCACTCTGAATCATGTGTCCTTTTTAAACAGCACGAGAGTGTTTTTTCTTACAAGGCACATTTTGCTCCTGTAAACTAATAAAGCTTGGCTTGTTTATTTAAGAAGCACTCTATAGTCTGCAGGGTGTGCTCCAGTTATTGCAGTGTAGGTGGCAGTGTGGTGGTGCCTGGAAGCAGGCAGTGGAAGAGCAAGGGCTGCGTAGCCATCCCAGAGCTGGACTTATTAATTAGCAGTTGCTGATAATAAGCTTTGCTGCCTGGGATTTTCTGGGGAAACAGCCCATCTTAATATGGATCCACAGAGTTTTCTCTTTTAACTAAATGTTTTCCTCTTTGCAGCTCTGTTGATAGCCTTGTGAAGTGCTGTGGCTTCATTTTAATGTAGTTTCCTTTGTTTTCAAAAGCTGTGTACAGAAATTATACCTGCTAACCAGAACAGGGTATTAGTTACCTTATGTAGTCTTTGCTGGATTTAAAGCCATTACTTATCAGAGAAGGTAAACATTAGAAAGATCTCTGTACAGTTAAACTCCAGGAGAAGCAGTATGTGATGGAGAAATTTTGGTTTATTTATTGTTGATGTTAGTAGGCAATTCTTCCTGACTCTGCAATTAACTTTGATCAATAAGCCAATGGAAAGCTTCTAAAAAGCTCTGCAGAGGGATAACAATTATTTAATCCTGTCTAAGGAGATTTTATTAGAAACTATATTAAATCATATTATATTTAAAATGCTTCCTCAAGGACAACACAGAGCTCAGGGAAGTCCCCAGCAAAGATTATTTGATTCTGGGGAACATCAGATTATGTCTTTAAAACTCCACTTCCATCTGCTTTCTAGCATATGATATTTCATCTCTTTCCTTTCAAAGTCTTCTATACCAGGTTGCCCCAGTAAGAATTTTAATCAGTGGGGGGAAAAAATAAATAAATGTATCTGTTTGCCCTCTGGTTCTTTTCCAAACATAAGCCCTTCCAAATTAACTCTGGCATCCTACGCAGCTTGAAACACCCTCATGTGGTGTAAATGAAGCATTGAATAGCTCGCTGTTGTCAAACAGACAACTCGCAGATGCCAGGGCTTGGCTTAAAGAAACCAGCGAACAAAGGCGAGAGAGAGAAGCAGGTGATGTACTGATCTGAACTGACAGCAAGGCTATGAGCAGTAGACAGAAAAGGGGTGGAAGTCAGTAGTACCAAGGGTATATGACATAATAGACATCTAAGTATTTGCAATGGACTTAGGAAGTGCAAAACCTGTTGTAATAGTCACGATGTTTTTCTGACTTGATGTAAAATGGGAAATGAACACGCTATTTGGTCTACTGCACTTGGAGGAGCAGCGTTTTAAATGCAGTGATTTCTGCAGAGCTTTGATATTGAGTGTGTCTGATGGTTTTAAATGTTAAATAATTCCATTACTGTCAGGGTAAAAATGGTAATGAACAGCTTGGAAGAGTCTGAGTATACTTACATGAAATGCTGAGCAATTAGCTTCTCTCTGTGAGAGTAAATCTTGCAGTTTTCCTCTCATCAGTAGCAAAGTGACCTTTAAAATGTGCACATGACACAGAAGCTGTTTCAATAAATTATTTGAACTATTGTATGCTGATAAATTACATGTAAGGACTTGGAATTCACATGGCACAGTAGATTTTGGACTGAAATGGAAGATTTTGAAAACATTAAATGAAAGCTTTTCAACAGGAGCAATGCCTCCTGCATAATAATGAGATGGGTGTTATTGGGGCATTCAACCTGATAAAGAGGAGGAAGCTAAGCTCCCTGTACTCCTTGATGCTACCAACTTGTTCTCAGTTGTTTTAAAGCATTTAGAAAAGTTCCTTGTTCTGGCTTTATATTCTGTATATGGCAGCCTGAGCACCATGTGTTAAAATTGAAATAAAGCACATTTATGTGTTTGGAATTGGCTAACAACAAAACCCATATGCCTCTTAGTGTTTAAATAGCATCAGCCTGATCCATAAAGCTAATCTTTTTACCCTGTATTTGAAAATAGGAGGGTTTGGGGTGTGGGAATGGGATCTGAGCTGCTAGATTTCCTGGGCTGCCCATGATATTAGCACGTACTCTGCACTGAGACACAGAGGAATAGCCAAGCTCTTACAGTAAATCCACATAAGGCCTAAATATGGCTATACAATCAGTGGTGAAAAATGGATAGTAGTTTTAGCTGGGCCTTCCTCACTGCTGAAAGCATTTTGTGTGTGTGCTCCAGCAACACAGAAAAATACAACCTACTGAGCCTGATACAGATTTTTTTAAAATGTCAATAGTATGACAATAGTCCGGCTTGCTTAGGCATTCATTTTTGGAGCCACTTAAACGCGTGCTTGAAGTGGAGCATTTGGAAGATCTCAAGTGATAAGATTTTAGGTATTTTGTGGGTTTACTCTGCAGAAAATAAAATAGTATTATTAATGCTTTTTTTTTTCCCTTTGGCCATCGCAATTAATGTTCATCATTGCAGGGTTTGGTGCGGGTTGCTGAACAAGATTACAGAGTTTTGTGGAGGTGGAATGAAGCTGAGATTTTGCAGAAGGGAACAGGCAATTTAATGCTCTTCTTTTCTAGAAAAAGACAGGAAGGATTTTTGGACCCCAAGAAATTCTGTTAGCAGTTACTGCCAGCAAGTACCTGCGCATCACATCTGACACTCACAGCTGGTCTCCCACTGCAGCACTGAATGGTTGCATCTCCTCCTTCAGTCATGATTCTGCTTCAGGCTATTGGTGTCCCACACAGTCTACATGTCCTTTGCAGCTTGGAGGTCTTTAGAAACCATCTTGAGCCAGGGTGTACTCATACTGCATGTCATAGCCTGGGGATGCTGAAACTTAGCTATGAAAAAGTGAGAAAGTTGCTGCTCTGTGGTAGCACTGAAGTACCTCAATGTTATAACATGTTCCAGTACAGTATATTAATTATTCTGTGAATAGTATGCAAAGTTTAATACACCAAATGAAAAATACCACTTCTTTAAGGTCCCTTCCAACCTAAAACATTTTATATGATTTAAAAAATGCTTTCTTACAGACAAATCAGAGGACTTCTGGAATATATACCCTTGGTATTTAGTATTCAGCCTTAAATTTATTTTATTTATTTAATTATTTGACAGTGAAAAATTATTTTTCAGAGCAATGTTTGGGGTTTTTTATCACTATCTTATGATGGAGTAGACCTCAGTGTGTATCTAGTTCTCTCTATGTCCTGTATGAAAAGTATGCAAATAATACGTTTGTACATATCTGTAAGAAGCAGTTAGCTTGCTCACAAAACATTATCCTTCAAACATACGTAGTAGGATAAAGGAGAAAAAACGTATCTTAGAGGGTCCATTTTGCATACCAGGGCAAATCCAGAAATTGTTTTGGACAGATTGCTTTGCCTGGCAGCCGACTGCAGTGTGAGGTACGGTGTGATACTCATCAGGGAAAGGGAACTGCAGACAGAGCATGTGGAAGGGATTCAGCTAATACACTTACTCACCAGCTGCAAAACCGTGGTTTTGGCCCTATATATTGGGGGTGGCTTCTCTGGCGCTACAGGAGAGTGAATACCAGACTCTCAGCTCACAGCCGTTCCCTGGTGTCTGTGGGGTAGTCGTGCGTGTGCCCACATACCTGCTTAACAGGTGAGCACATCCCAACAACTGTCATCACACAGCGTGGCAGCGAAAAGCCACAGGTATGTGCAAGGCCTCACAGCTGGTGCCAGCAGCAGTGAATTAAGAGCCAGCTGGCTCAGCCAATTCTGGGTTTCAGGTGACCAGGATCCGTGTGGAAAGAACAGAGTTAAGAGTTACAAAGATTCCAAGCTGAGTAGGCCTGTGTAGTTGATGGAAGAGTATCTGGCCTTGGCCAGTGCAACTCCTTGGAAAGTAACTAATCTTAACAAAGGCAGCGCAGAGAATCCCAAGAGAAGAAAGCTGTACATTTCTGCTTTGGGGTTTGGGGTGACTTGGAAATCACAGGATCTTAGGGGTTGGAAGGGACCCCAAAAGACCATCCAGTCCAACCCCCCTGCCAGAGCAGGGTCACCCAGAGTACATCACACAGGAACGTGTCCAGGCAGGGTTTGAATGTCTCCAGTGAAGGAGACTCCACAGCCTCTCTGGGCAGCCTGTTCCAGTGCTCTGTCACTCTCACAGGAAAGAAGATTTTTCTGATGTTTACATGCAACCTCCTATGTTCCAGTTTGCACCCATTTCCCCTTTTCCTATCACTGGTCATCACTGAAAAAACCTGGCTCCATCCTCCAGACACTTGCCTTTAATATATTTGTAAACATTGAAGGGTTGCCCTCAGTCTCCTCTTCTCCAAGCTAAAGAGACCCAGCTCCCTCAGCCTTTCCTCATAAGGGAGATGTTCCGCTCCCTTGTGGCTCTGCACTGGACTCTTCCAAGCAGTTCCCTGTCCTTCTTGAACTGAGGGGCCCAGAACTGGACACAATACTCCAGATGTGGCCTCACCAGGGCAGAATAGAGGGGAAGGAGAATTTTCCTTGACCGACTAATGATGTCGTGAAGTCAAGAGAAGAGCGTATCATATAGTACCTCGGGTAATTATAACGCTACGATGACCACCCACTTGTGCATAAAGAGCCTGCTAACCAGGTGAGCTCCCTAGATGTTCTAAACACGAGCTTAGACGCACAGGTAGGAGTGGTGAACGGATCATTTATCGACCAGTGGGCTGCGTTTTGTCGTGACAACGTTGGGGCTGTGGGAAAGGGCCCCCCGCTCACAGCCCCTCCTCCCCCCGACCCTCCCCTCTCCCACAGACTCT
>NW_009952564.1:5981337-6001201 GCF_000747805.2 Chaetura pelagica
GGGGTGGTGAGGTGCCGGGGCCTGGCGCGGGGGGAGGAGGTGGTGGGGCCGGGCCGGGTGCGGGACCCGCCGGGCCGGGCCGTGCGGTGCTGCCCGTCCTTGGAGGTCGCGGGTTGTGTCTCTGCTTGGGCAGTGTCAGCCGTGTCGTGAGGCGTCCGAGCCCCTGTGCGTAAAGGCCCACACGGATCCCGTCCCTCGCGGGAGAGGAAGGAGGGGTTCATCTCTGTAAATACAGCTCTGGGTCTCCGGCTTGTCCACCTGTTTGTTTTCGTTTGCTTTTTGGTTTTTTTTTTTAAAAATCAACCAACTAACTGACCTCTGCGGGTCCTCTTGAAGGTTTCTCATCTTTAAGCAAGGCTAAAAAGCAGGTAGGGAGAAAGTTTTGGTCCCGTCGGGTCTGACAGCTGGAGGTTCGTCAGATGGAAATGCCTTGTATAGGAAAAATCTATGGCTTTTCAGCAGAATAAAAGACTACAGTGTGGTTGTGAAATATCCCAATGCATGATGTTACACTGAAGATACTAAAGTACTGTAAACACATATAGAATGTTCTCCTTTTCCAGCAGAACGTAAAATAGCTCACTGCCATCTCCTGCGCAGGGTTTCTGGGTTAAGAAGTTGGTAAGGGTGAGTGTTAGTGCCTCTGATTTACAGATGGGTAAACTGACAAATGAGGATGATAATGTGACTCCAGAGTTTCTTAGGAAGGGGCTGAATTTCCACCTGTAAATGGCAAAAAAAAAATTCTAATATTGCTTGTAGATATGAGTAGGGAAAATTTTAGGGGTGACCGCTGTAGTGGTTCTGTCTGATAGCGCATGTGAGACTGGTCATTGGTACAGGCTTGGTTTTCATGTTGGTGCCTTAGTTTGTCAAAACTCTTGGGGTGTGTGTTGTGCTGGGGACACGCAGAGATGCTTCCCTAGAAACATAGTGACTTCCTGCTTTGTGTCAGCGGAGATAACCAAATGGCATTTGAAGCATGTAGAGGAGGCTTTACACACCTCCGGTAGGGTAGCACAGCACACACTCGCTGCTGCATTTCCTGAATTAGAACAGGTAAAATGCCTTGTTTTAATAAAAAGTTACACTTCCTCTTTCACCTCCAGCCCCCCTTTTCCCCCCTCATTCTGACAGTAGCAGGATCATTTTGTGTTCATTTGAATGGGTGTGGGGGGGGAGGTGTGTGTGTGACAGGAAGGAATTTCAGTGTTCATATAAAATTCAAGCAGCTGCAGGTTTTGAAGCTTCATTCTCTATCGCAGTGAACAGTAATAAATCAATTTGTTGCTGTAGAGGTCTAAGGGGTGTAAAACTTTGTGGGAGGGCTTTTGTGTGTTAATTGCATTGTCACTGTTCATCACTTACAAAACTGATTGTGTGATGTTTGTAGCAGAGGAGCCAAGACGATGAGTAATTGTTTCAATAATGCCATACTGCTTTAAAAACGAGTAGTGTTTGTTTGGGTTTTTTTTAAAAAAAAAAGCTTGCAATGTGTCACTTATTTACCCACCCTTTTCCTGCATATACCTCATGCAACCTGTGAGTAGGGAAAAGGCATTTTTAGGTAGACAATTAGGGATGAATCTCTGCTGAAAGTCTGGGTGGGTGGGAGCCCTTGGTTCAGGCAGGTTCCTGCTGCTGCCCACACCAGGGCAGGCACAAAACAGGTTGCAGTTGAAGCCACAGTTTACAGTCGCTCGATATCAGTGTGGGCCAATGCTGCCTTTAAGAGAGATGAAAGGTAGGCTTCAGGTCAAATAAGAAGTGTTTTTGTCTTTGCTTAGTGTGCATATGACAGGTGTAGCCTGCTTTTGTCCATCTGTGGATGGACACTGCCCCTGTGCCCCCTCAATCGCTCTTTGTGCACAGGAGCAGAGACACAAATCTGTAAAGTTGATGGAGCAGTTGAGACCTTAAAACTTAAGTCAACACTCAACACAATGAAACTCTTGTTTGCTTTTGTTTTTTTTACCTTGTTGTGCTTTGGCAAAATGCAGCATTTGAAGGTTAAAAGAGTGAACTTTTTAAAAAATAGGCAAAGTGTTAGAATAATGGGACTGTTGAAAGTGAAAGAATTAATAGTGTATGCAGAAAATAAATGGATTTAGATTTAGTTAATCATTTGTATTTTATGGAGGAAAAGTCTTGGTAAGCATCTTGTATGAAACTAGGAATGGTCTGTATAGATGACTGCTTCTACATCTGTTGCACACACTTTTGCTTTTAGAACTGCTTGTTTGAACTGGCTTTAAAAAAGATAGCTGTGGTGTCTGGGGGTGCTTTTTAATGTACACTCGTCTATGATTCTCTGAGCTATTAAGTGTGGTGTGAAATGTGCTACCCGAGGGCAGAGAAAGTAATTATTTGCTCAATCTTTAGAGCTGACTGAAAACAAATATTCTTAAGTTTAAGATGGATATTTCATAAGGTATACCAGTTTTGTCTTTAAAAAATTTGACATTGTCCTCCAAGGCTTTGGGTGCAATCAGTTCTAGAGTTCAGACTTTTCTGCTGTTTCTGTTGGAAAAACTCTAGACTAAATTCTAAATCAGCATAGCCTGGTCCAAGGAAAAGAGATGAGATTTCCTGTGCAGTGTGATGACAGAAGCAATCTTTTGCAATGAGAAATTACCAAATATCAAGTAGCTAAAATGTTGTCAAGTTACATGCATGCAATATACTCAGCAAATTATTGACTTTAAACTAGTAGTGGCTTTGTGTGAAACTCTCTTAATTATACTCCAGACTAATCAGCTTTTAATGTGAGTTTAAAAATGAGCTTTTAAACATATTGGCTGTGAATGTGACCCTTGGTAGGGTACTGTGTAATATATTACTGCATGTGTTTAATCTCAAGCTGTTTTACTAAGTTTTGTACAACTGATATTTTCTACTTTCTTTGGTTGTCTCTTAATCTGCATCTGTTGGTTTTCTTTTTGCTCCCTGGGAAGTGGAGTGAGAAAAAGCTGCAGTGGTGTCACTGTTCTTTTGAAGAAGGAATTTGCTGGAGAAGAGTAACCTTATTCTTGTACTTGCATTCTGATAATTCATAGAACTGGCATGTCCAATCTGTACTGTTTAATTTTAACTAGTTGCCTTTCTAAGTAATTTTTGCAATATCACAATTAACTAGGTGCTGGACTTGAAAAAGTTGCTGTGTTTCTGTAGATACAGCACTAGTTTTCAGTTTCACTGAATTTTTACATGAATACTTGTGTTGGGACAGCTGAAATGCTTTTTCTGTCTTAAGATCTAATTTCTGAAACCATTGTAAGCTTGTACCTGTTGTCTTGAGACAGCAAAGCAATCTAGCAGATGTTAACTGCCAACTATCAGTGTTTGCTTTTAGAGTGTTTTATTAGCCCAGCCTCCAAGGTGCTACAAGATGAATGTGATGAGCAGAAAAGTAGGCAGTTCTGTTTTCCTCTGGGTCTTGGTAATAATGTATTTACTGAATCCTGTCTGGGTTATTCCACCTTTGAATAACACCTGTGATATAACAGGAAGACATACTTCCTATTTCTGATAAAATTACGTTTCTGGATTGGTCACTCCTCTTGGTCAGGGTAGTTAGCTATGAGTTTTTCCTCAGTGCTGATTTTCTTTCCTTATCTTCTAGAGGAAATATACCAATAGATGCTTAATTGTCATCAATCATATATGGGAGGGTAAGCAAGCACCTTCTTGCAGGAGCATTCAGATTATTTAGGGGTGCCAGTTCATAATACAAGTAGGCCAGACAAACGCTTCTTTTGTCCTCCATTCCCTCCATCTGCCATCACTTTAAGAGAAAGATCAGAACTCCCACTTCCCTACAAGCACAAATAAGCACATTTGGCAAGCTAACCTGATGCAAAGCTTTTTATCTAGGTTGATGATGGTTTGGGGGGATTTTCTTGGAGAAGAAGTTCCTGCTAGACAAGCTTCCCGTAAAAACTGTTCATGTGCATGAACAACCCCCATGCTGGGTGCTGAAGCATGCAGCTGTCACTGAGAGAGCATCATGGTTAACCTGGTGGGTCACAGTCCTGCAGATGTAGGCATGAAAGAAGAGGTAGGATGATTCTCTTTAGAAGACATAGGGGATTATATTTTCTTTTACATGCCTTTAGTGAACCTGCTGTTGAGGGAAGAATTAAGCTTAGTTGGGAACCACCCTGAAAGAGTCAGTGGGGGAAATCAGGTTAATTCACAGGGAGAGGAAGTTTTCCTAAGAGGATTTGGTCTGTACTGGGTTTTGTCCTCCCTAATGAGAATGCATTAAGAATACTTAAAGGATTATTTTAGGAATCTATTAGAATATAAATAATTGTCTCAATAGTTTTAGATAATGAATTATCAGTAGGATGTTTGTTATTCTTGCCTCTTCTCCTTTGGCTGGGCAAGTTAATATGAACCATAAGATTCACTTTTCATTAGTGAAGAGCTTTTAAGATGTTAATCTTTTGATCGGAAAATCTGGATTGTTAATGACCTGCATCCTGAGGTCTTCTGGGCCTCGAGACACTTTTCCTTATCCTGGTTTTCTCTCAGTTCTGGCATACACAGAACATATGGTTCAGAAGAACATTTGTGAGACAGCTTTAACTTCCTAGCACTTTGTGACGGACCAACCACACTTGCATCCTGTGTTTTTGCAACTTGATTACTGTGCTTCTAAGTGTCTTAGCTGCATAATGCTTGCTATACTATGTCATGTGCTGTGTTGTAATTACATGTGGGGAATGTACTTCATGTAGTGAGCAAAGCTTGCTCTAAATCATCTGGCATCCCTACAGTTTGGTTGATTATTTGCCCATAAATGACCCTGGAATGCTTTTGGAGGAACTGGTGCACTATGTTGACCTTGTTTATTAAAAATATTTAATGTAATACAAGAGGTTTTCTTGCATTTTTTTTGTTCCATTAATGTGAAAATCAAGCCAAGTTATTCTGATCTAGTTAAACTTCCTCACAGTGTACTCTCCTGACCTTCTGCTTTCATTTACTGTTTCTTGGGTAGCCAGATTTTTGCAAAAAGTGTGCAGCTCCTGCTTCTGACTAGTCCACAGCCTTGCAACCAGGGAGGCTGGCAATATGCTAGTAAAAATGCTTGTATTTGAAAAAAACCTGAAAAGTTTTAGTCTTGTTTTCAAGTAAATGGCAGTGTACAGGTATGTGTTGTGTTGGAAGATTTCTCTACACTTTGCATGCCATGTAGTCATAGTTTTTATATCTCTTGAGGATAAATTTTCAAGCTTGCAAAAGGACAATGTAATTGGTGGGACGGTGCTCATTCCTATCCCTGTGTTCCAATGGTGTATGCAGAAAGTACTGATGTGGAAATGAAACATAATACAAAGCGATGCAGTTAGTAATTGTTGAAATTCAAGGCTTAATAACATTGTATTGATGAGGGTCATTTGAAGTTAATTCAAGTATCCATGACTAAGTAGCATGACAAATAGACAAAATGGAAAGTTAAACTTTGCTGCAGATGTGATGATAAAAGGCTTTTTAACAATTAGCACAAAGGCTTCAAGAAAAAAAAAAAATACTGCACAGTGAAATACAATCCAACATAAAAATTGAATTGAGAAGCAATCTATTTAACATACAAGCAACTTGAGAAATTAGTGTAAGGAGAATAAAGAGATTTAAAGGTACAAAGAATTTTATCCCAGTATGCTCAACTGTGGATTACTTCTTAAGAGGGCTATCCATCATTTTAACAATCTGGTGTATGTTACAACTCTAACCGTATCACAGCCTTTGATAGTTAAGTATCTGGACATTTGTTGAGATATGACTGCTTTCCTTGAAGCTTCCAGTCTGTCACTTGAAAGAAATGAAACAGAAGTAGAGCAGGCATTGTCTGTTACTCTTTAGGATCTGCCAGCTGATTAGCAGTCCTCTTTTTTCTTTGAATATGCAGACTCTTTCATGCTTGAATATAATGTTTGCTGCTTCATGCTGTGTATCATCAACCTGTTGGAAGCAATTGGCAAATCATCATCTCTTTGTTCTTTCCTGTGATTAAATTGGGATTAGGAAGGGCTGAGCACCAGACTGATGCCATGTCACTGAGGCAGCTCAGTCAAGTTTATAATGTGCATGCTGATCCGTTTTCCTGTACAGTCACTCAAGAAATTTACTGCATGTGGAAGAACATGCCCTTGAGGCAGTTCAGACAGACGTTCTGACCTCTGTTCACCTAAAGGATAGCAGAGACAAAGTTTCTTGGCTTTCCTCTGTCTTCTGATTTCTCATGCTGTAAGGTGGAGGTTATGATAGATGGAGGTTCATTAGTTGCTTTGTTCACAATCAGCAGGTTTGAGGAATGGGTTTATTCAATCAATCTAGGGCATTACTTGTATTTAAGATGTTAGGTATCATCTGAAGTGTCTTGCTGGCAAGACTTCTTCAGCATTTTTTTTGTTTCCTGAGAAAAATGGTCAGAGGGAGATGCATGCCATTTCATTCATGGAGAATACAGACCACAGATAATTATTTACATGTGGAAGAGACTTTTCTATGTATATTGCTTTGAGAGTTCTGTGTTGCTTCCTCGGTTCAGGAGCTGCAAGCCCCTGTTGTGTTAGACAGGAATTGAGAATGTGGTTAGCATCTCTTACACTGAGCTGCTAACAAAATGGGACTGGTTTCCTCCATGCTTCTGGTGTAAGCTCTGACCTTTGCCTTTTAAATTGTGCAGAGTTGTGTTGGTTTAAGTTATGCTTTTTCAAGAAGAAATCATGCTCTATCAGCAACCAGCCATGCTTCTGCCTTAGCTACAGAATGTCTGGGCCTTCCATGGAGTTGGAGTAGTGTGAAGAACAGCAGGCTTTATTTGACATCATGATACAATCAGCTTAGCGTGTAGCTTAACATCACAACTAAGCTATATTAAAAGCCAGTAGCTGAGCTGATAACACTGTGATTTTAAATTTAAGAAGGGTCTGGTGGCTGACTTGAATCCTCACCTAACTCATCCCTCACCCCAACAAGCATCCAGTGCTGTTGCTGCAGTTTGCCATTTTGTCTTACCAAAGTAAAAATGTTCTTGGTCCAGATTTAGCCTGGATAATTCTCACAGTTGGTGGTTGACATTCTGTAAATGGCCACTGAATATCTAAATGATCTTACGCTGTGTTTCCAGCCTCAATATTGATGATACTCTCCTGTCCTTCTGAGGTGGTTTTCCACCACACATGAAAAGGAGAGCTTGTTTTTTTGATGCTCTGGTTCATGTTCTCCTTGGTTGTAACTAGGTATGCATGTTGACTTCATAGTAACTGAGAAGTTAAATTTGCCAGGCTTTTAAGCAGAGTCACAGTGCAGAAGTTACAGATCTTCATTTACCTGTAGAAGCACATTGCCTATAGTTCAGTTTTTCAAGTAGCAGCTGCCCTGTTAAGGAGTGCAGTACTTAAAGTATGTGTCGAAAAAGTTGCAATGTACTTGTGGGTTATTTTGTTTATCATTGTTTTCTAGAGCTATAAATAGAATTTGGTTTGTGATAGTGCTTGGATAAATTTGCTCATTCTGTCCTTAAATGTGCCTTGTATATAGCAATCTGTCAAGGAAAGGCTATTGTAGCTTAAGAGTGTGTGATCAGACTTAGGAAAACAAGATGTTTCTTGGGCTGGATTTGCTTAGATGACTGAGTTGACAGCATTGTTTGTTGCCAGATAAAATTGTCATTCCTTCTTAGTCAAATTTATCAGTGGTGTTGTCTGAGGGACCATAATGGTGCAAGTGACTTCTGCAGACAGGTCTGTAGAGTTTGCTGCACAGTCATAGTTAAAATGTTTCTTATGGCTGTTATTCTAGCATCTGAAACTGCTTTCTACAGGGACCTAAATAAAGGAATAAATTAAAAGGTATAAAATTGAGAACTTAAAAAACTGCAGCAAACCAATACCCACAGAAGGAAAAACAAACCTCCATGACTCCTTTGTGCCAAGTAACTCATGCAGAGGGAGAAGACAGCCCATTCCAGTTTAATTCTACTTCCCAAATATTGTAGAAGCTTGAAAGGCTCATTCTGCTTTAGGGGGAGGTGTGTAAAAACTTCAGTTCCAGTTTGCAGTATGAGCCAGGCCTTACATGGCTTTTTCTGAAATGTCTTCTCTAGATGTTTGATCCTATATTGTGCTTGGTTTTACACATTTGGAGGAAGGAAAAAAAATGTAGGTATCACTCCAAAACTAACTGATACTTTTAAATGTAGATTGCTGTAACAGGTACTAAACAGCTTCTTAAGTTGACATCTTTTAAAAACAGGGATTTTTTTGTTGTCACTTCTTTCCAGAAGACTGAAAGGAAAGCCACATAAGAGGTACACTTATAGAAAGGCTGAAGGATTCATAGAGTTGATCAGAATTATCACAGGCTTATAGAATGGCTTGGGTTGGAAGACATCTTAAAGATAATCTAGTTCCAACTGCCCTGCATGGGCAGGGACACCTCCCACTAGACCAGGTTGCTCAAAGCCTTTTCCGTCCTGGCCTTGAATGCTTCCAGGGAGAGGGCAGATGCAACTTCTCTGGGCAGCCTGTTCCAGTGTCTCAGCTCCCTCACACTAAACAATTTATTTCTAATGTCTAACGTAAATCTCCCTTCTTCCAGTTTTAATCCATTACTCCTTGTCCTATCACTTCCTGCCCTTGTAAAAAGCCCCTCCCCAGCTTTCTTGTAGGCCCCTTTCAGGTACTGGAAGGCTGCTATGAGGTCTCCCCAGAGCTTCTCTTCTCCAGGCTGAACAACCTCAAGTGTCTCAGCCTGTCTTCACAGGAGACATGCTCTGGCCCTCCTCTGGACTTGCTTGGACAACTCCATATCCTTCCTGTGCTGGGGGCTCCAGAACTGGACACAGTACTCTGTGTGGGGTCTTACAAGAGAAGAGTAGAAAGGGACAATTGCCTCACTTGATCTGCTGAACATGCTTCTTTTGATGCAGCCCAGGATACAACTGGCTTGCTGGGCTGCAAGCTCACATTGCTGGCTCATGTTGAACTTCTTATCAACCACCAGCCCCAAGTTCTTCTCCTCAGGGCTATTCAAGCCATTCTCCATACAGCCTGGATTTGTGCTTGGGATTGCCCTGACCTTATATGTACTAGGCCTTACTGAATTTCATGAGGTTGGCAAGTGTCCACCTCTCAAGCCTGTGAAGGTCCCTCTGGGTGGCCTCCCTTCCCTCCAACAGGACTACTGCACCACACAGCTTCTTGTCACCAAAAATTAGTTTTAGTCTTAATTTGTAAAACCTGGAAACTAACCTTTGCAGTTCCTTTTCATTACTTAGGAACTAGTTGAAATTCATGGAGAGGGCATTTAAGGTTGTTGAGGACTGATGTTTGGTTTGTGGACAGTCTGTTCTTCCATCTGGATTAAAAAACCTGACAAGATAATCCAATTGAGATCATAATCTTGTTTATAGCTCTGACCTTGCATCACAGGAAATGCATCAGTCTTTAAGTGAGCACTGATACACAAATAAAAGATTTGAATAGAGGAGGCTGTGGATGTTTTGAATGTTGTCTTAAGATTGGAAATGACAGATTTTTTTAGTTGCAGACTGAGGTAGAAGAGGAAATTCTAGAGAAGTATAGTCTCAGAAGCAGGGGTAAGAACCCTGGGACATGCAGGAAGGGAGAATGCAGATTCTGATAGTGTAGTGCATGGTCACTGTGCTCCTTGGACAGCTGGAAAAGGAGCTACCTGTGGTGACTGAAGATGAAGGTGCTTTCCCTGTACTTCAGCAAAATGGGTGTGCAAGCAGCAGGTTGACTCAGTGGGGAGCCTCACCTACTGTCCTGAAGAAGAAAGGGAAGCAGTGTTGTTAGAGCTCCTGTAGTGTTTTTGCTGGCTGGGACTTCACAAGGAACTCATGCCTGGACCTATTGCAGCTTCTTGGTCAGAATGCTGGTGCATGTTGTAAATAATTAGAAATCCCTGGTAAACCTCAGGCTGTGGTAGCTTAGCTTCTGCCTTCCTTTGCTTTATGCTGCTGTGGTACAGTGTAAATTGAGGTATGCTGCCCCATTACTCTTTGTTCTGTTATTTACTTTGCTAAGCTAGAAATATTTCACTGACTCTGAAGCTGTTATTTTGAAGGAGTTTTGTTATTTCCTAGTTTTGTTTCCATTTTCTACTGAATTTTCAGTTGGAGGGGTTTTTTTCTAGTAAGCACAAATTTTATACTGGAGATGCGGTGTTTCAGTGAAGATACATGTTTAACAGGAGCTTTGCCAGACATGCATTCTTTTGGCAGCGACTGGCAATTTTTATTATAGTTTATCTTTTTTGGTGACTTTTATATCTGCTGTATCTGTTGTCACTTAAAGGCACTGTCACATAAGACGTTGATGAACTTTTTAACATGAGCTTGGCATCTGACTGTGCAGTAACTGGTGGTATACTCAGTTTTTCAGTGTCAAAGTTCAGCCACTTTTTGCCCACTGTTCAAAGTGCTAATAACTTGTTTACCATCTGAAGGCTGAAGTGGGATGTGTTGGGAAGGCAGGTGCATGTACAGATCCATCGTATGAATAAAGATAATATCTGTTCCATGAATTTTGGTGTATTTTGTCACAATTGGATTATTAGGTAGAATGAAAATAAAGTCTCAGATTCTTTCAATGAAGCTGGAGCCTCATCTCAAATCAGTCTAGCAACAGTCTCTGGGAAAGCTTTGAAGGCAGATTGATACTTTCTAAGTAAAGGAAAGTTAGAAGGAAGTTTCTTTTTACAACTGATGTTTGTTTTACAGTAACGATTTTCAGAGTATATTGAAATTGGTGGTTTGCAAAAAAATACAGTTCAAACTGAGAGTCTTAAGCATAGCTCTTGTTGTACAGTTAGGGAAAATTCAAGTGTTAAGGATAGTATGAAAGACTCACACTTGAGCATAACTCTTCTGTCACCCTGCCATGCACACAAGACTTTTACAGTTTGCAAGGCACATGGGTGTATATTTAGGGGGAGTCAGTTTTATAAAATTAAATATTCTTGGCTTTTGTTTCTAGGGTCGCATGATTCTTTCAGCTATTGGGTTGATGAGAAATCTCCTGTGGGACCAGATCAAGCTACAGCCATCAAACGCTTGGCCAGAATTTCTTTAGTTAAAAAGATAATGAAGAAATGGTCAGTGACTCAAAACCTGACTTTCAAAGAGCAGCTGGAAAGCGGGATCCGCTACTTTGATCTTCGTGTATCTTCCAAACCTGGCGATACAGGACAAGAGATTTACTTCATACACGGCTTGTTTGGTATCACAGTATGGGATGGTCTGAAGGAGATCAACACCTTTCTTGAACAGCACCCCACAGAAGTAGTCTTCTTGGACTTCAATCACTTCTATGCCATGGATGACAGCCATCACTTCTTCTTGATCAACAAGATCCGCTTAGCATTTGGATCCAAACTTTGTTCTGTTGAATGTGTGGAACATGTGACATTAGAGTACATGTGGGAGAAGAAATACCAGGTAGGGAGAAGAAATACCAGGTAGCGAAAGGATGTATAATGCTTTTGAAACCCAAAATGTTAAGATTTAAATAATGAAGCTGGGTGTGGTTCCTACTCAGAAGTATTGGACCAAAGATGTTGGTAACTGTCTATAAGCTTGCTGCGGGCTCTGTGTGGGATGCATGTTTCCCTCCATTTATGTGCAGCTGTGTAGTCCTTCCATCTGTGGTGTTACTAGACTGTCCTGCTCCCAAGCATGTTTGTTAAATAAATGGTCATCTTTCCTGGAAGAGCACATTATGCAGCTTTGTGTTGATGAGGATTGGATAGACTGGTCAGTGTGAAGCATATAAGCTTTAACGTAACTAAGACATTGTACAGAATTTCTTGGCTCCTTTGCAACCACCCAGATCTGTAGTGCCAAGATTAAATGCCTCTTCTCTGTGGTAAGTGCTCCCATGCAGGTCTGCAAGTGGAGAACAGAGTTTCAGCGATGGCACACCATTCTTAAACTGTAAAATATGAGGTTTTGAGGGATTCCTCTGAACTGATGCTGCCAGTGCAAGGGTCTGAAATGCATAATTTGTGAGTCTGGGTGTTAATAAAGTGTTGCATCTTTGTGCTATCCTCTTACCCAACTTGCAAGGCATGAAATATTGACTTGATTTAGAGAAGATTTTGCTGACAGCAAGACTGATTTTGGTATCTCATGCAGTAAGTGTGAGTGGAATGCTGTTATGCCAGTCAGCCAGGTAGCTGACTTTAGCCACTTAGGAGTTACGCAGAAGATGGCAAGACTGTTTAAAAATCCTATTTCAAGTACAGATGTAATATCCTTTGACAGTGCTTTGAAATGCTTTTTAAATTAATCCTTTGAGTGTCATTTCATTATACTCCTGGCAACTTTTTCATTTTAAACTGATGACCCTTAAAGCCTGAAGGAATCCTGTCCTTGTAGCTAACCAAAATTATACCAGTCTTTTTTGGCAATAGTGCAACAAATTGACACTTATTACTTGAGAGCAGCTTCTTTTTGCTTGGTCCTCTTTTCGCTCTTGTGCTAGCTGCAGCAGTACTGTGTAAGCATAAACTAATGTGACATCCTGTTTAAAAATAAATAACACTTGTGAATTTGTTTTTTTTTCTCCTTGCTCTTCTGTTAGGTTCTCATATTCTACCACTACCCTTTGTATCAGAACTACCCCTTCCTGTGGCCAGGGAATAAAATGCCAGCACCATGGGCTAATACAACCAATGTGCACAAACTGCTACAGTTCCTGGAGACCACTCTTGAGGAACGAAGTCGTTATGGGACTTTTCATGTTTCTCAAGCAATTCTCACACCTCGAGTGAGAACTATTGCACGGAATCTAGTTCGTGGCCTGAAGAACACGCTTGTCCACAGGTAAGGTCTTGTTCTGGTTTCTCAGTGCTTTACCATGTCTCATGTTGAAAGAGACAATGAGTAAGGAAGAAAATATGAACTGTTTACTTTACAGTAAGACTTCATGAAAGCATGCAGTTTTCCTTTATTACTGCTGCTTGTGAGATGTATTTGCAATCATTAAAAAGAGAATTACTAAAAGTAAAAGTAACAAGGTATACATGTAATGTGTTTCCTGGTAACTAGAGCTGTTTTTTAATTTGATATGATTTCCTAAAACATGGGCTTATCTTGTTGTGTCGAACTCTTAACTCATTCCAGATTGGCTAAAATTGAACTGGGAGGGAAGGGGGGGGATGGGACAAAAGTGTGTGCCACAGGAAAACTGCCTGTTTGTGTGCTCAGTTTTGCATGTGTACGCATCTGTCTTGGTTATTTTGGTAATGGCTAAAGATGTGTAACCTCAGGTAGTATTTTATCTTATACCACTAACTGTTGTACAATTGATTTGCCCATAAATAAGATCTTTAGTAGAGGGTTTTGCTTTGAGTAGTGTTGAGTGTCAGTGGTTTCTAGTAGTGTTAACAGCATGAGCAGGACAGGATTCAGTGACATCATAGAATGGTTATGGTTGGAAGGAACCCTGAAGATCATCATGGCATTATCCCGTTTTACAGTAATTAGCCTGTTTACTAAAAACAGGCAGAACTGTAACAGTCCTGGTGGGATGTGATCTTCTGGCTCACTGTTTAATATTGCCTGTTTTGATGTCTCTAACAGTTCATACTGCATTAAGTTATTATTACACTTGTATAGGTGGTCTTAACTGGTCCAATGTGATCTACAGCTGAGCATAAGCAGTGAAATGGACACATCTTCATCAGGCAGCTCATGCTGCTTTTGGAAGAATCCTTGGTCACTTCAGAAGTGATTTATAGTATTATTTTGAAACCAAAGCAAATATAACTTATTTTCTCAAAAATACTTTCTAAAAGTAGCAAGTGTTTGTGCTTTTTCAGTTGCAAAAGTTGTTGACAGAAGTAAGGAAATTTCAGATTAAGTATAAATCGTGGAGTTTTCAGTCTCCTTCCTGTTTACAGGCATTAATCTGGCAAAAGATAATGACAACCAAATGAGTTTTGCCTCACTGTATTCAGGTCTCTACTGTGGCTTGCGCTTTGCCGTGTCTGTGCAGTCACCGTTGGACACTAGATGGTGCTCAGGTGCTTTAAGACTGGCGTTTGCTGTCACAAGTGACACAATTGTAAATACATATGCTTGTTGGGGATACCTAACAGAAAGCACGGATGTAATTTAACGTTTGTGTACTCTGTTAAATGTGCTTTTTTCTCGAGAATAAAGAAAAGATTATGCTGAATTTCTATTTTTAAACTAGTAAATGATCATCCCGTTTCATGGAGTGGGCAAGCAGTTTGGTTTCCAGTGACTCCTGGTACACATCTGGGCTTGTAAGGGCACTGGTAGGCTGAAAGCCTGCCTTTGCTTCATCCCTTTCCCTCAGCCCTATCATTACCACTTCTTTGCAAGTTAACTGTGAAAATTTAAAATAGATGCTTCTGTTCAGTAAAGTGTGATTGCTCGCATACGTTACACATGCTAGATGATTTGTGTGTGTAAATCTGTCTTTGCAGTTCTGTGTAGAAGTCTGCCTTCTCATATGGAAATTTTGCCCTGAATATGAATATTTAAGTGTTCTTGAGCTTTTGCTAAAGGAGATCATGAATATTATTTTGTGTGCGTGGTAGTTTAGATATTTCTGTTTGATAGCTAATGACCACCTGCTATGTTAAAGATTCTTCTCATTACGTGGTTGCATTTAGGGTGGTAGTCGAGACCCGACTGCAAACCTGAGACTAACATAATCTGTGAAAAGTTATGTTGTATTTTAAATAAGTAGACTATGTATAAGGAAGAGTCTCATTTAATGTCTTAAATTTTCTTTATTTCAATTTTTTTAGGAACCTGCCCATGATTTTGAATTGGGTGAAAGAACAGAAGCCAGGTATTATGGGTGTTAACATAATTACATCAGACTTTGTGGAGCTGGTTGACTTTGCTGCTACAGTTATTGCATTAAACGACCTCCTTTTAGAAGAGGATGAATCTGCAACTAAACCCTGATTGCTGTGTCCCACTTATGCTCCTCAATGAACATCTTCGAACTCTGCGGTTTTATTTATGACGTGAAACCTATTACCATCTTTGTGTATTCAAAAAAAATGTAGAGTAAACGTGGTTAAACATCACACAGAGGCAGGTCCCAGTGATGTGTGGAACAGAAGGTGCTCTCTGAACGCTGCTTCGTGTCTGCAGCTGCGTGTTTGCCTAAGTTATGCACACATCTGCTGCAGTCGGGTGCAGTGTTTGCCTGCCAACAAGGGGCTGGCCTCTGGAGCAAATGTACCCTGTTATGGTGCACGTCTCCCTGGTGACCAGACTCACCGTGCCCTTGTGTGGGTATCCTACTTATTTCTCAACTCCAGGGTTCAAACCAAGGATTGCCACTGATCCCTTAGCAGCAGTGTGACCAGGCTACCCAAGACAGTGTTGTACTTGGGCCACCTCAGGCTTAGCTGGGCTCAGCTGGAGGCTGCTGCTATATTCATTTTGCTGTTTTAGAGACTACCTCTGATTTGCTTGGAGAAATAATATTGCTGTTGTTCAGGGGAAGCTGTTCTGCTGTATTGAATATCTGAGCTCTCCTTTGGGCCTAAGAGGCAAAGACTTGGCGTGCTCTGCCTCTTTGTACTCCAAACTCTTCTTCTGGACCTCTTTATTTTCAGTATGTTTTTTTCAGATGTGTTTAAGTGTGTTTCTTTTGGCATTAATTTGGAGAATATTTCAGTCTTCAAATTATGAGGATTATAACTCACAGATCTGAATTCCTATTATGAGACATCTGAGAAACTACAGTGTAACCTTTCTCTTTTGCTTGCTGGTCACTTGTTTTTTTCCATTGAGTTTTCTCTGGAGAAAGGTTCACCCACATAGCCTCTCTGAAAGGAGGTAGGCTAAGTGGGAGTTTGCTTGGTATTTGAAGAACTAGAGCTGACAGGGACTGCCCAAAACCCAAATACTGAATCTGTGGTTGCAGTGTGGCAGTGAATTCTGAAGTTAGACCCAAAATTTGTGCTTATAGTCATAGAGCCACAGCTACAAGGGAGAAATATACTCTCTTGTGACAAAGTAAGCAATAGTCACATGAGCATAGGCAGGCATCAGTGTGGCTGCTTTCTGTAGTCATACTTGGTTATGTGTTGATTCAAAATAAAATGTGGCCTGCGTGCTTGAGCCAATGCAGTCACATAGTGATACTTCACTGACTAGGTGATAGCAGCCCTGCGGTCTGATTTATCTTTGGTTAAAAGAAAAACAAACCAACACACAAAACCAACACAAGTGACTGATTAGCAGATATTTCTTAGCTTAATCATCTTCCCAAAGCAACTGTTGGTGCACTAATTATTCAGTGATTATGAATTTGTATTAATCTCTAACCTATTTATTATAGATGGATCATCTTTATAGATATTTATTAGAAAGAAAAGTGAATATCCGTATTTGTTAATTTTGTTACTGTATCTTGTATCTGCCATTGTGGTCTGACAGTGCAGAAAAATCCTCTTTTCTTGCTTGTCACAAACTCTGAACTGAGGACAAGTTTACCTAAAGGTTTGCAAGCCTTCCATGTGAACCTTGGCCAAGTTCTGAGCAGAATGTAATCTGATTTATCTGTTTGTTGCATGGTTTTCATTAGAATTCCTTGAATATTTATCTGAATCCTTTTTCCAAGGGAGTTGAGGTGGGGGTGGGAGGGTGTCTGTCTCTCAAGCTGTCATTTTGCTTTTCTCTTGTGTTTCAGTGACAGGGAACAAGTAATAAAAATCACTTTCTGGAAACTAAAGATCAAATTGCTAGTTTAAAACTCCTTTTGAAAATCCCAGCAGATTTTTATTATTTTTTGGTATTTTTTTCTTGTTGATGAAACTGTTGGAACCTGTTTTCAACAGCACTATTCTATTTGTAAAGTTACTTAAAATACCCTGATTTTCCTTAGCTTAATTTTTTGTTAACCTGTTTTTCTTATGGCCTCAACTGAAACTCCATGGTAGTGCTAAATGTATGGATTTGGTTTCAAAGGTCTTTTAGCTGCAGATTGTCTTAGAGCTCAGAACTTGGAAGCACTTGGTTTGAATGCTGATGAGGCAGAAATAACATGTGTAAGGTTTCCTGAAGAACTGGAGGACTAGAAGAGAAGGTGAAATGAATATGATGTTTGCATTCAAACATTAATATATTTTGTACTGTATGTATCTACCTCAAAAGAGATTTATCAGGCTTAACCAGTATTTGTTTTGTGTGCAGAATAATGACTGGTGTTCTTATATTGTATTTATTTGAGTAGAGATGTGATGGTTGTAACTCAGGGCTTTGGTTAGATGCTTTTAAGTATCAACTTAGAAGATTTTCTAACGCTTTCTGTTAACTCTCATAATTGAAACAGGACAAAGGAATGCCAAGTGTTAAGAGGGTCAGTAGAGGGAGAAGGAGCTG
Organism: Chaetura pelagica; assembly: GCF_000747805.2. Classification (NCBI taxonomy): domain Eukaryota; kingdom Metazoa; phylum Chordata; class Aves; order Apodiformes; family Apodidae; genus Chaetura; species Chaetura pelagica. The sequence goes on from NW_009952564.1 coordinate 5,998,754, forward strand.
GATTAATGAAGTGAGGGGAAGAGAAAACATTTGTTTCTTTGGCCTGTCTGAAGGGACTAGTATGTTATTTCAGAGCAGTGCTTTGTGTTGCCCCTTAATGTGAGGAACCTGACAGTCTCAACAGTGAGTTGGGCAATTGACAGATACAATTGCCTGTAACAGAATATCTTCTCTGGATATTCTGGGCGATGTTAGTGCCAATGTTTAGAATTAGTTTTAGGGTAGTTCTAAAGCATCCTAGGCAATATGAACTAGCTTTTTTCTGTCACACCTTATAGCTATAGCCCATAACAAAGCTACCTGTATAATAGGCTTCCCTCTGACACAGCACCACAGCATATCCAGATTACCTCACACTTTGAAAAGCAAAGCTCATCTAGCTATTGGACTTTGGATTGCAGACTCTATTTTCTGTTATGAAAATAGAAGTGAGGCGGGCAGGAAGGAAGGATCAAGGAAGTAGGGCAGTAGTTTGCATCCAGTGCCCACATTGAAGGTGTGGCAGCATGTAGCCAGGTTTCAGGAAGCAAAGTGAAGTAGGTGTGGCAGGTGAGTGATGGTGGCCACAGCTCATACTGAGAAACTCAGTTGGGCATCTAGTCTCTCTCAGCTGGGTAGAGTATGGAGCAACTAACACCCTGCAAGGTTATGTGCATATGAGGTTGAGGAAAATGAAGGCTGGCATGAATGCAGGAGAAGACTGGGGATTCCTTGCTGTTGTAGAACTTCATCTCTTGAATTAACTGTTTCAGTTTGGCTTCTGTCTTCCCCAAGAAGTAAGGTTTGCTTTTAAATAGTTTAGGTGGAACACTTCCTCAGCAGAATTGTTATGAGGACTTGACCATTCTGTCGGTGCTGGGAGAGGAAAAGCGAGGAAACTAGTAGCTGCTTGAGGCAAAATGCTTTCTTGAATTGCATGGTCTTGAATAATTACTTGTATGGTGTGTTATTACAGATTCAGGTTACTTACATGTTGTGTTATGACTGTTTCTCTTCCTAATGTGCAATCACTGAATGCCAAGCACATGGGCAGTATGCCCTTTCTCTTGGCACTGACTGCTGCTGTGTACAATTCAAGGGCATACCTGAGGCAGAGGAGTCCTCTGTATGTATCCCCCTGATGGGAGGATTGAGAGGGTTTTACAAAACTTACATGTTTTTAACATCTCACTGTGTATTTGTAAGTGAAAGCAAAGAAGTTATTACTAGATTTTTCAGACTATCAATCACTCAGCTCCTTATTTGGGAACTGCTGTATTTAACAACTGCAGAGCTGGGAGTTGTAATGTTGATTTATTTTTTAATTTTTTTGAGAACAAAAAAACAGATTCTTTCTGTCCAATTCTTTGTCAAGAACTGAAGTGATTAACTTTCATGTGCTTTGCTGTGATGGAAAGTATCCTGCTGGAGGCAATGCTGGCAAGGCAGGTTTCAGGGGTCCTGTGGTCAGTAAGAGATACCAGATTGGGAATCTTCAGAGTATTAATGCTGATTGCAAAAAGGCCCCTGTTCTACTACACAGAGTCTTTGGAGAAAGTAAAGAAATAATGGGAAAATTATATCTTTGCTCCTGACACATGCTCTTTTCTTCTGTGCATGGAAGTTCATGCACAGAACTGGGAGTTCAGAAAGCACCTGTGCAGTGAAGTTGAAGAAGCACTTTTGAGCAGGGATTTTGGCTCTAACAGAAGTAGGGTGTCTGCCAAGATGCTTATCTGTTTTCATCTGGCTAAGCCTTTGGAAATACTTTTCGTGTACCTGTCTCAGGTGTCAGAGTTCATTGCTGTATCATGTAGCAGACCAGGCTTTAGGAATTCTATGGATAAATAGAGCACCTGGCCGTTTTTATTTGAAATTGGGCTACCCATGGAAGTCAGAGCATATGTGACTTGAGGTTTACTTGAATATATAATATTTAATACAGAGTCCATATGCAGTTTTAGTAAGACTTACATCTAGACTTTGGCATGTTGTTACCCATCTCTAATAAGCAGATTCTTTAGTCAGAAGACCATTGTTTGGGACAAAACATCAGGCAAATTTTTAGTGGTCATTTAAGAACAGAAATTGTCTAATATGAAGAACAGGATTGACCCAAAACTTGATTTAAAATACAAATTGTGTCAAGATGTAGTCATTCCAGCAGTGGAGAAGATTATTTTTTTGCTTTTCTGTGTCTGACAAGTTCTTTTACCAGCTTTGGTTTTTGACTCAATAGATGAGTAGAAGAGCCAGAGCATATGCTGAAGAGCAAATTCTATGCTAAGGACATGTATATTGAGCTAAGTGTAGTAAGAGTATAGTGATTTACTGATAATCTTATTAGCTGTTTGGCTTAGGTTGTTAAATCAGTCTCAATTTTGTATTAAAAAAATAATCTGTCTTACTGACTCCAGAAGTCTCTGTGGAAGAAATGTGTGTGCTTCTGTAAGTGTATTTATTTCCCTA
>NW_009952564.1:6001864-6056885 GCF_000747805.2 Chaetura pelagica
CCTACATGTCTTATCAAGTAAAGAGGCTTTACCTTTTAAATGTAGGGACTGGAAAGGAATCTCAGCTTTAGAACTGTTTGCTGAAGCTAGTTACATTTTATATTTCTGAATATTTGTGTTGTTCATTGAAACATTGCTCCTCTTACCTTTTGTTAGACCTGTGATCACTTCTGTATCTCTACAGTGTATTCTTAATTCTGAAAGAAGTATTGATCCTATATAAAAATAACTTTAGTTCTTTGATTTTGCTCACTGTCAAATGTATTTTGCAGTTGGATTTTATTTGTGCTATTTATACTGCGGAAGGGGGCAGAGAGAGCCACATGAAGAGGAGTTACTTATTCTCAGTGTATTTTGTTCACTTTCTCTTCTTTCTGTTGGCAATTTGTGCTTTACCCATCTGTCCAATTCAGTTTTGTGAAAGCAGGATGCCTCATTTGAACTGCAGATAAACTGTTTATTTCTGCTTTACCCTGCATCTATATCATTGGGGTTTTAATCCTGAAAATAAAAGTACAACTTGAGTTAATCATCTTTCCTGTGTCTTCTGTAATGCTGATTGATATATCATGATTACATTGTGAGTCACTTAACATTGATTAATTTCAGTTACTTTTCTGATGCATAATGGTGTCATCAAAGCTGTTTTTATTGAAGTGTCACTTCTTGCTGCACTTGTGTCCCCTGAGTAGTCACCCTTGGACACCATGCTTATATTTAGGAGGTGCTAAGAATTTGTTTATGGAAGTAGTAGTGCAAAGTTGTTAGAAAACTTTTTACATGTGCAGTTGCATCTTTGCCTGGACACACTGGGACAAAAGCATGCTCATGCATGAATCTAGTCGTATCTTGAAAGTTAAGTACAATTTTGTGCAGCTTCTCCTGCTGTAATACAGGTGATGAAGCTCCATGGTAACACTCAATTAGAAAACAAAATACTAATAATTCCTGGAGGCTGGGCTAATGTCAGATGCTTGTAACCTTGTGAGATCAGCAAGAACCTTCTTTTGGGTCACTTTCAGCTTCCCTGTCTTGAGAATGTGGAAGTATCAGAAAGAGAAGGGAATGGATGACCCTGATTATCTTGTGTTATCAGACAGGTGACTGGTAACTGATGGGTTCTGTGTTTGTGGATTATTTTTTTAATTCCTAAAGGTAGAGCTGGGAGTTCAGAGCCTAATCACTGCTGTTCCTACCTGTAGCCTCAGACCTTGAGGCAAGCGTTTACAAGCCAGACTAGCTTACGTGTGACTCGTGTACATAGGCAGCCTATGGCTTCAGTGACCTGTCTGAAACCTGCTGTGGGCCGGAAGTGCGCTACTAGTTTTTATGGAATCAATACACATGCAGCAGAAGTCTAATCTGAGTAGCTTAAGCTGCAAGTGCATAAAAACATTGATTGTTAAATGGCTTGCAGTAGCTGTGCTACTTTTTTTCTTTTTCAACCTCCAGATACTGTTTTCCCAGATCAGGAATCATATACCCTAGAGGGGAGTTTAAGGCACAAGAGTGAGTGTGATTTCATCATATTGCTTCCCTAGGCGATTTAATAGATTATTTTCTTTCAGTCTGAGTGCCTTTCAGCAATGCTGCACAAGGGCACATATGCATATACATGTACATATATGCATAAAGAAATACTTCTTAGGAACTGTAGAATAAGATTGCAAAAACCAGGCACATGTTCTGTTACAAATTTGTGCACACCCTTTATACAGAGTTTTCCTGTTGCCACAAACCTGTGATTAGCAGTTCAAACAATCATTCCTGAATTGGATGTGGCTTAGTATTTACCTCTCAAGAGTCACAGCTGAACCTGCATGCAGGTTCTTAGCAGTGGGGAATTAACTCTTCCACACTCTCTGAAGGAAGCCAGCTTGAAACCTGTGTGTGCTGCCAACTGCTCTCATTGCAGGTGCAGCTAGAGAAGGTGAGCAAGATGCTGGCAGGCTCTGCAGCTGAGCAATGGTAATGTCACCAATTCATCTTATCAGTCAGTCTTTTGTATTAGACTAGAAGAACATCTGACCAAAAAGCCTCTCTCCATTTTAATGTAGGCAAGGTCAGTTGGACAGGTTCTCAGGTAAGCAAATGCTGGGAGAAGAAACAGTGGTTTTTTAACTACTACAGGTTAGTGAGTCCCACTGCTCTTCTCAGGGATCAAGTTTGATATTTGCTTCTGCTTTGCTTGGCTGATGGAAGTGCTACCACCTGAAGCTGAGGCGAAGTGGAATCTTCTGGAGAAGACAGTGCAAGTGACCAGGATCGTTGGCAGGTAATTTGCAGTATGGATGAGCTTTTGGAATAGTCACACTTAAAATCAACTTTCCCTCGATTGAGAGATTTGCTTTAAATTAAAAGCAAAGGTTGCTTAGAGTAGAAAATGGCTGGTCATTCTTATGTCCTTTCTTGTATAACTCATATCTGCAGTAGACATACCCTGTGGGAAGAACCGCAGGATGGTGTGGGGTCTGCTTGAGGGAGAAGCTACTGTCAGACATGTAGCTGTGTAGATTTGTATTTGCTGTTTAAACAAAATCAGCCTCAGTGAGTAGGCACCATTTCTTTCAGCAACCAGTGAGAATGTGTGCCTCTGGCAAAACTGTTTACATGGCCAAATTTGTGAATTAAGATTTTCAGCATAACAACCCTATGGACTGAAATTGTGTATGGTTGTGAATTAGGTAGTATTTGAGAAGTGAATGCTGCTCTTGTCTGCTTTGTGATTATTTCTTGTTTCCAGTAGTTTAAAAATAACCTTGTTTGCCACAAGGTAGCATTGTTTAGCCTGGCTTCTAACTTAGAAGCAGAACTAATAGAGGGGTGTCTGTACCATATCTAGCTCATGTATCTGTAATGAGCATTTTCTTTGTGGAAGAAAGGAGGTGATGAGCAGTACCTTAGGTACTAGTGGATTAAGGCAGCTAGCCAGTAGTTGCTTAAAGTGGGAACTGTATGACACAATGTCAGCGTGGACTGTCCCTTTATAATTGAGCAGACACCTTAGCTGCTGGATAAGCCTTTGAAAGAGCTCTGGTGACTCAGGAGATGCTGAACAGTGAATGAGTTGGTCTTCATGCAAAGACTTGTAGGGTTCACTGAAATGACCTAAAAGCTTGACTGATGTGTGCAAAGCCCAGATGGTATCTTGTGTTTGGGTTTTAAAGGATAATTTTTTTGTTTGATCAGAGTTGTTAAATGCCTTTAGTGTTTCATTTCTGGTGAAATTATGAGGAAGATTTGATGCTGTTAGTGGCAGATACTGTTTGGGTTTGCTCAGCAGAGGGGCAGATAAACAGCAGGCCCAGCCATGTCCCTCTAGCCCATCATGCTGTACTGCAAACAACACATTGGCACCTCAGATGTTTTTGTAACTCTAAGACCCAATTCTTCTTATGTTAAATTTGGGAATGGAAAGTACATAAGAAACTGAGAGCTGGGTTGTTTTCTATCATGTTGCTTCTTGCAAATATGCTTTAAGAAAAGGAAAATAAAACACTGCCTGAGGGGATGTTCCGCTGCATCAAAGTCATCATCTGGCAGACTGGCTGGAGAAAAACATATATTATTTGTTTGGTGAGTTCTGCGTAAATGAGAATTAAAGATGGTAAAAATATTTTTGTGAACTTTCTGCTACTGAGTGTTCACTCTTCTTTTTGCTCATAGCAACTGCGCAAAGGGTTGGCTTTCAGTATTTCTGCACTTTCTTCCAGCTTGGAATTGCAAAATCTAAAATCACGAGAGCAAGAAAGAAACAGAAAGCATCTTCAGAAAGAGGCTGGAGCAGTGGAAAATGAGGAGGAAAGGTATGCAGTGGAGATAGTGCTACAACTTGCCTTTGGAATGGAAAATGTCTTTTGGAGCTTTTATTTTGAGACAGAACAAATTACATGACGTTCACTCTTTGAATCCCATCCAGTACAAAGTTTATCTGATATGCTGAATGCAGTTCCATGTTTACAAAAGTGCTGAGTTTGACTTGCTTGGACCCTTTGAAAGACTATACTGGCAGGAAATAAAACACAACATGCCAGGCATTTCTCCTGAGAAAAATAACTGCTAGCATTTCAGCCTAAATATCTCAAATGCCAACTTTTTTTTCTTTTCTAATTTTGCATTCCTTAGAGGAATCAGGATTTGAACTCTGAAGCATTAGAAGCAGCCAACTTCCATGTGATAGTGGTTATAGCTAGGAAATGTGCTTTGGTCATTACCAAAACAAAAAAAGTGTATCACAATGATAACCCTCTTCTGGTCCTCCATAATTCTGTCTTAAAAACTCCCCTTAGTAAAGGGATTGTCTGAGAATGAATTACAAGAGTTATCTCACCATATTGCCTTCTTCTAAGAGATGAACTTACAGCAGCCTAGAACCAGCCTCATGGTTGGAAAAAATCTTCAAGATCATCAAGTCCCACCATCCACCCTACAGCCCCTAACCATTAAACCATCTTATGGAACACCATGTCTAGTCCCCTGGGCAGCCTGTTCCCATGCCTCACCACTCTTTCTATGAACAAATTTTTCCTGATATCCTGCCTGAACCCCCCCCGGAGCAGTTTGACCCCATTTCTTCTTGTCCTATCACTAGTCACTAGGGAGAAGAGGTCAACACCCACAGTCCTATATAACCTCCTTTCATGTAGTTGGGGAGAGCAATGAGGTCTCCCCTCAGTCTCCTCTTCTCCAGGTTGAACAGCCCCAGCTCCCTCAACCTCTCCTCACAAGACCTCTTTTCCAGACCCTTAATCAACCTAGTTGCCTTTCTCTGCACCCTCTCCAGCACCTCCATATCCTTCCTATACTGTGGTGCCCAAAACTGCACAAAGTGCTTGAGGTGCAGCCTCACTAAGGCCAAGAGGCAGGATCACCTCCTTGGTCCTGCTGGTCACACTATTCCCGATACAAGCCAAGATAGTATTGGCCTTCTTGGCACCTGGGCACACCACTGGCTCATGTTCAGCTGGCTGTCAGCCAGCACCCCCAGGTCCATCTCTGCTGGGCAGCTCTCCAGCCACTCCTCCCCAAACCTGTAGTGCCGTCAGGGATTGTTGTGGCCCAAGTGCAGGACCTGACATCTGGCCTTATTGAAACTCATGCCATTGGCCTTGGCCCAATGGTCAAGTGTGTCTAGATCCTTCTGCAAAGCCTCTCTGCCCTCAAGAAAATAACATCCTTGCAGTTGTCTTGCTCTTCCCTTGTGGACAGACCAGCAATTCATTTTGGATCTTGAAGCCTGTAAAGATTTGTCTGGTTTCCTGTGTTATTGTCACCATTGTGCATAGCTGCACACTGAACATGTACAACAAATGGGGGGGAAAATACCAGTCTTGAGAATTACCAAGTAGCTGCCTTGAAATCCTTGTTTTTCTACCCCACTGGCTGTAACTGGTTGAGGAAGGTGCTGTAGAAAAGATGAGAAGGAAAATCTTCTTTTACTGTCCTTATGCCCACTGAAATGTAATGTTTTGAAGGTAAGTACTGTTGTCCCACCCTGCCTTCCAAGGGGCACTAGGCAGTAGATCCAGTGGCTCACCAGTGTGGTATCCCAGGTCTCTACCACATGCTTCCTCATTGTTAGGGATGTGTGCTTGCCCTGTCCTTTTCCCAGAATCTTGCATTGCTTGGGTTTGTATACTTTTAATGGCCTTCATGCCCCTTTTGAGCCTGTGAAGCTGATAGGTGGGATTTCCTTTGTGGATTTCAGGCCTTGTCAAAATTAAGACAAGTTCTGAAAGTGATGAAGTGAAATAACATTCTTGTTTAGAAGAAAAATATTACTACCTTCTAATACATCAAAGATTACAGTGGTAACCATGGTGCTTGTCCAGATCACAGAGGTGTTGTACTACATTGATTAAAGCTTGAAGGGTGCTCCTGCTGTGGTACCAATGACTGCAAATATGTAGATTGTCACGGGCTCTAGGCTAAGCAGACCAAAAACTGACTTCCACATACGGACTTGAAAATGTCTGCTGTGAAGTGCAGGGGTTCTTCCTGTGGAGTTTCCTAGTTCTTCCTGTGGAGTGAGTGTGATACACCTCCCTGGGGAATTTGGACCCCCAGGGTGAAAGTTAGGCTCAAGCATACACTCTGAGATACCATCTCTAACATTTCAGGGCACCACACCTTATTCTTCTTGTTAAGACTCCCCTGTGTGCGTGGTAGGACAGGAGAAGAGAGGCAGGTTGGTAGCTGCTTATTTTAGAACTCTCAAGCCCACGCTCAGACTTCTCTCATGTCTGTTTTGCTGGATTTCTGTTGGTCAGGACACATCTGCTCTGCCCAGTGAATCTCAGTAATGCTGGTGCTGTTGTTTTCCTACACCAGAGGTTGCTGGTGCTTGTCGTTGTGTTCCCCGAGAGAGTTTAATTAGATTAGGTACGGCTTTCTGGCTCCATGTTGAGACAGTGTTCAGACTGACTATTTTCTTTCCAGAGCTGATCGATCTAGGACTAGTGTTGAAAGCTGCCTTTTAGTTTCAAAAAAACTGAACAGTTCTACTGTTGTTGGCGTGATGCCACAGAGTGGGACAGAGTCCTGTTCCAGAGAGGTGGTGAAGCTGTTCTCTTCCTTTATTGTCAGCCTTGAACAACCGCAAAAGGCCACCTGACACTCATCAAACTTTCCCTCTTGATCTGATGGAAGCAGGATATATTTATTAGTGCTCAGTCTGAGAGAAACATGGGATTTTGCTTCCTGTGCTTTTTTCTTGTGTGTGTCAAGGAAAGAAAAAAGAATTCAGAAAATGCAAGGAATTTTCTATCACTTCTCTCCCTGCATATTTTTAAGTGCCTGAGAGTGAGAAGCTGGGACCTTAGCAAGTTTTCCAGATTTCTATTCAGAATACAATTACTCTGACATATTTCACAGTGGTTTTGATATCCAGAGAGGAGGCACCCTCCCCATGGGGTATTTTGGACTTGGGTTATCCTGCTGGATGAGTGGGTTTGCTGGTGTTTGTAAAACTCCATTTGCTGTCTGGTCTGTTAGCTGTTCTGTTTCGACACACCTTTAGCTGACCTGTGCTCTAATGCACTGTTAAACATTGCAGGCATGCTAAAGGAAGGAAAACAATTTGCCATTTCACTTGGAGTGCAGCACTTAGAGGTGTGGCAGGAGGAGCAGTAGATGTGTGGCTGGGGGGTGCTAAAATAGCTTGGAGAGAAGTGGGAACAGCACAAAGTGTGGAACTATGAACTTTTTGCTATGGTGGGATGGATAAGTTAGCATCTACCTGCTGGCAGAATTTTTTTTTATAGGGTTATTAGAGCTTTAAAAGTATTGTGGGTTGCAGAAGGAGCACTTGGAAAGGGTTTGAGCTTGAGTCCCAATGTTTCCTTTGCCTTGCTCAAGGAGAAGGTCACCAGAGATGGTTAATAAAGCTTTAGCTGCTGAGCTCACTAAACATTCTTCCAGTTCAATGGCCTATGCAGAATGATGTGTTTAGTCAATGTTTAATTCCTAAGCAACAAATGGTGATTGTTATACTAGAAGGCACTTGTGGTGTTGACTGAAGCAATGGATGCCAAGGATTAAAAAGGTCGTGCTGGGAGATTTCTTCTGCAGCCTCAAAGTGCTCTCCTCTAGGTCAAGTCCCTTCACAGCTGGAGAAAATGAGAAGTTCATGCTGCCTTAAAGCCAAAAAAAATGCTTTCCAATAAAAGAAAACAAACCAGCTCTTTACAAAAAAAAAATAATTAAAAATGGCTGTAGGGGGAAAAAAACAAATAAATGTGAACTGTGGGATGACTGAGGGAAGGGAGGAGAAAGGAGAAAATTGTGAGACATCTACCTTTGCCCTGGTGACAGGAGAAGGGCATGTAGCTGCTGCTTTGGTGGGCAGGAGAGGCAGTCTGTGACTGACAGCAGGAAAGGAAAAGGTGCAGCAGTGATCAGGGAGGCTGAAGACAGCCTGTACAGCGTCAGTATGAAGAGGAGATGCAGAGAGAACTGTAAACAGTACCGTCAGGGAGCCGAGGAGACCTGGTTGGAATCTCAGGTAGAAAACTCAAGAAGCTTTCATGTTGTATGAGTCAGAAATGAGAAGAGTCTTCTCTCAGCTGAAAGCCTCTAACCTCGTCTCACCCTTCTGCAAGATCTGCCCAGTCCCAAATGGATATCCTACTTGGGCTTTAAGCAAGTATTGTGCTATTAAGAAGCCATAGCCCTCATGTCTGCCCAGAGCACAGTGTGCATGCAGTGCTTCCTGCAGAAGATAACATTACTTCCACACAAGCTAGAGTGCATATCTTGTGTTGGATGACTCAGTACTGATTCACGACTTACTGTCATGGCTGGGCCTTTGAGACCTGAACAGACACTGAACAGAGCTGTTTATACCCAAGTCAGACCAGTTTTTGTCTGAGGCTGAGGAAAATCCAAGGACTCTGTTAGCTCAGGCTTTGTGTGAGGATGGGACACTCCCACCTCCTGTGAAACTCAAAGCATTTGAAGTTTACTAGTCTGTTTATAAAGTTTGGCCCAGGTCAGTGGGACTGGCTTGGCTGTTTTGGCTTATGTGCCAAGAGGATCTACAGGGGTTCACTTCCGACTAAGTGCTAGAAGGATCAGTGTGATATGTCCTTTATTTTCCATGTTTTATATGTCAACATGGTCAGTAGTATTATCTTGTGTATTCTAATTCTGCTGGGTAAAGCACACTAGGGTTTTGTGATACAGACAGAGCAAATGCTGTTCAAACCACTGCACCTTCCAGATTGTGACTCAGTATTTGGGATGGTTTTGTCTTAAAGACAGATGCAACTATTACCCTTATTTTTTTTAGGCTCTTACTGAGCCTGGGCATGTGTAATACAGACCAGAGTTCAGTTTTAGAAGATTAAGGCAAGGCTGAGTAGATTATCTTTGATCTATCAAGACATCCACTACTTAACTACCAGAAGCAAGGCTGCAAGATAATGGCAGGGCTTATCTGTGGCCAGGACACACTGCTCCTTTCACCTTAGATTTTGACTTCAGTATGAGGAATAAATTTTCACCCATGCAATTTCCAGCTTTAAGATAGGTTAATACTAGATGGCTGATCTGTGAGTATTTCAGCCATGGCAGTGATTTGTTTTGCTGATGAGTTGATGCTCATGTAAATGTGTAGGGCAGCTGTGTGAAAGTCATTGTTTGAGGTCTTTGCATTATCTTTTTTAATTTCATACTGTTTACTTAGCAAATGAAGAGTGAATGCTGTATAAAAGTATATGTCCTATGAGGCAGTATTACTTTGCTCAGTGTATCAGCAGGAGTGAGCTGCTTAGCAGCCAGAGTGCACATTCCGAAGCAATTAGAACAGTTTCATGAGTAAATACTGCTCAGCAGCTGATAAAATGCCTTTCAGATGTCTTTGTAAAACAGATTCAGGTGGCCAGCAAAGAACTACTTTCTTTAATCTGTGCAGTCAACTATGAAAAAACTTTAACTTTGATAACTTCTTAATTTTAAAATTGCTGTGAATTAAAACTGATTGATTTGCTTTGTTAGAAGAGCCTGCCGTTGAGTCACAGGGAGAAGAAAAGGTGACGATCATAGATTCCCCAACCCTATCTGCTTCCCCAGGGTCCCTGCCCTCTTGGAGCATAACTACACATTCAACTCATTTGATGCTTGGCTCAACTGAGAGGATGAAAACTTCCAGGGAGGAGGAACAAGTGGGGGGATGGAAACCATAAAAGGAGGATTTCCTCTGTCTATAAACCAGAGTGTATGTAACTGCAATTCATCTGGGAACCTCAGTGAATTCTAAGGCATGCTTGTTTGCTGCTGAGAAGGAGCATGGCTGCAAACTGCAGCACTGCTTGCCACAGTTCTTGGACCAACAAACCCTTTCAGTCCTCAGCTTTTCCTGTGTTTTCCCTTTGCATAAGCTTTGAATTCCCAACCCCACAACTGTGGTCTCCTCACAGGCCCATCAGCTCTCTGTATGCCCCAGCTGTGAGAACCTCTGACCCAGAGTACCCTATGGGTACAAACATAGGGAACTGGCAATTATGTACTTGAAGCTTTTTTCCATAAACATGCTTTCAGAAACTAAACAAAAACCCTTTTAGATATAGGGCTTTTTCTTCCCTGTTTCCCTGTTTTTTTTTCTTGTCCTTCATACCTCTGGGCTAGGGCAATTACTTTCTCTGGGTTCATTCCTTTCTCCACATTGCCTTTTTATGGTGGATGGATAGAAAACTATGGAGGGGTAGCTTTCTTTCCAATACTTTTGCTTCTGGAGAGTGTTGTTGTGATGAGTTGCATCAGAAAGCAAGCAGTGGGGAAGTTATGTGGAGCACCCCATGGAGAATCCAAATGCAAGGATGAAGGAGGCCAAACATGAGGAGAGAGGAGCACAAGCCCTGTGAGAGAAGGCTGAGCTTGGAGAGCAATAGGGAATGGAGGAGGTTGTTGAGCAAAGCCACCTGAAGTTCAGTATGGATAGTGCTTGAAGCCAACCCCCTTATCTGTTAGTTTTGGGTAAACTGAGATGTGCACTTGGATGCCATGGTCCAGGCCCTGGCCAACCACATAGTGCATTATCTTATCTGAGTATGGGGAAGAAACTATCCAATTTTTCAGTCTACAACCCAAGCCATGCCCTGAACTTCAGGTATGTGTGTAGCTCTGTTCCCAGTACAGCATTTGAAAATGTCCTCACTCCAGTCCTTCATCCTGATGAAGAGAAGAGGATTTATAGAGAAGATTTTAAACAAAGTTGCTTTTGTGTTCTGCACTGTACTGAAGCACGTAGATAAAAAAAAATGTACATAAAGATCTGATTTTGTTCACTCTAGCTAGCAGAAGGAGGATTAGCATTGGTTTGGGTTTTTGTGTTAGCCTTGTTCTCTTTTGATGTGGCTTTTCTGTGGAGGGCTGCATGTGATGCAGTAACTTGAGAAGTAGGAGTCAAAGAACTGGGCTTGGCAGTTTTCTGTGGACATCCCCTGGGCTTGCTGGAGGCACATACCTGGTGAGATTCCAGATGTGACCAGCTATAGGAAGATATTTCTGCTGCCTGTTGCCCAAACACTTTCCACCTTGTGTTCCCCCTTCAAGCCTCCTTCCAGAATAGCAGCTCATGGTTGCACTTGGTGGAGGCCAGTTCTGCTGGAAGCCTTGGCCAGCTGACTTGGATCTGAAGCCTGAATCAATGTGTGGGTAAGTCCAACGGACTTTTTCTCTCCCTGTCTTCAAAGTCTATATATAGAATGTTTATTTTGACATGGCACTTTTATTTTAAATCTTGACTCAGGCTAAATAGGGCAACAACTGTTGATTATGTCACAAAGCCTTATTTATGGCATGGTTGTCTTCTTCAGTTTGACTCAGTTTAAAAAAAAAAAAAAAAAAAGAAAAGAAAAACAAAGAAAAACCCAAAACCAGCAACAGCAAAACAACCCCACAACAAGCCACAAACCAGAGTATGAGGTGACTGGCTAAAGTTTTCCAACATCTCCTGAGAAGTCCCCTAGTTTTTGTTTGCTGTGAGTTGAAACCTAAACAAAATAATGAGTTCAACCTTATTTCATAAGCTCTGTTGCATTAGAGTCAAATGTACAAATTTTACCCAGATGATTTGAAGAGCTTTTGCAGGACCTTGGTCAGTTTTAAAACCTTGTGGAAAAGCAAGAGGAAGCTCCTATAGTTTTACATCTAGTTTCATGCTGCAGTCAGAGCCTCTGTAGTATGTCCTTGCTTTGGCTTGGAGGGGGAGCTGCCTTGGCTGTCAGCCAGCTGGCAGAGTTGTAGCTCTCTGGCCCAGCTCTCTGCAGGTCACCAGCCCTGCCATGGGCAGAAGAGTTGTGTCCTGTCCAGTTTGGCATGCTATGTCCCTGCTGGATGAGGATGCAGCAGGCCAAGACCCTAAGCTCCCAAAAGCAGGGAAGAGGGTCTGTATGACCCTTGGGACCTGGTGTTCCATATCAGCATTAGCTCAGAAGGTAGGAGGTACCTCCATCACACAGGACTAGTTGGGTGGAGATTACAACTGGGTGGAACAGGGCTGAAATCTGCTGTGAAGTTGGCCTGGAGTCTTTCAACTCTCAAAACTACATTCAGACTCATAACTTTATTAAACTCATAGTAATTTTCACCTAGGGACCATTACAGTACTCTTCAAACTGAGAAGTGTTTTGGCTGAGAAAGACACCAAAATCAGGCAGTGTTCACATCCAGGCCTTTCTTTTTAATATTTTTTACTATTAAACAGGTGATATTTAAATACTTTTTTATGCTCCTTAAAAATCCGTTAGTTCCTACCTACTGCAAAACTCATGTTGGTGTGGCAATCAGAAGTTGTGCAGATGGGCTCACATGACATGCAATGTAATTTGCCCAGAGAGGAGTAACTTCGAAATTCCTCTTTTGTTGACTTATCCAAAACTCATTACTTTGAATTAGTTTTCTCTCAAGTCCTCTTAATCACTTGAAACCTGGATGTAACTGCTGCATCAACATAGCCATTTGGTTCTTTGCTGTCAGCCAGGGTCTTGGCTTCAGGTACAAAACAGCATGATGAGGTCTGCAGTTCTGATTCACTGAACCCAGTGAGCCCATATAAACTTGGCCTATGTCCCTGGTGTCTTGCATGCATTGTGGCAAAAGGTAAGTCTTTTTCACTTGTTAAATTTTATTTTGAATAATTTCCTGGAAGAAAGAACCTTTAAAGCTTTTCTTCCACCTTTAATGTGGGCCACTAGGCTGAGTGCTGCTGATATGACAATGCTTAAAGGGATTAGTTAGCACATTAACAGTTTCAGTGGCTAATCTCCTGTAGAACATGGGTTTTGGGAAGTGGATATCTGCTTCATTTCCCTGATGAGCTTTGACTGCTTGTTCTGCATGGATACAGGGTATTTCTTCAATATCTGCCTGAGACCAGCAAGGAGTGTGCTGAGAAAATCAAATGGTATGGTGCTGCCACAAAAATTAGGTGTCAGCTGAGGTGTTGAACAGTCACTGTATGGAAGACTATACTGATGATGATCAGAAGAAAATGCTTAATGGTATGAACATGTCTTCATTTCTTTAATAACCGTAAGCTTCTCAGTCCCAAAAAATGACCACAATGCCTAACCAATTTTCGTAACTCCTCACTAAATCAGAACAAGTAGCAAAAATAAAGTTTCTGCTTTCACTTCCAGCTTTTTCAGAAATTTTGCTTCTTTCAGTCCCTTGAATTAAGGTTTGCATCATTATCTCCATGGTGGTTTTCTTGCATTTGTTGTATATAAAGCTAAGTAATTCAGCATACACATAGTTCAGCTGGAATGGTAGGAAGGTGTTTGCTTTTCCTATGTCCCAGATGCTTGAAGTTTCAATGCACATTCATAATAAGGTTATTGATCTCTGGGTTTCCACGAAAGAGCTGTATGCTTCTCAGATGTGGCAGGTTGTGAAGCATAGAGTGCTGGAGGGTGAGGTAATGTAGGTCAAAGAGGCACAGAGGAAAACCAAGTCAGAGTTCCTCCTTAGGAAATGTTTACAAAGAAGATATTTTCCATGTAGTCACAGAATATTAATCTCATCTTTTCTCCCATAAATGCTTAATAGTTTGTCTCATTAGAGTGGCAAACATCTCTGGCTGCTCTTTCAGAAGGAAGGCAGTGAAGTTCAAAGAGAGGCTAGAATTAAAATCCTCAAGGATGTTCAGTATGTAGCCTAGTAGATTCTCTCCTGTGTGGCTTTCAGAAAAATGCTTGTCTCTAATCTGGAGAATGTCCTTTCAGTATCTGTTGGCAAATCACTCTTTTTATTCTGGGTGAAACTTAAATGTTGTTTTCTTTACTGTCGCTGCCCATTGCTACTCTCAGCCTTGGTCTCCCTTCATCTCCTTAAACCGCACTTGTGTTCTGAAACAGTTTTTTGAAGTTAAACATTTGGGGCAAATTATTTAAAAAGAAGGCCTTGTGGCATCTTCTGTTTAACAGAAGGTTAACAAATCCAAAAATAGCTCCTTAAAGCTGTGGGCGATTTCAGGCCAGGTTTGCATTTTTCAAATTCTTACTTTACCTTATTTGGCCTTGCAAAATGGGATCCAGCGGTCCCCGGGGACCCGGCTCCGAGGAGATGGGGCTTTGTTAAGATGAAAGTATGTGCTTTTTACTTCGGAGACACATGGCTAAATATGGGCTGTGTTAATAACAAATGAGTGTTTTCTGGCAGAGTTACAGCTTCCCAACATCCCTCAAATTAAAAAGGCAAACACGCAGCAGCCCTTCAGCATCAAGCTCTATGACTTTGACAGTGACTGTATTGGAAGCTTGGAGGGGGGAATGGAGGGATGTGCTGACAAAGATGATGCTTGGTTTGCTTTCAGTGAGTAGTTTCTGTAGAAGATAGCTACAGTTTTCTAAAACAACATCTTGAATCAAAGCCAAGCAGGCCAGAGGAATGAGAGCTGAGTGTATTCTTTGCACCAAGGTAGTATGTTACCTTTTTTCTTTTTTGCTATTTTTTCATTTTACTGGTAGTCCTTTTCCTGTGAACAACTATTATCCATCTGAAAAATACAAGGAGAAAAATGGCTAAATTATGCATACTTTTAGGGAATAAATGTTGACTTAAGATCTGATATTTGTCAAGTGATACAGTTGAGGTGTGCCTTATAAAATGTAGCTCTTGGGAAAGAAGCAGTATCAGATAAAAAAACCTGTGCTGGCTGCCCACTTTATTTACCTATTGACAAGTGTTGTCTAAAATATTGTTGTCCCTTGGTGCTTTGATAGGTAAGAAACCTGCTGACAGTAATGGAGAAGCACAGACATACTAAAGCATGTGTTGCATAAAGCATTAACTTTATAGCCACTTTCAAACCTAACAAGGCTGGAGGATTTTTGCAGCAGGGAAGAGTATGACCAGAGGGTGTCAGGGGGCCATCAGGCCCAAAGCAGGTGTTAGGAAAAGGGGCTAGTTAGTGAAACAGCTCCCACTGCTTGCTTGGGCACTGCTGATGGGACAGTATAAGCTACATCCTCATGGTAGTTAACAAAGAAATTTAGCTCCTCATAAATAAATACCAGACAAAATCCTTATAGGTGGTTCTCTGCTCACAAAACCAAACAAAAACAGGGAAAGTTTAACTTGTCCATTAAGTGGAACTTCAGGTAAATCACGGAAGAAAGGCTGAGAGATAGGTCCCAGAGAGTCTTTGATTAGGAACACATTACATCTCAAGCTCAGTTGCTTCATGAGCTTATTCTGCAGGTAACGAAAACGTGAATGGTCTGAAATGCTTTTTGGGGATGCTTTTTGGAAACAAAATGCCCACAAGAGTTTGCAGGGATGCCAGTGATGTGATGCATGTCATTGCAGCTGCGTTATGAATAGAAGCAGAAGAGGGGGGTCAGTTGCACCACAGCTGCAACCCTGTCTTGATACCTGTTGTTCAGAAAGTAATTTTAAACTTGCTGCAGTCTCCTGGTGTGTTCATATATTACCTTGGTTGTACAAATGTTTTGAGTAGAGCTGATTGACATTCTCTTGAGAAGAGTCTTGCAGAGAAGGATTTTACTGAAAAAATAAAAATTTCACATGAAAAAGGCAAACTTCCTGGACAGTAACTTTGAGATTTTCTATTCCTCTCTTTTCAAAATATTTTATGTGAAATGAAGAGAAGGATTTTATGGTTAAGGAGTCTTGTTTTCAGTCTTCCTGTGAATATTTGTACTTTGTGGTGTGATGAAGGAAAGTATTATTTCCCATAAGTGTTGCTTGGATTAAAGTCTCAGCAGATCTCTGAACAAGCGTTACAAAACTGCTTATTTTTTATGTGAATAACATTCTCAGTCTTTTTCAAAATATTTTGTTTTTTCTTTTTCCTTCAGTGCCCTGGTTTGTAACTGAATATTTGTAGGAGTGAATTACTTTGGTTGGAGTTGCGAGTGGTTCAGAGTTATCCCAAGTTGTGTGAGGCCCCTTAGGTTCCATACCGGGATTAGGGACTTCATACAGGAAGTTTTGCTGCAGCTTTTTGTCACAGCTGGTGCTGTTTCTACACCACTGTTGCATGATGATGAGCTGATATTGGGAGAAGGTGAGAAGGTGACTGCTGAGGACTGATTTCACTTGTCTGTATGAGGTTATAACATTGAAATATGTGACCTGTTCAGGAGCCTGCTCTACACTGAAGCCAGGAGGTCACTGGAGAAGGGGCAGGTGAGGGACAGAGCTAAATATAATCCAAGTTCGTTTAACATGGTGACTTGTATTACTCCTTATGGCCAGGTACCCAGAACTAGGGATTTTAATTATTAGTTCTTGTGCATGATGAGCTATAGGATTTTGATGAGCTGTATTTTCTCATGCACTCAGAAACTGTCAGTTGGCATTCTATGAAGAAAATATTTATCTGTTCAAAGTGGGAGTGCAGCAGCCCTGTGGCATTTCAGAGAAGAAAGACCTGAGGAGGAGCCAGCCCATTCCTCCAGCTTGGGTAAAGCATGCCACAGAAACCACTCCTGCAGCCCCTGTGGGCTTTTTAGTAACCTTCAGTAACAAGGTATTACAGAAATCTGATAACCAATGTTATCACTGTTCATGCTGCCTGCATTATGCCTCTGAGCACTGCCCACGTCCTCAGAGCATGGAGATGGTTTGCAAGGCTTTCTCCACTCTGGCAGGCTGTGCCCACGTACTGAGGTCCATTGGGACAAGGCTGGGATTCATGCCTGAAATGCCTGGTGCATACCGACGAACCCACTCCCACTGCTTGTCTGTTTGAAGGAGCCACTGGAAGACCAAAGGGCCCTCATGGCCTCTGATAAATTAATTTCTGGTAGCTTAAGTGTTTATGGGATGGAATGTGCCTCCCATTCAGCATCTGACCTGTGCTGAGAAGCTGCCTTTGACACATTGTGTTCTGTGGGTGAATGTTTTAAAGAGTCTGCAAAGTGAAAAGTTGTTTGAATGGTGTTATCAGTGCTGCTTTACTGTCTAAAAACATTAACAAGCACAGTGCATTGGAGCTAGGCATATAAGCTCATCAGACACAAAAGTTCTTACGGAGCTGCCATGTAGCCTCCTCAAAACTGGTCTTTTGTGTGTGTGTAATCGTGCTGATGCTAATTACAAGGTAGTCATTGTTTATAACCCCATCTACCCTTCCGTCTTCCTCTTGGAAGGAAGAGCATGGCTTCATCTCCTGAGGCAATTGTAGGCAACACGCCAAAGCTTAGTGTGGTTGGCTGCACCAGCCAAAGCCATGACACACAGGAGGGGGAAATCTGAGCTTGTTGTTCAGATAGTCCGAATTGAGGAAAGGACAGGGAGCAGCAGCCCATCATGTAGAATGGGTGGCTTGCAGGATGAACAGTAGCCTTAGGCAATGAGACCTTGTCTAACATAGGAAAAACAAAACCCTTATTCTGTAATAGAGTAGAATATGATCTCCAAGCAGAATAGGTAGTTTGAAACAACTCCATGTATAAATGTTTCAGATGCTTGATTCAGGGAATAGGCTTGTTTTTCAGGAAATGCAAAGAAAGAAGTGTACTTTTCCTTCAGAAATTTTGTGGGATTTGGATTATCAGATAGCAGCTGTATTGATGCAGACATTATAGCTGGCTGCCAAGAGCATACAGACAGCTGAAGGATGAAATTGCAATGCTTCCAGCTCCCTGCAAACATTGGTGTCTGCTGTGGGAGGCGTTGCTGATGGATGTGGATGAGGCCCTTCCCAAGTAGAAGGTTGCTCCAGCATTGCACCTTGATGTGCTTGGAAAACTTTTGATGAAAAGGTTTTCTGTAGGATAGAGGATGCAGTTTTACCAAAATTAAAACAATTCCTGTGAAACTGGATGTGGGGGAGAGAGAGGAATATATTCAGAAAAAAAAATGGAGTGATTAGTTTGTTCTATTTGATGTTAGCTGGATAAAATCAGAATATCTCATTTTGAAATTAAACTTCTATACCTAATCAATCACATTTTGGGAAGGTGGTATGCTTCACTTAGCTTGCTAGAGCTAAGTGTACTTGAACTTGTACTTGAACCAAGCTGGATCTGATATTTTAAGACACATTTTAAAACAAAAAAAGAATGTGTAAGACAATGGCTCCCTTTACTGAAATCATAAATTTGCATCTAATAGATTTGTATTTGTCTTAAAAAAATAGGGGGTTTTCAGCCTTTTGTTCTTGTTAAGAACTATTCCTATTAAGAACTATTCTTAAATATCAGAATTTTTTAAGAACAGAAACAGGTTCTTGACTGGTGTATTTACCATAATGTATTTGAATTAAATATCCACCTAACTGCTAAGGAGCCTTCAGGACACTAGTCTTTTAATTATTTAATTTGGGCTGTTAACTTAAAAACTTTAAATAGTATTCCCCCGTCCAGTCACAGCATTTCACCAAGAGCTTATCACACCATGTGGGAAAAAGAACAAGCAGAGGAAACGTAACCAGCTCAATGTCCCAGCTTGACTTGGTTTAGACTCCTAGGAAGGGGAAAAAAATGATGCAAGCTCAAACCCCATATTTATTAGTGATCATAGAGAGGAAGACTATGGGAGTAGCTTTTTGTCAGTGTGGTCCATACTAATCTTTGGGTGTCCTGGGCCCCTCACCTGCCATTGCTAATTGGTTCTGCAAAGTCTTGTAGGGCTGATAGATGTGCTGGGCACAAAAGAGGGGAGAAGGGAAGGAGGTGTCTGTAAATACCACCTGAGGGAGACTCTGCAGGTCCATGACCTGCCTTCCTTGCTCTTCTGTAAAAAATGACATTTGGAGCAGGTTTGTAGTTATACTATTGTTATTGCAGGGCACCTGCCTACAAATCTCGGGGTGCAGCTCACACTGGGTGAAGCTGTTATTTTGGGCTGTGTTGCACATCTTGCTGCTGAAAACAGGAGAAACAGCAACCTTAGTGGAGAGCAGAGCCTTTTTGCAGAGCTGAACCTCAGGGGATGAATGCAAGCATCTGCTAGAGGTGTTGCTGGGGAAGAGGAAGGAGTGTGAAAGAGACTTTCCTTAACAGTTTTCTGCAACATGAGAGAACATATTTAAAAATTAGCACTTTTGTAGACACCCCTTTGCTTGATGTGCTCAGAAACACGGGTAGGATAATGAGGACACCAGTGTTTAGTTATGCTGTAGTGGTCTGGGAGGATGCCAAAGTCAGGTGGAAAAACCATGATAAAAAAAGATAGAAAGCATGTTTCTGATGGGGAAATGAAGTGTGAGAGACCAAGCAGGAGCAGAAATGAGAAATCCCTGACCAGCATACCTTGCTTTACAAGGAGTCATTGGAGGCCCCCTCCCTGGCACTGGGGCTATTGGCCTCCAGCAGATTGGAAAACTATTATGGACTGAGTTTTAAGCAAAACACAGGGCCTGGGAAAGGGCATCTTCTTCCATGGGGCTGGAGAGCTATTTCCCTCTATCTATTCTTGTCTTGCATAAATATTCCAAACTGGCACCAGTCTGTATCCAGTTGCAGCCAATGTTGCATATTTTACATGTACCAGCTTTTTGTAAATGTGACTTAGAACTGTTTAGATCTGAAACTTAGGCTTAATATTAAAATGGGAGGAATGGTTTACAAGCCTTTGTGTAAAAGCACGCAGTTATTTTTTGAACATGTTTTGGCATTGCAAAGTGATGTGAATCAAGCACTGATTCTTACGTTGTACCTAGAAATAGGCAAGACTGTATGGAAGAGTCCAGTTACACTGAAAATTGAAAGCAAAAAGCAGTTAACACAAAAACGCAACATCATCTCCTAAGGACACAGAGCTATTTGATCATATCTGCTGCTGTGTCTTCTGCTTGAAAACTTTGCATCTCTTGTCCAATTTTGGTTAAGTGTGGTAGAAGCCAGAAGGTACTCAATGTGATTAACTTCTGCGAGGCTTTATGAAAGCCAGTGAAAGGATGGAGAAACCATTGCTGTTCCCCAGAGAGAGTTTAGAAGTGATTGCAACCTTTTGTAGGCACCAGAGAATCCATTCAGGGAAGCCCTTGTGAATGCTTCCACTGCAGGGAAAGCTGTCTTGGGAGGAGGTTGCTGTATCTCCCTCAGGCTTCTTTAGGCCTCACTGCCTCTGGAACTGCTTCTAGTATTGCTGAGGGATCCCTGTGTAGTAAGAGAGGAGCCCAGCCTTATGGCAGAGATGCCATAAAGCTCTGTAAAAGAAGCAATTAAAAAATAGATGCTATTAAAAAGCAAACAGCTGTGGGTGTGTAGGCAGTCTGCCACTATCCCTGCCTGCTTCCCTCGTGTCTGTGGCTGATGTCTTTGTGCAATTGTCACCTCACCAGTCAGGGAAGAGAGAAACAGCCAGTTACTTCCACCTTTGTGCTGGGGGTAGGTTCTACTCCTTTAGCATATTTATGGAAAGTGTTTGTACTTGGGTGGTCACACAATGAATGATGTGCTGAGCAGAGCCCTGTTTGATGCAACATGGAGATGGCAGAGTGCAGCAATGCTGATGGGCACTGTGCCTTCCATGCAAGCCCAACAGTATTACATACCCAAACTACTGTGAACACAGAGCTAAGATGGCTCTGTTGTCTGAGCTCCTATCACCAATGTGGCAGGGGGGGCATCATTGTGCTTTTGGCAACAAATGTGAAGTCCAGATAGGCAAATATCCACCCTACTGATGCAGGGAGTGGTTGTTAGAGAGACCCTGCTGGCTTCCACTTCTTGCTGTCTGCAGTTAGAAATGTGTTTTTCTGAAAGAATCTTCTAATATAAACACATTATTAAGTTATAGCATATTATTAACAGTAATTTTATGGTCCACGTTTTCAGGAAGGGTTTTTTCAGGCTACCTCTGTCTTTAAAAATTCTCTAAAAGCATACAGAAAATGGGTGGAGGGGGGAAGAACATGCCTTTTACAAGGTAGTGTTTCACAGATGCAAGTTGTTAACATATTTCTGCACTATTTTCCTTGTACTGCTTTCCTAGTACTAGATGGTGGAGTTGTTCACTGAACCTGCTAAGGCAAGGTGCAATTTAGAGTCCTGCATGACTTGACTCTCAAGCACCTCATTGCAGTGTTTGGTTTCAGAACATTCATTTCTTACTACTGTGGGGATTGGCTGTGGTTACTTTCAGGTATGTGGCATGTGTGACCACAGGTTTTCAGTGACAGAGGGCAACTCTGGGAAGGGTGAAAAATAACTCCGGCAGCTTGTGGTGGTTTATGTGGAGCAGGCTCAGTGTTTGCTGGTGATCCTGGTGCTGGTACTTGTGGCTGATCTAAGCCTCATCTCTGCTTGCAGGGAAGAAACCTATTCCAAAGTATCCTGTAGCCTTCTGTGAAGATGGGATGTGACAGTGCTGGGGCAATGCTCAACAAGAATGAATTTGAGGTATCCCACACCATGGTGGCCAAGTTATGAAATGGTGTAAAACCCGTTCTTTAGCAAGCAGAGCTTGCATATTCCCAGTGATGGCCAAAATAGGAGTGTTTTGCTGTGACAGGATATCCTGCTAAGGCAGCACTACAGATTAAGTAGCAGTTTTGTTGCTGACAGTTTTTGCTGTGGAAAAGCTCTGCTCTCTTATACCATTCTTATAAAGACCGAGTTACAGCTTTATGGTTTGTTTCCCATACTGTGGAAAAGATGTGCAAGCCATATTATTTTATGGAGTAATACATAATGGTATTAAAGTTCTGGCTTTAGCAAAATATGATTTTTGAAACGCTGCATTTTATAAGTAAAAGAAACAAACCCTAAGGAACTGCAGTAGGCAATTTTTAAATAACTTTGAAGCTGATGGCAATGTTTTAAAAGTTTTCATTATGATAAGGTGCCACTATTGATTTCCAGCTTTAAATGCTTTTTGAAGGCAAAGATAATTGTTTTTTACACAAACCCAATGACTGTGCTCACTTTGGTCTTCAAAGTGAAAGATCCACTGACCAGCATTAATGAGAAGTGCTATTAGAATCACTGAATCACAGAATCCTAGGGTTGGAAGGGACCTCGAAAGATCAACAAGGAATAGTTTATGCAGTGCAGGGCTGGACTGTGAACACTAGAACAGAATTTTGCTGCAAAAGAGTTTAATTGAGCAGTTTCGGAAACACAGATTTCAAGTTTCTCTGAAACTCAGGTGATGGAATTTTTCTGTGTGTCAAGTAATAATTTTAGATTCAGGCCTCTTAGATCTCTGTTTTCATCATGCTATTGTACTCCCCTTGAAAATGAAGGGGAGTAAAACTGAACATATGTAGACCATGTTGATCATTGACACTCTCTGCTGATGTTTTTCAAATGAAGCTGCACTGTATTTTTGGCATTGTTCCATTCTTATGTTCTTTTTGGATCCTGGCTTTTTTGAATCTGGTTGGATCCTTTACACTTATGAGTGCAATTCTTTGACTCCACCTTCTGCAGGGCACAGCAAGCAAAAATGTTTTTGTTCCATCCAGCACAAACAGCAGACATAGCCTGGCTGTTTGTGTGCAAAGCAGAGCTGGATCTGGCATGCAAAGGAGCTGTGGCTGTCTGTGAGGCTGGCTTGCTCCTCGTGGGCGCTGCAGGCATGTCCTTGGTCTGCAGTTAGTGGGGAAAAAAGGAGTTTTTGTTAGCAGCAGCAAATCAAATCTCTCTGGACCTCTTCAAGAGCATCTTGGGGCCAGTTCTCTGAGGGGGTGGTGGAAATAGCTGAGCAATGGATAACCCAATTTGCTTCAGAGAAAGCTTGGAGACATACTAGGAGATCAGTTTTTGGAAGAGCAAAAGATGGCTGCATCGGTACAGACGTGGGACGCTTCTCACTCTCCCCTTCTGCTTGGTAAATCCATGCATGCTGAAGATGTTTTTTAATTGGCCTGTTTTCTGTCAGGATTCTGCAGAGGGAAACATTTTGGCTGTCCCTTTTCAGCGCCAGAGTAGTTTATATCAGTCTTTAAAATATGTTTAAGACAGTGAGAATGTGTCCTTTATTAACCAAACCTTCTAACGAAACGCTGCTATTGTCTTACTTGATAGGTCTTGGGAAATATGATACAATAGAGTGGATCAGAAATGTGCTCTTTGAGTAGTTGTCAGGGGATCATCATCCAAATGAAGGAATGAGTCAGAGATAAATTGGATGATGGAACAAGTGATTCATTATTAAATATCTTCAATAATGGAAAAATCCAGCTAGCAGGTGGGGCTCAGGAATTTTAGATAGCAAGCTTCTGAGTCAAAATAACTGAGAGAAACTGGAAAAATTTCTTGAAAATAGTTTTTAGTCCAGGGAAAAGGAATGTGAATTTCTGCATTGTGACAAGGTCAGTTGTTTGCAAGGTGAGAAACAAATGGATAGGTTGCAGTTCTGCATAAAAATACAAAGAAATGACACTGACTGAGACAATATGTCATAATGAAAAAGTCAGTTATTCCACAAGGTTAGACAAACAGTGGTGACAGATCATAGAAGAGATCATATTCCATGTGGAGATAACAGTGGTAATTTCTTAGCAAGATCAACTGGAAGGGCCTGAATGGAATGAGAAGAAATACCAGAGCCTTACATCATGAAGAGAAAAACATGAGATTGTGTAATTTAGGGAAGCAAAGGCTGAAATAAATTAAAGGTTTCCAATAAATTGTTTGAAAAGACAAAAGCAATAATCTGTTCTCTGGTCCACAGTGGCCAGAATAGGCATTAAGATGATTTTGCTGAGAGTAGCAGTATTTGGGATAGGTAACTTGAGGAATCTCTGTTCAAACAATGTAGATCACATCCATCAGGGATGGAGTGGATGCAGCTGATCCTGCCTGAGGGCATGACTATGTGCTGTGAAACCATGAGGTCCCACTGAATCCTTTGCTTCTGTGATCAGATGGTGGGAGCAGGGGAACCCCCAGGTTGTGGTGATGCAACATTTTTGACAGCGCTTTCTCCTGCCTCTCTTCAACCTCACACATCCAATTCCTGCTCTCTTCTTTGCTTGCTGACATAAATTGTGCAGCAAGTTTTTAGGCAGGGGCTGTGTTTACCTGCTGATTTATCTGGCACCAGTTGGACTTAAGTTTTGACTGGAGCTTCAAGCATAAACAATAACCATTGTCAGAGCAGATTATTCAGAGCTGGGCAATCTGAAGTCATTTGGTTATGAAAGGCTCCCCAGAGCATGAGTGCTTGCTGTGACCCAGAAATGTTGGCATGAAAATCGATTACATGGTAGGATTTATGTGGCAAAATTGCAGTTCTTCCTTGTGCAGACAGCACAGTGTCATGGAGATGGTGCCCATTGTGTGCAATGTATGTGCAGCCTTCCTAAAGAGAGCACAAACTAGCCATGGGAACGAGGGCTGAAGGAGCCAGTTTGTTGGGAAAAGGGTTGATGAAGCTGGAGAGAGTGTCTTCGGAGTTTTTGAAGTGAGACAAAATGAACAATAATTGCTGGGGAGGGGGTGAGATACAGGGGCCAAAGATGTAGGGTATGAAGCCAAGTGACTTCCTCTTTACACCTTCTCTGAAAGGATGGCAGCTCTGTTGCTTGGGCACTGATTAGATGAGGCACTAAGAGTACACAGCTGTTTGAAATAGGCCAAAATTCCTTTTCTGTTTCTCTGCTGGGTGCTTCTGATTAATGTTCCTGCCAAATCTTCTTTCTGGGTTGTTGAGGAGAAACCGAGTGTAATTATTCATATAATCTGCTGTGTTTCAGACAGCTTTGCTGTTGTTACTGCTGCAGCCTGACAGCAGCTGAAGGTACAGTTGCTCTTGAATGGGAATTCAGGCCCTGGAAAACTGGGGTTGTGTTCCCCACCAAAATTGTGGAAAACCATGAGAAGGTTTCCAGATGTTTTACCTAGTGGATGTCTTGAAGCTGTTAAGGACAGCCACCTGAGCAGACACTGTGGGAGCACTAAACAAAAATAAACAAAAAAATTGCATAAAATACAAATTTGGATTTTCTAAAGGATAATTTTAAAATGCAAATTTGTGCTTTAAAAAAAAAAAGCAACCACAAAAAAGCCAACCAAAACCCCTACAATGGCAAAAGGTCTTAATGGGGACTGTGTTAAGTCTTAATGTTAAATGATAAATCTACCCCAAAGACTAAATGCAGCTGAACAGATCTGAAGATGATCAAAGCCACCTTTCCATGCATTTTAACTAGCACAGCAAGGGAATTTCCTAGGAAGTCATATTAGCATGTGAAAGTGCAATGAATGTGTAAAATATCTACCAAGTATACTCAGTTCAGAGTAATGAAACTTGGCTTAATTTCTGCTCTGGACAAGTTTCAAAATTACAGAGCCAGCAAAACAAAGCAGCAAGGAGAAGATGTATATGTCCAGCATCTGTGTCTCCAGCTGCAGCAAATACCTGGTTCTTGAGACTACAGTGAAGAAATCTTTAACAGAGCTATGAACTTGTGTGATAGTTGCATATGCAGTGAGAGACAGTTCCTTGCCTAATCCATATGATGATCAGTTTAAACCATGAAGTGTGTAACGTGATTACCCTTGTCCAGTGTTTGAATTAGGGGGCTGTAAGGAAAGGCTCATTGCTGTGGCTTGCATGAGGAAAGGAAAAATGGGCACAAAGGCCAAGAGCTGCTTCTGCATGTATCTGAGTCAGGGTAGAAACAGTACTCTTCCATTGACTTGCTGACATGTAAATATGATGAAATAAGTGTTAAAATTCTCCCCAGTGCAGTTTAATACAGATTTTTAGCATGGACAATAGCTGCTATAGAGGACAAGCGAGTGACATGTTAGTCTTTCTCCACAAATTGGAAATCAGTTATTGGGAAAAACAAGACACTTGAAAATGAATTATTAGCTAGTGCCAGGCTTTGTGCAAATCATAATGACTTACATCATAGATATAGTCACAATCTTATCTTGGTGTTACCTGAACATCTGTTAGATGGTACAAAAGTCAGAGTGCAGCTGTGAATGAACCTGCGTTTCCAGATTATATTTGTCCCCCCGATAACCTCATCTGTTTTGAATGGATCTGCTGGTTGTATTGTGAGAGAAGTTGATGGGAACCTCTTTCATTTTTCAGCAGCTGACAAGATATTGTGTCTGTTTTGGCACAGTTGTGATGGTGCTGTATCTGAGTAGGAGCAGTGATGTAGGAAGACTCCCACTTCTTCTGTCTGCTGTAGAACAGAACTGAGGATGCCTTATGGTATTGCTTTCAACCACCGAATAGGTGTCAGCTTTGCCCAAAGAAAGTGTTTTACATCATGTCTAAATGAAACAGATTAAAGTGTGTACAGAAGTAGAGAAAATAGTACTGACAGAAGGCTTCAGTTTGCAATGCATTTACTTGGAGCCCCTTCCATTACCCTGACCCAAAAGGTTTCTAGAGCTAATTAACAGAAAATCTGCTGTGCTTTGCTGTTGATACAACACGGGTACTTTTTCCACCTCAAAGCTGGGACATTCATTTAGGGGTTGGATAGCCTTTCTTTTGAGTCTGTGCTGCCATTTGAGCTGTCAGCTTCATAGCGAAGCCACGGTATTCACCAAATTGTGAACACGTCAAGCTAGAACATATAAATGAGAACAACTCAAAACTAGTGGTGGTTGTCATTGAAATACCAGTGAAAAAACTCTGTTGCTTCTTAGAATCATAGAACGTCTTTGGTTGGAAGGGACTTCCAAAGGTCTCCTAGTCCAATCCCCCCACAATAAGCAGCGACATCTCACAGTAGACCAGATTGCTCAGAGCCCCATCAAGCCTGACCCTGAATGTCTCCAGGCATGGGGCCCCCACCACCTCTCTAGGCAACCTGCTCTAGTGATCCAGCACCCTGATATTAAAGAGCTTTCTCCTAACGTCCAACTTAAATCTACCCTTCTTTAGCTTGAAACCATTACCCCTTGTCCTATCAGTACGTGCCCTAGGGAACAGATCTTCCCCAGCCTTCTTAGAAGCTGCATTGAGGTATGGGAAGGTTGCTATAAGGTCCACCCAGAGTAATTTCCTCTTCATGCTCAACAACACCGGCTCCCTCAGCCTGTTTTCATAAGAGAGGTGCTCCAGCTCTTCTATCATTTTCACTGCCCTCCTCTGGACATGCTCCAACAGGTCCACATCCTTCTTGTGTTGGGGGCTCCAGAGCTGGATGCAGTACTCCAGGTGAGGTCTCACCAGGGCAGAGTACAGGGGCAGAATCACCTCTTTCTCTACTCTTATTCTTTGTCAGAGACTTTCCACTAGCCTTTGAAACAAAACTTGTGGTTTATCTTTTCAATATTCACTACAAGCTATTGTATAGACTATTGCCAAGCTACCTGCAAAGAGGTTTTATTCTGGTTGCATACCAATCTTTTCTATCACATTATTGATGTTTTAGTATCTTATCAAGTACAAATCTTTGCATTGAGATGTTTTATGATCTCTTTTCCCAGTCTGCTGTGTCCTTGAGGAAATTCTGAAGGGATGCTGGAAAGCTGTCATCAAGCTGGGTAGGTCTTGCCACTGAATGCCAGGACTCACTCATGAGCTGAAGCACGAGTGAAAGCACTCTAAGCCTCCAGTCTGCCTCATTGACCCATTTCAGTGGCTTTGCTGTTTGAAAAGGCAGTGGAGGACTTGGGGTAGCTTCAAGCTGGAAGCCAGGAAAGGTGGAGAAATCAGTGTGTTTAGCCTGCTGTGGATTCAGCTGGGGTTCAAGGATGCCTTTACCCTCCATTCAGCAGCAACAGCTTCTTTTCAGTCATGTCCTGTCCTAAGCTTGAACTGTCAGCATGCAACTGCAAAGCTGCAGATCTCATGCCAGTTAGGCAGTATTTAAAGGTCCATTATTTATAATAAAATAAATCCAGATAGGAAAAACATAGCTTGAGCTATGAATCATGTCTGGCTCAAGTTAAAGGTTACAAGTCCAAATCTACTTCCATCTGTATCAAGTGCTGTTCTGCTATTGGAGCTAATACATGCAAAAACAAGAGTTAGTACAAGACAGCTTTTAATATGAAGTATTCATCTTACCTTGTTTCAGCCTAGGTATTTCAAGTGTGTCATTGCTTGTACTTAACAGTTGTCAAAACAGTGCAATAAGGCAGAAGAGTTTTCTCATCAGCAAACTTTGCAGCCTGCCCGACTTCAGATAATAAATCCCTTTGTAGCATAAAATGTTTTCCTCTGCGGAAACCAGTTATTAACTTGTGCCTTTGTCAAAGTTTTAATAATATGCTGCATACAGGAGATATCTGTGGTTTGGATGGGAGAGGCATGAGAAGAAATGCGGCAATTTATGTTTACATATTAGGCAATATGTCTGGATGATGAGGGATGTGATAGAATTATTTATGCAGAGCTGCAGTGACAGCTGAAATATGAAGCATACAAATATGGATGTATCTTTTGACTGTTGCTAGTTCTGGCCACCACAAATAACTGACTATGAAGCTGGTCCTTTTTGGTTAGTCATTATTTCTAATTAACTCTAATTTCCTCCAGATGTATGTGACATTAGTCATTTTCATATGGTGTATATAGTTTGCTTAATATTTTTTGAATTATTTGCTATTCTTAGTATGGGCTTGGTTTAGTAATCCTGCTGATGCTATTTCTATTCCCCCATTACATGACTGAAACAGGCTGGAAGCAGCATCAGGAGAAAAGAGGAAAGGCATTTGGGCATTCTAAAGTCCATAGTCTTAACATTGATCAATATTTTAGGAGCCACAAACACTTGTACAAATATGTGGCAAACTTCAAATATTTGCAAGCAATTAATATTCCGGTCTGGTAAATGAACATAAATTAATCTATGGATTTAATTTTTTTTAAAGCTGTGCTTTATTTTTAGCTTTCCTTTCTGCTCCCGTGCTGCTGTATTTGAGGAAAATGCCACTAGCCACACAGGGGCTGGTGTTTGTCACAGGGTGCCATTTCCACAGGAAGTTAAAAGCTTTTGGGTTCGTGAGGCAGGGAGCTCTCTTTCTGTGATGCTGTTCAGCATCTTGCTCTAGCAGTCTCTGCCATAATCTAGGCCATGCTCACAATTGCTTTGCTGCCTGCTCTTTTGTTACTATTATGTGACCTCAGTGTAGTGCAAGACATGTTTTTTCTGGCATTGGCAGGAGCTCTTATGGTCTTCATGCCTACTGGCTGGTGCACAAAGCTCAGAAGGCTCCTGACCAATGCCTCCAGGCAGCTCTCACACCTAGCATCAGCAAGCACTGCCTTCCCACATAAATCCATCATCTTCCTGCTGGAACTGCCTCTGCCCTCCATCTCCTAGTTGTTCATTACTGCTGCTAGATCTTCCCTTAGAAGCATGGTTCCCAAAATTAGTTTACACAAGTATTGTCACTGATGACAGCAGCAGCTGGCAGTGCCTCTGTGTCCTACACTTTGTACATAAGCAGAAAGAGATGATCATGAGTTCAGGCAGTGTTTTGGTAACATGTGAAGTATCTGGCATGCATCCTGTCTGGGAAATCCTAATTAAGACCCTTCAGATCTTGCTGCATTGGTAATCTGTGCTGGTTGTAGAGGAGACATCATGGCCATAACCTTAAAGTCTCCCCTATGAGCTCTCACTCTTGGTGCTAGAGCTCAAAATAATCTCTGCTTTGCTTAAATCCTTGAAAACGAAGTTAAGAAACAAGTGACATCTGTCTTGCAAGACATCTTGGCATGCAAGCAATGGATCTATGACTACCAACAAAGACTTAGAGAGGAACAGGCAATAGAGAGGCACAGGCTGAAAACTCTGCAGGAATTTAAACTGTGTAGCTTCTTAGGATGTTAGTTTTGTTAATGTGGCTTAAAATTTGGTGTTAATTATTTGAAATATAGGCAAAGAGAATATATTATTATGTAAGTCCCTTAGTAGCCATTGGAAATCAAAATCATTTTTGCTGTTAGGTCCTGCTAGCCTGGAGAGGAAAATACAACTTTATAATATCAGGCTATAAAATGAAACTTTACCCTAGCTGAGAACTCTTCGGGTATTTGTACAACTTTGCACTGTATTTTGGAAATTTCTGATGTAAATGAGCATAATAAATCTCCTGCTGTGTCTCAGCTGTAGGCAAATGGCTTCATCTCTGAATGGTCCATGCAAATGATTTGCTATACTTGAGGGGCAAATTGTATGATTAGGCAATTAATGCTAAAAACTTCGCTCTTCCCCACTGGAGTGCAATAATACTCAGTTGAATGTGTTACTCATTTGCTCCTTGAAGTTCTGTTTTGCTTCTTAAACAGTCAGCACTGGCTGAGTAATCTTTTTTTCTTATAAGAAAAACAGCTCTGATTGCAGAGTCACTGCTTTCTGTAGTCCCACACTGAAAATGTCTCAGACTCATTTCTCCTTTTGGGCCAACATTTAGGGGCGTCATCAATACAAGACACTCTGCAATTACCTCTGCTTGTTCAAGGAAGGCAATTAAGCATGTGATTCTTCATCTGGTGAAGGGATGCTTCGTCTTAATAGATCATTTTGAAAACAAATTCTGATGATCCATTGAGCGCATGGGTTAAAGTGCTGCAGTTCCTTGTTGCATAGTGCTGCAGCCACAGGTGGTAAATAAGGGAAAAGGATACATAGGCAGTAGCAGTCTTTCTATGAGGGTATATGATGTGGTTGAGGGAGAAAATTACTCTCTTGGGGAAAAGTGTAGTCTTCCATCCCTCTCAGAGTCACTGGTATCCAGAAGTAATTACATCACTGTTTCAATCTTTCCAATGTCATCAGTTTCGATAATTGTGTGTTCCTGTCCCTAATAAGCAGTAGAACTTACCTAAACTGGAGCATGTCTTTTTGGCAAGCCAGTAAGTCTGCTTGGAAAGAATTGTGTATATGTGGGCTAATTTGGCATAACCATGTAATTATTTTACTTTGTTAGATCATATTTGAAGATGGTTTTTTGAGGTCATTTGGTTTGTGAGCTTATGCAGCCCTGTGAATGGCACAGGGAGTAAATAGACTGCAGTGGAGGATGTTTAATTTGTCATTATTCTTCATTAATAAAACAACACCTAAAGAAAAGAATTAGGGCAGACTCTAGTATGGCTGAATTTGGTCTGCTACAGTGAGGTATTGTCTGTTCATACTGCCTAGCTTGGGCTTCTCTGGTACTTACCAAAAACTGAGATTCCCAATGTGTGTGAGCAGAACCTCTGCCTGGTGCCTTCCAGCCTGTAGGGACAACTGCTTCTGATTGGTTAAAAAATACATGTGTTAGTCATGATTAAAAAGTCAGTCAGAAAATCAGTCTTTTTGGTTTTATAAGGACTTAAGATACATGTGCTTGTAGCCAATTTAGGGTTTTAATCAACAGGAACATTCCTTAGGCTTCTTCTGCTGACAGATGATTTTTGCATAGGAACCATTCTTAAGCATATGCAAGAAACATTTTCAATTTTAAATGTCATTCATTATTTTAGCTTTAAGCACTGACACATCTAATACACTTATCTTTATCCAGATAATCTCAGTCTGCATCCTTACCTTCTCTGTGTTTCCAGATGATATTCCTGACATTTTTCAATGTGTATGATCATGTTACTTGGACTCCTGCTTGATGTCAGTGAATGTGGACAGCCCTGGTATACTGGGGGAATAGAAAGGGAGGTGGCTCAACACCCTGTTCCACTCTGGCTTACAGGACAGAGATAGTCTAGGGGCCTGTAGCTGGAATAAGACACTGCAGGGATGCACTCATCCATGTCTGTGCCTGGCTGCTCTGCAGCTATGCAACTCCTCTGGCATTTTGAAAGATGTGGGCATGCAAGAGATGTCTTTAAGAATGGGAGGGCCTAACAGATGTCAGAGAGTCTGACACCCAGCAAATCCCTGTGCACATTGGATGAAGTGGAGGTCAGTGACTACACTCCTGAAGGCAACTATCAGCAGGCCAAAAAATTCTCAGGCAGGCTACCTGGAGCAGGAGCATCACTTCAGTGAAGGACTTGGCCATTCCCCAGGAGTGATGAGCTGTCAGTGGCTGTTGTAGCAGCTGACTGGAGCTGAGTCCTCTCACGGCAGCCAGCACTCCTGTGGGGCTCACACAGAGGGCTCAGGTTGGTGCTGCCCCAGGCAACTTGTGCCATGAGTGATCTGCAGAGGCAGCTGCCTCATGCTATTACTTCTCCCAAGGAATTATAATTCTCCTGGGACTAGAGCTGCCCCTGACCCATGGCATGGGGCAGTTGGATAAGTAACTGACAGCTTACAAAGGAAGAAAAAAATTCTGATGACACAGCTGCCAGATACTCTGTTGTCCCTTCTCCAAAGGTTTATTGGTGTCACTGTTTGCTTCCATATCCCTAACGTGAAAGGTGAAAGAGGAGACTGTGTGTCTTAAAGATGAACTTTAAGGTCCCTTCCAACCCAAACCATTTTAGGATTCTATGACTAGTCCTGTAATGCAACCTCCTGTGGTAGGTGCAACTATCCCATCTTTCTCTTGGCAATGAAAGCAGCTGCTAAAAATTTACTGTGAGCATTGTGACTGAAACCTGCATGTAGATCATAGGTGATCCACAATGAAGTCCTTGCTCAAGCACAGGCTGAAATCATATGGCAGGATTTCCTATTGGCATCTTCCTAGTGTTGCCTTAAAAGACACTAGGTAGGATCTGGGTTTTTGGAGAAGTCCTCAGTGCTATGTAAAAACCAAAGCCTTCTGAGCTGCTTTGTATGTTGCATATGCCAAATCAGAGATTTAAAATAAGTTACTTTATAAAATATGGACTGGAATCTTTAAAAATTAATTCTTCATCTTTCAATTTCCAGGAATAATTCTATTGACATAACCACTGATGTAGAAATTGTCAGTCACTCAATTTCATTATTACTGCTACAGGTACCATACCAATGGGAACATTATAGTAACTCCAACTCTTACAACACAAAGAAAATCCAAGTCTTTTTTAAAAGACTTGTTTGCTCTGACTGAATTCAAAGAAAATAATAGCCTTTGTTGGTGATTGTTTTGACTATCATAATTGGAAGTTTGGTTAAATGGTGACTTTTGGCAGTTGTTTTCTGAAACATTAGATTCTTTCTTGTATATCACAAACGAAAAAGCTAAATGTAGCAAGCTTTTAAAATATTAGCTTTTCTGCATGTGACACATGAGCACAAGATGTTCAAAGCAAAGGCTTTTGGATTTATACCAAGACGTTGAATTTGGGATTAATTTAAATACATCTTGTTAATTGCACAAGACTAAATGGGAAAAAAGAAAGCAGTTTGTGCTGAGGTAGAATATTATTCTGACTCCTTTCCATTACACTGATGGTATGGCCTAAGTTTCCCACTCAGACTGATGCAGATCCATAATAATTCCTCCAAAATCAATACCTAACCCATAATTATACTGCTGTTCAGGCAAATGAGCTGAATGTTGCTCAGGTACTTTCTGCAACTTTGATTAAAGATTCCTGCTCTCTCAGATGAATACTCTCAGATTAAGCTTTTAAAAGGTTTACATTAGACCTAAAATGTATGTCTGTTGGTTTATCGCTTCAAAATGAAAGTACAGAGCAGTCTGTCTGTGGAAAATAAAGCCATGTTTTAATTGATAGTTGTGACGTCCTGTAAAAATGTCTGAAATTTAACAGTAAGTGGAAGCTGACATTTAAGCAAAAGGAAGAAACAGGAAGCTGCTTATTTGGAGATACATAGATCTGTAATATACCATTAATTAAATTTGTTTTAACAGTCTAGGTGCAGGCCTGGAGTATTAGACATAGTAGCCAATGAGAAGGAAGACTTTAAATTAAAATTGTAATAATGAAGTCTCATTTTGGATTAATCTCTAACAGGACAATCTGCTACTTAAAAACAAATAGAAAATCTGCTATTATTAAAACCCAAAACCAACCAAACAAAAAAACAACCCCAAAACAAAAAACCCAAAACAGCAACAAAAGCACAACAGGTAAAATACTACACATTTCTCCCATTACAATCCTTAAAATAGTTCATAGAAAATGGGAGTTACTTCAAGTAAATCCCTAGTTGGACATCATATTACTTTATCAAATTTCCCTAACCCAGCAGGATACACCTTGAGCTCATATGCTGTGCTGAAAGGTAATGTTTGAAATCTACCTAAACCATATGAGATGCCAGCTTGTGCAAACTGCTGAAGGTAGTTAACATTTCTCTGGGGCCAGTTCTTCATGGCAGAGTCCCTGCTTGGTCGTTTGCCCCTTTCTGAGCAGCAGCACAGCTGTTTGGGTGGCAAGCATTGATGCTGTTTTTCTGGATGGTTCTTGCTTAAAGATAATAAAAATCAGAGAAGTTAGCTGCTGGGGATACTAAGGTGGAGCTGCTTTCTTCTTTTGAAATGCAACTCTAATAGACTGAATGAGCTAGGCAGTGTTAAAATGTCATTAATTTGCCTTCTAGAAAGGAAGCTACAAAACCTCCATGTTTTGCTATTCTTTCTAATAGCATGCAGGGTCCATCAAGAGGAGCACACAAAACTAACTTGTTGGCCTTTGTGCTTTTTAGTATTTGGCCTGAAGTGGTTTATCAACTTGATCAGAATGTGTGCTTTTAGTTCCCAAAAATTATTTCTGCAAATAATTTTGTCACTGTATTACACTAATTTTTATTGCCAATACTTAATTTTCATTGTGCAACAAATTTCATGAAGCAGGAGTGCAGAGCATGCTTCAAAGTTAAATTATTAAATGTAGCGTATAACACAAATGACAGAAATAGCAGGGCAAAGCTACTTATATGTGGTATTTATTGTATATTAAACAAGAAAGATACTTCAGTCATTATTAATATAGGAGAGAATGCGTTCAAGAATCAGAGGGGAAAAAAAGAACACAAGTTTATAAGTTAATGTTAAAGGAATATTATTTAAATGTAAATTCTATCTCCTAAATCACCAATCAAAGGTACAAATTAAATATCGAAACCTTATCTTGCAAGGCAGAAGGGTTAGAGCTGTTCTCAGCAGGCCCCCAGCTGTGTTCCTCCAACAACATATGCCTGCCTTTGCATGGGTGCTTCAAAGGCAAAAAATACATCATAGGCTACTTGGCCTTCTGAAGCAATCATCTCATTGTGTGATAGCACTGAATAAAGAAAAAGATATAAAAATGTTTTTATTGGTCAGTAATGCTCATTACACCTTTATTTCAAAATCACTTGTGATTCACAGTGCTTTGGTGGTGTTTTGACCTTTTCTTGTGGCACTGGGTCAGGGAATGTGCAAAGTGGAGAACTTCTGGGAGCTTGGTTTGCTATAAGACTCCCAGCTTTTGGCAGAGGCTCTTAAGCTTGCTGTTTTCTGCCACAAAAATGAGGCATATGTTGAAATTGGGGTCTAAAAGCAAAATGCTGATAGGACTTGTAGTAGTCACTGCCCATCACTGGCTCTTAAGTCCAAATATGCTACTTAAAATTGTAAATATGCACATTGTAAATAAAATTCTACAATTAAAATTAAGAACTCTCTTATGAGGAGGAAATATATCTTAGTCTTCCTCATTAAGCTCCAGGTAACTATTTGCAGCAAGATGAGCAGAGGCTGTCTCGTAGCGTGAACTCAAAGACATCCTGATAGTTTTGGTTTTTCTATAATTTCACCTGGACCAACATATAATATGTGGGGATTCACAAGCTTCAGAGAGGGGAATGCACATTTATTGGCAAGTTCATCTTGTATTGCGAATAGACGGCTGGCTTTTTTGAATTGCTGAGTTGATAGTACTTTCTCAGGACATGTTGAACAAAGGATGATCTAGTTTTTCATTATTATTACTTCACCACTATTATGTTACTATTAAATATAGTTAAAAATTAAACAACAACAAAACATCCACAAATGCCTGTGGAGTAGGTAATGATGGGAGAAGAAACCAAGTAACTGACAAATAAGCAGCTGGCATAGTCAAAAGGCTTTGGCTCCTGAGGCCCCAAAACTCACATTGGAAAGAAAGAAGTTAAGTGTTTCAGCAAAGGTGTGCTGGTTTCCCTGGGTCCTACAGACTTGAGAGCTTCTGGAAATGGTGCTGTTTAGTTGCCAGTTACTTATGATTAGGTTTCCAGACCACTGTCATCATTGGTATTTTTGAGAAATCTGAGAATAAAAAACAAGTAATTCATCTTTTGTTTTTCACTTGAAATGATTTTGCAGAAACCAAATGAGCCTGCTTTTCATTTTTAGCTATGGGAGAAGCTGGACTTCTCTGAGGGAAAAAATAAGGTAGTATGAGAAATGGCATGTTTGAGTATTTGCTTGGTTTATACTAGATAAAGGTGACAGATATCACTTGTTTTCAAGTGGTGGTTAGAGCAACCCTTGTCTCAGTGTGGACATTACCTTTACACAGCAACTTACTACATGAAATTAATTAATTTAAAATGCACAGTTTGTATTAAGCCTGCATAGAAGTTACAGCTTCAGGTAGATTTCTCTGTCTTAGCAGTTTTACATCTAAATCTTCACAGATTCTTCTACCTGGGCTGATTATCTCTTTCTTCTGCTCCATGTACTGAGTTCAGCTTTCATTTCATTTACCTCACTGCCTCATGAAAATACTAAAGCACATACTCTTCTTATTTACCGTGGGCTGTAATTTCTTTCTCTCTGTGAGTGTTTTTCCCCACCCCCAGCCAGGAAACAAAAAACAGGGTGTGCTTTTAAAGGCAGGAAAGTAGCTTTAAATATCCTGATGGCAGACCTGCCAGATCTCTTTTTTCTTTAAAAACAGAACAACAAGCCTCATTATTTTCTTGAAGACTGTCCAACTTTTCAGCTTTGTGAAATGTTTATTTTAGATACCCTTTCTTAGTCTAGAAGTGAAGCTTCTTCTAACAACACAAGCATGACTTCCTTTCCTGCTCTCGTCCCCCTGCCTTGCCGGGGCCTTGCAAATAACATTTTTCCTGTAGAATAAATAACTTCACCAAAATAGATATACAAACCCGCTGTAAAAGTCAGTCTGTTTATAGCTGAAATCCAACTGTTATTTTGCAGATGGTCCCTGTAGTTTATGCTGAACCTCACAGAAGGCTGTTAGCTTCTCTGAGGTCTTTGGTTTGCACATTAGTTAGTTCCTTTTGAATAAGAAAACAACCTTGTTCCTGACCTTTCTTAATGCTAATTTCTACAAGCAATAGGTACAGCCAGGGTCAATAAAAACAGCTGGGGCTTTGTTAAGATTTGCAAACCAGTCACCACATACACATTCCTAACTGGAAGCTGCACCAGAGGCAGGAGCCAATGTCACCCAGCTGGGTGCAGCTCTGGCAGCCACTGAGGGGAGCAGAGGAAGGTGATGACCAATGTGGTTGTGTGACAGGCTGCCTCTGCAGTGGTCCCTGAGAAGGTGGTGGGGAGTCCTGCCACCATGCCTCTGCTGCTTCCCTGCTCTTGGACAGCAGAGGAAGCAATTAAAACTTGAGTGAGCCAGAGGTTGGAAATGGTGTCAGACAAGAGAGGCGTGTGTGGCACTTGTCCATGGTGTAACACCCATGAGGTGCACATGTCCCTAGGCTGTGTCTCATATGGTGAAGGTCATTAATCATGTGCTCGGTGGTGAAGTCCATAAAGACTATCAGTAGCTCAGTATCAGATCTCCTCTGCAGCTTATTACTGAACTTGTTTGAGACAAGCAGCTGAAGTTCATACAATGCTTGTGTTGTGCGGTCTCATTTTGCTATTTGACATAGAGAAGGGCTCAGCCAAACAAAGCTGGTCCTCTGAAGACTCCTCACCTGTGAACAGAGATTTGCAGTGCTGAGATAATACTAACCAAGCAAAAGTTCCATATAATCATTATTATTCCTGCTTACTATGCTATGTTGCTTTGCTTTTTGAGTTTTTGAGGAGGGAGAAGAGACAGAAACAAGATTTAATTAAATAATCTGTGCAGGACCTTTTGTGGGTGAGTTCAGGACAGAGCTAGCATCTTCATTTCATTATAAGCCGTAATTTCCAAGCTACAGGTCATGTTCATAAAAGGTTCATGATCCTATAGGTGATGTTATGTGCCTAGAAGCACAAATAAGAAATACATTTACAAAGCAAAAATTTTGGGAAGCAGCCCTCTCTTTTTGTCAGAGCTTCTCTTAGCTTCTGACCACAAGAAAGCAAAATGTGGAGACAACTGGAAAATTATGTTGCTGTTCCAGTTCAGGTGGTGTTGTCAGAATATGCAAGACCTAACAAGATTAGAGCAGTTTTGCTCTTTAATTTGAACAACTGCATGTTGGAGTCACTCGTAAATTTGCATCATAACTCTGGTTCAACCCTGACTCATGGGATTATTTCGTTCTGCTATATTCACTTTTTATTAACCAGTTTGCTCCTTTTCTTGTGAGGGTGGGTTAAACAAATGCTAATTCCTCAATGAAATACTTCTCCCTTGTTGAAACTTGAATGGGATATTTTCCAGAGTGCAA
Source organism: Chaetura pelagica (assembly GCF_000747805.2). Classification (NCBI taxonomy): domain Eukaryota; kingdom Metazoa; phylum Chordata; class Aves; order Apodiformes; family Apodidae; genus Chaetura; species Chaetura pelagica. Next base: position 6,040,176 of record NW_009952564.1, read on the forward strand.
GATCGGAAACCACCCTTCACACGATAGCTGTGCCAGAAATGGCTTACCAGGAAAGCAGATTGCCTAGGGGTGGGTAACAGTAATGGAATAGGCAAGGGGGACTTTTGAAGGAGTATTTCTATTTTGGTGTTTCTTGTCTTGTGACGTTAATATTTTTGCACTCAATTGAGTTGAATGCCGCATATGTCTTTGATCCATATTTTTTAAATGCCCAGCTCTTGCTCAAGCAGACTGTCATTTCTGCTTTTCATTAAAGTTGGTTGATTTCATGTCATGGAAAAAGTGTTTATTCAGATCACGGCTTTCCTAGTTGTGAACAGCAGATGGGATTGTATCTACCTGACTGCTAAAGCAAGTCCAGAACCAGGTAGTGACTTTGTAGATTTTACAGGAACACACCCATCCAGATGCCTACAAGGCAAAATGGGCAGGGATACAGGAACATAGCACCTACCTCACCCCAGCTGAGCAGCAGGCCTGGAGTGTTTGCAAAGAGTGAGTCATCTGTGAAGTTCCAGATTGCAGCTGCTACAGCATCACAGGAAGGCACTAAACTTCAGCTTAAAAACGAGAGGAAGGAGCAAACTCAGAGAAACTGCAAGCTAGCTGAAGGATGGAAAGAGGTTTTTAAGAGAGACCTGTAAGATTTTCTTGTTGCTCCAAACCTTTAATGAAGAGAAGCATTTGTCCCACGATGGAAAACAAGATACAGTGACATGTGTAGTCAAGCTAGACCTGGCTGTGTTTGCTAATGTGAAAGGAGAATGGATTATTTTTCAAGTTAGTGTGTGTAAACCAGAGCTAAAATGTCTGAGGAAAAAAGACTATTCTACCCTAGCACTGATCTTCCTTTTACATTTAATCTGCATTTAAATCCATTATGCTTTCTCCCCTAGAAATTCAATCCTCCCCAAAGTAGCCAATGTAGCTATAGGAGCAAGACTGCATGCCTCTTGGAAAAATCCACATGCCTTTGTGCCTAGATTTCCTTGCTTTTGCATCTGAGCTGAGCCCCTGACAATTGAAAATGTCAAAATATTAATAATAAATGAATATTAATTATAGCACTAATAATTTTTATACTTATTAAAAGTTAATATAATTCTATATCATATTATTATATTGTATATTTTACTTTTTATACATTTATATTTGTATTTATATACTTATAATTTATATATTTTATTATAAATATTGACAATATTAATATTATTTATATATTAAGAATGAATGTGAGAAGCATTTAGTCAAAAATACAAGCCGCCTTCCCCCTCTCTTAGTGGAAATACCTTAAAAGGCTTGTGCATAGACTATACCAATAAATACATCTACTCTTTCTCTCTATGCTCGTGTGCCAGTTTTGAATATCTTTGTTTCTGTTTTTACTATTCATTACCCTAATAAAGTTCCATAAGTAAAAAATCTCTGTGTGTCTAAGCTCAGCAGCTATGTGGTCACATTTCCTCTGTATCATTTTTCCTCTGAACTTTCAGTTCCTTCTCCTTTCCTTGGAATAAAACCAAGCATTCTGTTAATGGCCAGGAGCCTGCAGCGGGAAGGCCATACCACAGCTCATCTGGGTTTCTGGACGCAATAGATGAAATGCTATCAGTCCACTGGAACAGTGGTGTGTGTCTTTAAAGTCACTTTCCTATAATAGCAACTTAGTTTAAGAGCAGAAAAAGTGCTGGTCTGCTTCACGGACTTCTCAAGACCTGTTTTCGCCCTTTAAAGTCAATTGGCTGTAAACTCTGGACCCAGCTTGGCTTCAAAGTGTGTCTGGCTCTTCATTCACAAACGAAATGCTCTAGGGAGCTGCCAAATTGGGGAGATTATTCTGTCTGGTTTTCTGGCAAGCTGCGGCTGCGTGTATCACTTCATTTATATGCTAATTGAGGCCAAGCCTCCAAATAGACTCCGTACAGCATCAGTGTGACTTGGCTCAGTCCCTACGGTTATTCTGGCTTCCAGCAGCCCCGGTGTGTGTGCTCTCAGCCGGCCGGGGTTCCGTGTGTCTTCATCAGTAAGTCCTGCACCCTGACCCCAGCCTTCAGAAAGCGGTGGCTCAGCTCCAAGAGGGCAGATCGCTCGCCCAGGGATCGCCATGGCGCTGTGAAGGTGAGCTTGTGCCGCTTCTCGACGGGGACTCTTCACATTTCAGCTTTGAGGAGATGTTGATGTTTCTTAGGCTGGCTGGCCTAATAAGAGGTTGCAGAGGGCACAGCTAATTATGGGGACAACGTGTTGATGAGCCAGCTAGGTGGTACAGCTGGTTTTGTGACCTCCTCTCCTCTGCCAGCTCAAGCGTGGCTGAATGGCAAAGTCTCGCTCTCCTGCAGACTGCCCATTTTTAAAGCATAGTAAAGATAGAGCAGGTAAAAACATATGCATTTAGGGCTACTTTAAAACATATACATTAAGAACTCCATTTGGTTGTTTAGGATTATATGAATTTTAAAAGTCAAGGATGAATTGTTTGGTAAATGGATGCATGCCTCATACTGAATTTTATAGGACATTTTGCTGAAAGCTACTGAACTTAGGCTGGGAAATGCATGTGCTTGTGATACAAATTCTTTGAACCTTTTCAAGGGGGAAGTATTAGCACTTCATGCTTTAAAGCAGAGACTTGACATTGGCTCACAAGTGTATTTTATTGTTAACAGAGAGGTCTGTACTAAGTTCTGAAGTTTCTATGTGATATTATTTCCATACCTGTTTTTTAAATTTTCTGTTAGAAACATATTAAGATGTGTTTTTAAAATCTTGTTAAAAGAGAACTGAGCACTTGGAAGTTAGAAGATTCCCAGCTAGCAGTCACCTGTGTGAATCCTTTGTGGGCCCGTGCTGCGGCACAAGCCGCTACAGACAACAGCAACTCAGGCGTAGGAGCACTGAGTTGCAACACGCCTAACCTGTAAAAACCCACGGCTTGTACTGCAATTCCCTGCAAAGTCCTGGTCCAGGTGCCCAGAAAGGGGTTCCACAGCCTACTGGAGAGAGTAAACAGCCAAGAAAAGGCTGTTGACAAGAACAAAAATATTAAAAATTCCTGTGCTCTCCAAGGCTGAGTGCTTGCTCACAGCTTTTAAATAAGGGATTGTCTGAAATCAGGATTCATGGCTTGGGCTCAGTCACCTGCATTGTCTTTTTATAAAAAAGGGGGTTTGTTGGTCTCTTCTGAGTTGTGGCCCACCTCTTACCTGGGAAGTACAAGGTACAGATGCAGCATGAGGCTCCTTCTCTGCCTGAGGCAGCTCAAACTTACACCTCGTGTGCAGGATAATTGGCTTATCCAGTGAACGAATTGGCACAGAGACACTCTTCACCTCACCTGTGGATGTGGAGTCATGATCTGGCCAGGAAATGAAGGAAGACTCATAAAGCCACTAAGAAAAAAGCAAGAGGTAGCACGACTGTTTTGCCTAGTGATGAAGCAATTTCCTGGGATGGAGCAGTTATGGGATCTGGTACTTCCCAGAAGCACTTGAGCATTTTTGCAATCTGCTCATCACTCATCAGATAAAATTTCTGTGGGATTTCCAGAGCCTGCCTATGTGTTCAGTTTTCTTTGTTCTTACGAACAGCTTGTGTCTGTTCTCAACAGTGTGTTGCCTCCGGGTTATGACCTGTTGGTTGACAAAAATAGGTGCCAGGTGAGGTTCCTGCCAGGGCATGACTGCCAGGCTGAAGAATACCACCGTGGTTGTGCAAGGAAGAGTCTGATTTATTTTCCTGACACTGTGCTCCTTTGTGTGCTCCGTGGAGCAGGTCTTGGCACGCGGCGTTCACACAAGTCTCTCTGTTTTAAGTGGAAAAGCTCCAAAGCTGATTAATTTCCTGTGTCAAATGGGTCAGAGAAGGGCCATCCCTGTTGTAGGCCAGGATGGTGGTGTTAGGTAAACAGGCTTGTTCCTCAGCCTGGGAACCGGCCTAGTCTAGAGGCAAGCATTTGAAAGCTGTGCTAAAGAAGATGATTGCAAAGGGCAGGATCGTGGTGGTGGATCAGCTGCACTATGAAGGCACGTGGCCCAGGGAGGAGAGCTTGCTGCTGCTCTCAGAGCACCATCCTTGCTCTTTGTAAAGCTCTTCCAAGGAACAGCAGTCCTTGTTCCATCACCCATCAGCCTCTGCCCAGGAAGCAAAGGCAGTAAAAAAACCCGAACAAGCTGGGTAGCACCAAGTTGGCACAAGTCAATTCCTAGGAGACTCATAACCTGAAGCACCATCCAAAAGTCTGGAAATACCAAATGAACAGTGGAAGCCTAAAGGTTTCTGCCTGAACTCCAGTTGCTACCTGTGCTACAGTTCTTTTACTGCTGGAGTATGATGCTTTCTCCTAGCAGCACTGGAGGTTCGAAATTTGTTTATTCCATGCTGGAGTTAAGGAAGTACTATTGTTTTTTTTTTACATATATATTTTTCTTGTTAACTCAGTTGTGCTAATGTGTGCTTTTGGATGATAATAGTATGTTTGAAGTCGTGAACGCTTGTTTTTCGGTGTCAGATGCTGACCTGCATCCCACTTCAAAGTGGTAGTTCTGCCTAACCTGGAGCAGAGGTTTTAAACTCCAGATCTTCTCAGATGAACACACCAGGAGCTTGAATGTGTGTGTCCCATTGTCAAGAGCTCTCCAGAATATGAAAAGAGCTTCTACTCATTGCCAAAATCCCACCTTTGACTTAAAGGTAAAAAATCCTTTTTCTTTTTTTTTTTCCCCTCTGAGATACTCTAGCTGTGCTGCGCCTTAACCACATTGTGGCTAGCTGAGAATACAGCTTAATTGTAAATATGTAGAGTTCTGTTTCACAAAGTTATGAATCTATAGTAAGGGAAAATCCAGCTCTTGCAGAAAAAAGAACAGCCTGTTGGCAGATTTAATTGGAAAAGGGAATTAGCTGGAAAGAGGAGAGTGATTGAAAGGGCAGGAGTAAGAGTGAAACAGGCCATTTTCCTGACATACTCAGATTCTGCCTTTGTCAATGAAAAGGAAGCTGCTGCATTGAAATACATGGCTCCTTTACTGTACAAAGATAGAAGAAAGTGCTCTGCAGCTCCATAAGTTTTATGGGAATAAATTTGTGTGTCTGAGAAAGCTTCTTGTCAGTGGTTAGTGTCCTGTTGAGTAGGTCTGAGAGACATAAATCCAATGGCTTGCCTCGCTACTAAAAATGCACATCTTGAGCTTCTAGCAGTTGCAAGAAGTCTTGCTGAAGGTAGTGGGTGTAACAACCACCCTTCATTTGAGTCAATTGCAAAGTGCAATTAAACTTTATGGAATAGATAGCTGAAACAATAGGATCCACCACCCGAAAAATGAGGGTATGTATAAAGCTGTTTAAGAATGTGTTGTGTAGGTGGAAGGTTTGATAACAGGCTGAATTAACATGCAGGTGGCTCAATATTGTTTGTGTGGAAGAAGAACTAGAAAGATACCAGAGAAGCACACAGAGAAGGCATCAAGAAAGTCTCAGCAAAATTAATACTTGCTGCCTGACTAAATAAAAGCTGAGCTTTCACAAGTCAGGCATTTGAAGCTCCAAGCAAGCAAGGTGTTCCCTGCTCTGAAGTTGTCATTGATATGTGAGAACTTGTATTTAAAGAGTTGCTCTGAAATCAGAAGGGTTTGTATCAGAAAAATGCAGTACCAGGTTCCAACATCTGTCCATATGCCAGAGAGAAATTATGCAGAAGTACTGACCAGCTCAGAACGTGGTAACACTCTGATGGATCTGATGGATTCTTGTTACTGCAGTGGCAAAGAAGTAGGTATCTCTGCTTCTAGCTGTAGTTAGGCAAGTGAATCTTTTCTAGGGAAGGCAACTTCAGGTTTCAGTGTAGAAAATATAAATTAACATCACTTAGAAGGGAAAGGCTAGGTCAGAATAAAACAGAAACCAAGCCCACCTGACCTAAGTAGATGCCACTGCAGCTTTCCACATAGGAATATTTACTTGCTACAGAGTCAAATTTGGCAAAGTGAGACTTGCATTTGGGTTTGGATGTTTGCTTTTTCTCTTGATTGTACAATCAGCTTGATAACAATTAACCTTTACTCATCTTTCTGATTACTACAGTGTTGCCCATGCTCTCTCTCTTGAATGACCTTTACTTCATTATTTACCTATCTCATCAATTAGAAGAAAACAGTTTTTTTGCACAATGTTTTCTTTGTTGTCTGGATTTAGCATGTGAATGAGTTGTCTGGCTGTGAGAGAAAGGTTATTCCTTATGTCTTCATTTGAAAAAGATTTTTGACAGTCTATTTATAAGCATGACCTTAAGAAATTTCTAACATTATGAGTTTGGGCTGCAACTGAGACAAATTTCAAGGCTATCTAAACAGTGCCTTCCACAGATAGTTCTTCTGGTTTTAAAGTATCTACAGACTCCACATAATTTCCCGTACAACTGAGTCTGACTTTTATTAAAGCACTGTCTGACTCTGACTTTCATTAGTCCCATGAATTATCATTAAGTGTAAATTTAGATTCCCCTTACACTTACATTGCAGAAAATGCAAGGTGAGTGGGCTTGAGGTAAAACTGAAGCAAGGCTGTATGTAATTCTGCTGCATTCTTCTGAGCCCCATCTAGCTCTCTGCCCATGCACTGGTAAGAGGACTAGATTTCCTGAGCTTTCCTGAATGCATTACCCCGTCAGTGTTCAACCTCTAGACTTTTGTATGGAAAAACCCTTTCATATGTAATGAAAAAGTTTTCAGTCAACTTTCACAGTGAGAATACAATTAAGACAATGATTTATTTATCACAAAATAGCGAGCAGTGTGATATACCACATATTGTACATGGAATAAGCCACCAGGGTCATCCAAGTCAGTGCCTCACAAACACAGGGGTAATAGCTGGTTAGACCCAAAAGGTCTACAAATCACCCATTCTGCATATACCACAAGCCACAAAATACTCCCCAGTGCTCTATAAGTGCTTGAAGATAGATATTACAACCAAATCGAAGCCACAGACTGTTGTTTGCTGCAGTCAGGCTGTTGCAATGGTGGCCATCTAGGATCTCTTACAATGTACCACAAGAGGATATCAAAGAGATCTAAGGTATTTTGCAGTATCACAAGCACCCTGCAGACCTTTAAATTAAAACACACTAAGCAATATATCCTGCCACATTCTTTAGCCAGACTTTTGCACTCTGCTGGTATTATTTATGCTCAGTATAGCACGCACACCTTGTACTTGAGCATGCACATACATAAACACGTTCCTTGGTCATCTTCCAGAAATTACTTTTCTGTCTTTACCTCACAATTGTAGTGTGTCTTCTGGCCTCTGCAGAGCCAGAGAAGAAAAGTGGCACCTCTCTCCTTCCCAAGCACTTCCAAAGTCTGACAGCAAGCCTCCTGGGGGCTTGGCAGCCTTGGCCATGATCCAGCCCAAAGGCTAAAGGTTTACTCATCTCTTTGGTTGCTGGGGAAAGGCAAAAGCTTCAGTCTGTGTTTGTTGTGAAGATGGTGGTCCCAACCATCTGAGCAGACATGTCTCCTGGGACTTTCACTGCTGAGATGCAGAACTTTTTTTCCTCTCATGCCCTGCTGGTGGCTTTCATTTCCATGAATAATTAGGTGTGAATTGCCAGGAAGATTTCCTGCCTAATGAAAAACCACCTTCTGTAATTTTAGAGACAGCTGCGTATGTTTAATATCACCATATCTGTTTGCTTCTGGCAGAGTTCCTTTCCCTGCTCTCTGTACATGTGCAGGAGAAATATTTCACTTACTTTTTTTCTCCTCTCAGACCAAAACATGAAATACAGCAATTAAAAAGTTATGTGCTATGCAGGACCCTATAGAAAGTAGGCATGTTTTCAAAATGTTTGATGTTTGGGTTTGATTTTGAGATTTAGTCCAGTTTAGGTCTTCATGTACCCAAAACAGTTTCATCCCTCTTAATCTAATACACGGAAACAGCAGCTCTGCTGGGGACCAGAAAGCTAGTTCTTTAAAGTAGTTCCAAATTAAATGGGTCAGGAAAAAAATACTAAAATCTGAAGGCGATACTATTCTGGTAGTAGGTAGAGAAGAGCTTTGCTTCACATGGAGGATAGACTTGGTCTGTTGGCATCCAAACAGATCAGCAGTGTGACATTTGTTTCTCACAGGAAAATCCTTTCCCTAGGGTGCAGACAGGAAATCCAAAATGAGAGGAGGTAAATACCAAAGGACCACTAAGGAAAGGGGAGGAGGAAGAACAGAAAGAACAGTGTTTGCTTGTTGTGTTGGCTAAGGAAAGGCTCAGGAAAGAAAACTGCGTGAGAAATAAGTGCTTGTTTTGCCATTATGTGAAGTGCTCTGATTGCAGGATGAACCATTTCCACGCTGTGAAGCTTTAGTACAGATTGCTGTGCTGCCTGGTGAAGTCTTTATTTACTGTGTTCTTTATTTTCTTAAAAAGCACTGGATTCCTTTGTGGAAAAAAATTAAAAATACCAAAATTCATCATATCTAACTAATAACACACGAGATAGATCCTTAAGTTTGTTTGCAGCACTTGTTTCTCTAACTACTGGCCACTGTCAACGAGCAGCTTCTGTGAATTCCTTAACTGTTTAATATTAGAAATTTAGGTGCAAACTCCAGTAGTAGGCTAGGACTTACAGCAGCACACATCTGCTTAGCTGGGGGACCTTTTGCTGACCATACCTGGCCCAGGCTGCCACAGTCCCGTCAAGCTGCTTCCTTCTGAGTACGGGATGTCTCGTTACTCCTGGGTGAGGGAGACAGGAGCCAATCCCCTAAGCCTTGCAATGGCTCCTGAAACCCACTGATGGGAGCTTTGTTTTGGACCAGTGCTGCCAGATAAGCGTGCAAACCCTGGGCAGCAATGGGTGGGTAACGGGAGCTAATTACTTAAGCGAAAGGAACAGAGTAAGGATGAGTCACATGGTGAAGAAAGGCCACTCTGGGCTCTTCTGTATGGTGCTATTGAGCTGCTCCGTGACAGAGAGACTGTGAAACAGGGGCTCTGAAAAGGACGTTTCTCCCATTGGATGTGCTGACTTGAGGTTTTTGTCAGCTGGATCTTTGGGCTTCTTGCCAGCTCAGAAAAGACTAACAAAGGCCATTTCTTCAGTTGCATATGATCAGGGAAAAGAGAGGGGGGAAAGAAAATAAATGAGGGACTGTAATACTTTTAAGAGAGATACAATTTTTCCAGAGAAGTAAAAATGTCTTATTTATATAAATACTCAGCCTTTGGTTACTGTAAGCCCCAGCATAATTCTTAAATCTCTGCAAAGTGGCATGGATCACATGGCTTTAATGTAGTATAGATGCCATTTGGCACTATATGGAAAGTTAGGACAGTCTTGAAACTGAACCTACATTCCTACTGTGGTCAAAGATTAGAAAAGAAAAGAATAGATGCAACATTAGACTGAGAGGGAATTGTTTGAGCTGAATTTGTCCATCAAAAGCAAGTTTTAATTTGCCAGATCAAATTATAAATTAAAGGTTATTTCCACCTTTTCAATATTTTTTCACTCTGTTTCTTAGGTTCTTTGGAGTCTTCATGCTCTTAAGACAATATTTGTCAGGTTTTGGTGATTTATGTGCCTTCAAGTAAATAAATAGGGTACTCGTATATCCCTATTTTTCAAAACTCCCATTTCAGTTTTTCCGTAATATAAAAGCTGTGCAACTGAGCTCAGTGATTTCATGGTGCCTGTAGCCCCTGGCCATGGCATATTTGATGAATGTGGATCTGTTAGATAGCCTTTCCCAAACAAATTCCAGTGCAGCTACATTTGCATGTTCTTTGCCTGAGCTGCAACTAGATACAAGTGGCACCATTTTAAGCATTCCCAAATTTTATCCAACTTCTATTAAAGAAAAAAAAAAGGTGAAAACAACATTTTTTATTGTGAAGTATAACTAGCTATTGCTGTCCTTTCTCTGTATAAGCTCTTATCAAGTCTTTGAAGCTCTGCCAGCTTGTTTCCATTACAAGGAAAACCTGATACCAGCTGGAATTTTTGGAGTACAGAGGGAGCGATGGCAATGGTCCTGTTGACTTAAAAACTGTGTGTAATGTCCCATTTTTTTGAACACAGAATAAAGAAACTGGAAACAGTTTTCTTTTTAGATGTCTCTGCATTTTCAGCAGTACTGCACCCTAAGAAGCTCCATCTCTTTAAACTTCTTCTCTAATGTGATATCCACAGCAACTCTTCTTATTCCCTCACTTGTTTTCAAGGCTTTTATTTTTCATCCCTCCTGCCCATCAGTACTTCACACTATCAAATGTTCCAGCCCTGTGTTTATCTGTCCCATGAGAAGCCTCTTGGCTCACATAGCATATCTTCTACTTTGTGTTTTGGGTGTTAGCTTCAGGGGTTTTTCTGCCATCACTACCCCTGAGAGTCTTTCAGTCTTCCAGTTTGCTTAATGCAAGCCTGGGACTGATGAAAATGTTTATTAACACTTTCAGTCTAACAGCTGGCTGCAGCTAGTGACATAAAAAACAACTGCCATGTTATGTTGATTGCATGCTTCAGTGGGCAGGTAAAGCTTTATAATCAAGATAATGTGCAGTAAGGATCCTTCCTAGCAGTATACACAGCATGCACAAACAAGCTATAGCCTGGCTTTATCTACCAAACAGGGTAGAGTTTCAGCATGTGTACTGTATTAAGCTTTCTTTGCATCAGTGTAAAAAAATCTTCTGCAACGTGTCGTGATTTGAGCCATATGGTGTGTGAGAAACAGGTGGAGCAAAGGCTGGGCAAAAAGCATGGAAGAAGTAAAAAACATGGCTTAAATAGTCAAGATAAAGGACTAGACTGGTGGCCATCACCCTCCCAACAGTTTTTGTTAGAATAAATAGTCAAGCCCTTCCTAGTAAAGAGCTTATCCAGAGAACAGATGCTGAAAATAAGAAGTTATCCTCCAGCATGCTGTGTGCTTGACAGAGGTGCTGCTAACAGTTCTTCAGTGTATGTTATATACGGCCATGAACTGCTACAGGACTGTTGTCTCTGACTTTACGTTGAGTGTTTGCAATCTGCTCTTTCTGCTATGATTTTTTCACCTCCATCAGGGAGTTTCATTCCAATGTCCCGATTGCGTGATTCTCAAACATGCTAAGACTCTTTTCAAAGTGGTTGCTGGAGCACTTCCCAAGTAAATATTTGTTGAAATGCTTGTAAGCAAGACAATTTCCTTGTATATTTTCTGTTTCCATGAAGGTTCTTATTAGAAATGTTAACAGAGATGAGAGGCAATTTGCAAATTGTGTTGATATTTCTGGCATAGTTGAATAGGGTGGTTTAATCAGAGTATTTACAATTGCAAGCCTTCTTTTTATTTTCCCTTTTGCTTGATGTCTGTGCTCTTTTTATAACAGTATGCAGTTGCATGTTCCTATGGCAAGTAAAAGCCAAAGCAGCCATCCAGCTGTTAAAATAAGTGTTACATCTGAATTTTCTATGGATTTCCCACTGCATGGCAGGAAATCGGCTTTCATTGCTGCTTCCCCCTCCTCCCCATCTACCCTCCTATTAGATTAATACCAGAAGCATGAAGTAACGTTTAACAGAAAGTTGTTGCTTTTAGCTCTGGGAAAACTTGGCAGCCTCTCCAGAAATGAAGGGGGGAGGGGGAACCTGAAACCTCCGTTAACTAAAGAGGATATCTGAGGCATAAAGAAGCATTTTTCTCCTGTTAAACTTCTGAGGTTTAAAAAAACACTCTAATGACAAACTGTTCTTAAGTCTAATGATGATCTGCTCTCAGACCATGCATCTTCATGCATTAATCACTTGGCTCCCACTGCCTACTTTTGTGTCCCCCTTTCATATTGCGACCTAATTTACATCCTGTCAGTGAAGCATATCACTAAAATAGTGCATTTATCTTCTTGGTTAGGATGGATTTCTAGTTTACCAGGCAGTCTGGGGAGCTTGCAACCACAATGAAGGTTGTTGCTCATGAACACTGGGATGCCTCCCCAACTGTTTTAGGGTTTCAGCAGTACAAAGAAGAAGAAGAAAACCCACAACGTGCAAACAAGGCATTATGAAAAAAAAGTGAGACCACCCCCAGCTTCCTATCTCAGATTTCACAGTGGTCTTTAAACTACAGTGCAAAATTATAATTTATTAAAACAATGTGTTAAAGATTGTCATATGTTAATTTCCTGTGATACTCTGGAATCAGCAAGCATATTTTATTGCTTCCTGTGGGCCTAATCCTACATCAGTCAGTGGGAATTTCATTGCAAGCACGTGATGTCGTGGTCACAGCAGTGCAAGCCCAGATTGCAGCGCATGTCTAGGGCTTCTTGGCAAACAGGCTACCCAGGCTGCCTGCACTGTGGGATGGAGATGGATGCTTTCAGGTGAGCAATGCTGACAAGAAGACACGTATAAATTAGCAGGCTTTACATGGTCCATCTCCTGTGAAATAGCATTTCCAAACTTCTCATATTCCCAGAATAGCTGAGTTTGTTTGCTAATCAGTTTACCATCATACCATTAGCTGAGGTGTTGCTCCATGAAGTTTGAGCTTCTGGTTAACATGCAAGGGGCCTAGCTACCACAGGCTGGGCAGGTGGAGATAGGCTGAGCTTTGATCTTCAAGTACCCAAGTACTTCCCTTTCTTTAGAGCAAGATCAAGGTGCCCACAGCTCTTCTAGCAGTTCGCAGCCTCCCTGCAGGCACGGAGGGAGAGATATCCAGAGCTCTCTCATAGTTTCGCTCCTCTGCCCTGCATGCTGGAGGCTGATCCTGTTACTGGCATGCTGACAGACCCTGTGAGGAAAGTGGCATATCCAACAGCAGGCACAGGGAAACAGTGTTACCAGTAAGATGCTCCCCAGTTATTCCCCAGTGTAACCCAACACGGGCCTGATGTAAGTGGGAAAGGGAAGAACAGGATATGGATTAGTCTGGCAGTGGGCATATGCAAGGTGTATGTGCCCTAGTGTACCTTATATGCCAACAAGCTCTCTGGTACTGAAGCTGTCCTGGCCTCAGCAGACAGACTCCTCCAGCACACATGAGTTAAAAAACCTGTGGTGAGATGCTGATCCATCTCCCTCCTTCCCCAGCACATTATAGAATCATTGAATGGTTTGGGTTGGAAGGGCACTTAAGGACCATCTAGTTCCAACCCCCTGCATGGGCAGGGACCACCTCCCACTAGCACAGGTTGCTCAAAACTCCACTCTGAGAGGACTCAAATGTATTTGAGTCTGCAACACTTTCCCTAGTCTGTTATATTTTTAGGATTTTGTTGAAGGGGTACAGGTGGAGGTTAGATGGGGGTTTGTCACTTGCCTGCTATGTTGGTTTAGGTTGATTTTGCATTGGGCATTAGTGCATTTTCAGGATGTTTATGTTTGGGGTTTGTGTATTTTGTCTGAGCACCTGAAACAGTTTTGTGTATAGGCTACATTGGGAGAAAATTGTTATAATTTGTATTTCTCAGTTGCTTTTCATCCTACCTCTATTTGGAGAAAAATTCCAGAAACCTGAGGCTAAAATTTATCTCTGCATCTTATTCTGCCCCTATTAGTACACAAAAGTAGTAGCTATATTGTGTCATCCTTTGTGCTGCTAATGGGACTTAATTTCACATTTGGAGGCCATCTGCTGAGAAAAAAACCTCACATCTACAATGCTTCTGTGCACATATTAAAAAAACTCATCAGCAAAGACAGCTTCTTGAATCAGTTGTGAGGATATATTATATAAAAACTTGGTTAGGTGGAGATTTTTCCTTTAGGAAAGCCACTACATCAATTCCAGCCCAAATCAGTCTGAACAGCATGAAGTAAGTTTTGGCAACCATCTTTCCTTTTGGTAGCAAAGCATTGTGTTACTTTTTCGATTCTTTACTAATTAATTGAGTTTCATCTGAAGGGGAAGAGTATTTTTTGCAGGAGGAAGAAACCACCTGAGTATTTATTTCAGCACAGAGATCTCTCTTTACACAGATTAACTGATACTGAAGTACTATATTGGGCTCTTGCTTTCCACACCTTGCTCCCGCTGAGATTTCTTGTGTCAGCTTGGGCAAGTGCCTTCTATGCTTTTAGATTAATTTTAATTTCCTACTAAAGAAAGTGCTATCTTGCTCACATGACCCACCGCATTGTTAGGTAGATAAAAGATTTCTGCATACAGACTAGATAAATAATGATAGAGACCAGAACAGAAAACTTCCCTGGCTTGGCATCAGAGGCAAATCATAAGGCCCCAAACTAAGGTGCATATGGAAACTTGTGAATCAGCTTATGGCTTGCTTGGAAGAAGATAAATAAGTATAGAAGAGGCAGCTGTAGGATGAAGATAGCCTTGTATCCAACCACTGAGTACAAAGCAATTGGTCGTCCTAATCTGTGACTATAATTGTAAACCAGTGTAACTACAGCATTTGCACCATGTCTTCTGCCAACCATTTGCCTTCTGGCTTAACATCTTTGAGGAGCAGGGACCAAGGCTTTGCCTGTAGACCTAGTGCTTGCAGTTGCCAACATGTTTGCTCACAGGTCATGTATCAAAAATGTATTTGTGTACAGAAGAACTTTGGTAACACTGTAGTGATTTTAGCTGCAGTATCAGAGTTGGCTAATTAAGCCCTAAGCCACCCCCATTCACAGAAGCATGCTGATTCTAGCAAAGGGAAGCAATTAATCAGCTGCAAAGACAGATAGCCATACACAAGCTAATAGGGTAGTTATCTTGTGATTCAAAGCAGAGTAGTGTCTGGCCTGTGCCAGTAAAAATCCTTTTGATTACTAAAATGTTCTATTTAAAGAAGAAATAGTATGATCTTTTATTGCACTAAATGATCGAGTTGCTTTAACAAAAATGGTTACCTTTCCAACAAATCTTGTCTTGTCTTTAGGCCATTATGGTTACAACATTGCTGCTACTTAAATTAGTCATTATGAGTTGTGCAATTCATCCATAGAGACATTTTTAAGGTAACTACATTTTATTAACAGAAAACTAACTGCCTAAATTAGTCAAGCCCTCACTTTAATGGTAGTTCTTTCAATGCAGCCATACTCTGAGCTAGGCAGTCAGTGTCAAAGGAAGAGCAGACCTCACAACTGTGCTGCAGATCTAGCCAAAGCCTCACAGAAGTGCAACAAAATCCACCTACCAGACCTGTCCCTTAAGCTCTGGATTCAGCTGCAAAAGCAGACAGCACTTGATGGTTCAGAGGAATGCAAAAACCAACTGCTTTGTTGCTTTGCAATTACAAGCTAGTTAATTGTGTACAACTGTGCAAAGGAAGAGAGTGAGGAAATTCCTTTCTTGACCCTTCTGGCAATTGACTTGTGCCCTGGAGCATGAGATTTGATTACTCATGTAACTTATTTTCCTCAGGCAGTTTCTTCTTGATAGCTCTTGTGTGACAATTTAAGAAAGTTTCAGGCCAAGTCACAAAAACAACTCCACTGGTTGAGCCTCAGCTTACATTGTCTTTTAATGTTTGTTATACTTCTCTACTGCAAGCTGCATTAACAGATTTTTAGATTTTTAACTTGGATGACCCCGTGTAACTATTTGGTGTGAGTTTTTCACCAGAATGGTACTGATTGATGCAGTCATGCTCCAGGCTGCCTTTTTATTTTGCAGAGATTCCCAGTGAGCCTTAAAGATCAAGTTTCTTGCAGTACCTACAATCCGGCCTGCTTCACTGCCTCAAAAAGTGCTTGAGGAAGTTACAACAAAGGAATCAACACTTGCTTTGAAGTTTCACCAGAAGTTCTGATTGTGACCATCATTACTATTCTGAAGCTATGAAGAGTTGTGTAGTTTTACTCTGCAATGGCAAGCAACAGCTGGGTTTCTTCACTGAGGCAGTGGTTCAAAACGCTCTGGTTACACGCTGGAAAGCACTGAATCCTTACAGCTTCATTTGTTGTGACAGATTTGTTCAAAAAGGGTGCAATTTAATAATCCATTGGTGTGTTAGTTTCACTGGTTTGAGAAACAGAGGTTTGGTCTAAAGCACAGCTGCTCAGATCTGTGTTGTTTCTCTTCTCGTCATTCACTCTGAAGCAATCCTTGTTGGACCATTATCAGAAGGGGAAGAGGTGCAGGGAAGGAAGAGGCTTCACCTGGATCATTTTCTTGATCTGCATCAGCCCACCAAAGAAGGTCACAAACTATAGATTGGGAACCCAAATGAATAGTTAAGGCAGGAAAGGGAAGAAACCAGACCAGTTACGCATTCAAAGAAAAGCTACACCCAGTCATCAACGGGTAGCTTTATCTGAACTGATTTTGTCAGGCTGGGTATTGTCTGTCCTCCTGTAGGTAGCATAAATCCTGAACCAACTCCCAGCTGCAGGCTCTGGCTCATTTGACAGAAATGCAGTCACGTCCACATCTGATGTGGATAAAATCTATAAAGGCCAGGGGCCAGGTAATGCTGAGGTTGTGATTGTGGGTGCCTGCTCAGGGGTGACTTCAGTTCTCAAGTGGCTGACATGATCTTTCCTTCCCAGTTACACAAGCATGGCATTTTATTACTATTTTCAATGCTCCTGATTAAAGCACACTTTTTGCAAACATTCCAGCATTTGATTTCTACTTACATGAATTACCATGGAAACTAAACTCTTATTGGGTGTGCTTGCATACTCAGGGGCAGAGAATTGTAAAAGTCTCTGTGATATGCAATACAGCTGATGTAGCTGTGCTGCTGCCATGAAAACAG